>NW_006256908.1:6936035-7030333 GCF_000478725.1 Eutrema salsugineum | reverse complement strand
AAAAAAGACCTAAAAATATAAGGAAAAAACTAAAAAAGAGAAAATATAAACCATGAGAGGAGTAAAAAGACAGATAAGACAAAGATCTTTAAAATATGATGGAGAATTTAGAGAGAGGGAGAATAATTGGAAGAAGGGGAATAAGAATCTGTTGAAGGAGAAAAAAAAAAATAGAAGACGAAGTAGAAGAAGAAGAAGATAGGGAAGAGAAAAAATTGGATGAAAACCTTAAAAGATGAGGAATTGGAGAAAGTAGAAGAATATGAAGATGAGTTAAAAGCCGAAAAACACTAGAAGAATAGAAAGTCGATGATAACGAAGAAGACGATGGCAATGAAAAAGGAAAAGAAAAAAAAAGAAGAAGAAAAAGAATAATAAAACATTGAAGAAGAAGAAGAAAGGAAATAAAACATGTAAGAGAAGAAAATTAAAAGATGTATGAGAGGAAAAAGGAAAAGATGTGGAGAAGAAGAAGAAAACGTGAAAAAAGAAAAATCATCAGAATAAAAAATAAAAAAAGACATAGAAAGTGAAGAAGAAAAAAAAACAAAAAAACAAAAAAAAAGATAGAGAAAAAAAAAATTAAAAAATAAAAAGAAAAAAGATGAATAATTCATATTAATCTTATTTTAGTTTGTGTTTATTTATTTCATACACTTATTAATATTGATTTTAATGTTAGACAATGATTACTTTTATAGGTTAATTAGCTTTATTTTAATTTTGTATGTATTAAATTCTTGATCTAATTATTTTTGATTTATGACATAAAATTTTATTTTAAGTTTCAATGAAAATTTTCGGCCCGCGCAAGTCGCGGGCTAAACACCTAGTTTTAATTAATCTTTAACTCATACTTTAGTATATTAAAATAAACTAATTTACTCTAAAAAACTTATGAATATGTTTATGAAAACAAAATTTGTATTAATGGATGATTTAGATTACTTATCATATAATTGTAGTGATAGAAAAGAAATATTTGAATACCATCATAACAAAAGAAAAAAAAAGGTAAGACAACTATTTGATTAGATGACTTTATCAACTTCGTGGTCATAATATTGAACAATGACTTACAAAAATACACTCTTACATGACTAGTCACGTCTACATCCTTAAACATTATTTTTCTAACTACAAAAAAGACGGACTAAGAGCATCAGTACCTCATTAAGAGTACTTAAACAATATAATAACATTAAAGTTATGTTAAGAATCTCAATTTAAAAATGAAGATTTTGTTGCCTTTAATGCAAGAATCTGTAATGGATTCTTCAAAAAAAAAAAAAAATCTGGGCGAAGCGAACTCCGACGCCGAGCAGCCTGCCGTCGTGTGTCAAGGTGGAGAGAGTTCCGACGAAGGAAAGCTCCATGATACTCCTCGAAACCTCAGGGCTTGTGGGTCGAAGCGGAGAGATAATGATTATGGGTCGCCGTCGATGGCGTATTCGAAGCCGTGGAAACAGAGCATCAAAAGGAAATTGGATGAGATAGGTCTCGTTTCAGAGCGAATAATTCGATGGGTTTCACGAAATTACAAAGTCTTGGTCAACAGCGAAGAGAATTTCTCCACTCTATCATGGCGATGGAGAAAGGGAAAAGTGTCGAAAAAAAGAAAAAAAATTTCTCGGAGAAGAAAGAAAGAAAAAAAAAAAATTATCTCAAAGTTTCTGTCCATGAAATTATAGCACGTAGAATTAAGTATCGATTCTTATAAATCTTATATAAGCATCGATACTTATCTTTTATTTTCTTTTTGATTTAAATTTGGGTTTAAGAATCCCTTAAAATTGGGTCTAAGTACCCGCGTTGCTGATGCTCTAACAAGCCTTAATAAGTATCCTACGTGACTAAGTCTACATCTGTACAAACCCATTTGTCCTCATGATTCCTAGCTAGACATAACTAAGATCAACAAATCAAGAGTCATGATTTGTTTACTTGAGTATATATTGGATACAAAGAAGATCAACAAACATAAGAGTGTGTGAGGCTTCCCATAGTTTATAAGCAAACATTCCAACGTAGTTTTATTCATTATTAATATGCATACAAACACTTACAAACACACACATATAAAAACACACACACACACAGAGATAGATATGATCATCTCAGATTTTATTCTTCTTATTCTGAACACACTCTATATATATATATATATATATATATATGATAATTAGCTGAGGCTTGACTCTACTCAAAAAGAGTAGGTAGATCGATGAACATATCAAACTTTCACCATATATTATGTTTTCACTGAAAGTCGCTCACGTAGTTTATACGAGGGTTGTCAGGTTCCAATTGCTCAGTATGGAACAACAGTGGAGGATATCCTTTCTCCCGATGGGCCTCGAAGTAGCATGGGTGGAGAGGCTCTCTCGAAGCAAGAAACTTGCTTAGCCATTCTCCAGATGACCTCATATGTCGTTTCATGTTGTCATTGTAATCGACATAATAGAGCCCGAACCTCATTTTATACCCTCTCTCCCACTCGAAGTTGTCCAATAACGACCATATGAAGTAACCCTTTAACTTCACTTTGTCCTCGCTACAAGACATCCATAAACATTGTCGTATCATATTTTTCGTTCGGATTAAACTCATTAAATTAATGTAAGAGGGCGAAAGATATATGTCTGTAGGCTTCTTGCTATTTATAAAAGAGTATTATTAGTTAGACATATAATTAATAACCTGATGGATTTATCCATGATTAAGATGTGACTGTTGAGAAACTCTCTTCTCCCAGTGTCGTTTTTTGCTTGCTCTAAGCTCTTGGTCCCATCGTCGATCTCGTCCATCCCTATCAATTACAATTTACCAAAAAACAATATTATCATCATACAAATTACTCATATACACATATATGTGTGTGTGTGTGTGTGTGTATGTGAGTGAGAGTACATGTATATTGTTAATTGGTTACCATTCTCCATAATGTAAATCTCTGGATCCATATACTCATCCTTGATATGTTTCAAGAGCTTCCGCAAACCCTCTGGGTATACCACTATCCCCATTGAGGTTGTCTGCAGATTAAACAAGACAATATAGGTTGTAAATAAACAACATCCACCAATACTCATTTGAAGTTACTCTATATATATATATACATTAAACTATATATATTCATCATGTATGATGTGTATATAATGTTTAGGAGTAGGAATTGGCCGGTGTACCTTGAGATGAGGGGAATGGTCTTGGTGAGCTGCAAGAACAAAGAAGAAGCAATATGATGATCATGTGAAATTAATGTTAATGCAATATTATTAAGCGAACGAACGGATCATCTCAAATATTTGGAAACAAATTTTCTTGAAAGAGATTAAGTTTTGTGGTACTTGTCGTGTTTGCACCCATGTCGAAAACATAATTAATCCGCGATGAATTGACATTGGCGAGTGGGGTAGAGAAAAATGCTCCATAGTAGTTTAATCCAACGAAATCCAAAGATCCTTTTAGTTTCTCAGATAGTTCTTCTGTAATATTAGGCAATCGATCTTTTAAATCTTGTTGCATCTCCGTTGGGTATTGTCCATATGTGAGAGGGCGAAGAAACCTGTCCATTGGTAGTTCACAAAGATATACATGTCACCTCTCATTTTAAAAATGCATGAATATATATATATATATATATATATATATATATAAAGATTGATCCTTAACTGAAAAAAAAAAAAAAATATATATATATATATATAAAATAAAAACTCACCAGCCGAGTTGGTACTCGAGGGCTCGTCTAGCAGCCTCCACGTCTTTACTCATATTTGGATTTTGTGGCTCGAACCAGTGAGCTACCAACACTATTCCAATTTTCCCTCCATTCTCTTGGCACTATGTTTGTAACATTAAAATATATTCATTAAACAAAACTATATATATATAGGGTTTATGATTAAAGGTTTAAGTTTATATATATAAAAATTTATAGGGCACCGACCTTTTCACATTTACGGAATTCTTCAACAGCAGCAAGATGAGCAAGAATTTGGTGGTGACCAACATTGTAAGGCTCTCTAGATGAATCTCCTTCAGTACATTTGGGTGTTTCCCATGCAGAGCATCGTCCTGGTGCTTTCTTACCTTTCGAGTAACCCGCAACACTGTATACTGTTGGCTCATTAAATGTCGCCCAATTCTTCACTCTATCTCCAAATCTCTCAAAGCAGAATTTCGAAAACTCCCGAAAATCCTCTCTACATTAATTATTTTTATAATCACATTAATAAATTGTTAGCAAACAAAAACATGTATTGAAAAAAATGGTTACACTTTGAAATTTTTGAGGAATTTTTAGTTTCTGGAGTGGAAGATGAAATCACGAATAAAACAGTTATATACATAATTAATGACTTACACGATCTTAGGGCTTAAGAAACCTCCATACTCCATTTCTAGAGCTAGCGGAGATTCCCAATGGAATAGTGTAATTGCGGGCTGAATACCTGTCAATTATCATTAAAAATGATTAGAACAAAAAAATCAACCATGTTACCACATTGAAAAAATGGAATACTTAGGCAAAAAAAAATTGAAGATTGAATATATAACCATTGGCTAAAAGTTCATTTATAGTATCGTTGTAGAACTTCACCCCCGCCTCGTTTACACCTTTCTTTATAGTTCCATCTGAAAATTGATATGTACATGAGTTAAAAAATATATATATATATATTACGAACCATTACGCTTTGCAATGTAGATTTAGATTAGTAAAATGTGTTTGATTGATTTTTTACAGGGACGCATGTGATGGACTTACAAGGCAAGACTCTGGTCCATGAGATTGAAAATCTGAACCCGTTTGTGTTCAATTTCTTCATTAATTTTATATCATCCTACAAAATCACAGCCCACATTATAGTTTATCAATGGATTTTACACCGAAAAAAAAGTTCTTTTCTTTTATAAAATCATACGCATTAATTAAAAACAAGGACGTACCTTGTAAAAGGTATAGAAGTCGACTCCGAGATCTCCATCACCACCATTTTCGACCTTGTCTGAAAGATGATACCATATCAGTGGTGATATATTTTATTTTTTAGAAAGCTTTTCGTAAAAAAAATTGGGATACGTACGATAAGTTAGCAAACAAATCAAGAACACATATAATCAAGAATTTATAGATAATAGGAAAGAAGCCATGGTTTATACCAGGAAACATGTGAGTAAATTCATCCCATGTAGTCAACCCTCTCCCAGATCCCCTTTTAGCACCTTCAACCTAAAACTCAATCCGATTAAAAAATGTAAACAAAAAAATCATCTATTTATGATATAATGTATGTGAAACTAAGTTAATGTACAGTATATTAACCTGATATGCGGAAACGGATGTTCCAAAGATGAAATCGTCGGGGAAATTGTCCCTGTGGACATGCGGTCCAATGATGGTGCCCACATCATCATCTAGGTTAGCAAACGGTCCAACAATGGTGCCCAATTCATCATCATCTAGGTTGGCATGCGGTCCAACGATGGTGCCAAAGTCGTCATCTAAGTTAGTGTGAGGTCCAATGATGGTACCGTAATCCTCATCAATTGGTTGAGGCCTAGCTTCGGCGTTGAAGTTAAGGGTACTCGTTATGGCTAAGAACCCTAGGAAAAGAGTGAGAATAGTAGTAGCCATTAAATATGTATATGAGTGGTTCTCTTGTGAATTGTTATATATTAGTGTTTTGTGTGCTTCTTCTACTTCCCAAGCTGTGTTCTATTTATAGAAAGGAAGCTTCAATTGTTGCATTAAATTAAAGGGAATTCGTGACTTTACTTGTGTTGCACTCATATTTTGTGGGACATTCTTTGGTTTGGCTATAGGAGAAGTTATAATCCTGTTGTATTCTTTGTACAATATATAATCAGGCTTGCCCATAACAATAAATTAATCATCATATCCAAAACAGAAACTAAATTCCAACCGAACCCCAAAAAAAAAAAAAGAAATCGAGCTTACTTTTCTTTTGTTTTGTATAATTAAATCCAACCACAATCCACTATTATTCAACTAATGATTCTAAATAATGTTTTAAAATCAAGTGTTATTGGTTCTTTTGATTGTAAATCATATTTAAAAGGTTTTAAAGTTTGGTGTTATTCAATAAAGATTTCAAATCTTTCATTAAAATCTAGTGTTATTCAAAACTAAATAATTTTTAAAATCTTTGTACATTAAGTCATTTCAAATCAATTCTAATAGAGTTTTATGAGTAAATTATTAGAATCAAAATCCAGTGTATATTGCAGAGATTTTAGAATCTAAACAAATGAATCCATCAAACTGATATCAATTTTTAAATCTAGAAGATTATAAAACATAAAAAATTCATTTCAAATTCATGATTGAATAACACCCCTAAATGAATTCAAATCAAAACCAAAATCATACCGAACTGATTCATACTAATTTTACTCGAAGTTTAGTTATTCTTTTTAAAAAAAAATCCAAAAAGCTAATCAAAATCCGGATTTGACATCTTGCAGCTCAGTGCCTCAGTCAAATTGGTCTTTGTCACAAAATTTTATTCTTTGTGGGGTTTATAAAATAATTACAAGGCCATTATCGGTCACAAAGCTTTATAATATTTGCTTGATATTTTTATTCCTCAATGAAATATAAACTCTCCAAAATTTCCTCCTACTTTAGTTTTTTTTTTTCTTACTGTGAAACAAATTTATAAATTTGCCAAGTGTCATTGTCGAATACAAAACACGAAATGCATTTTAATGAGATTTAAAAGATTATTCTAATACCTTGCTCAAAACTTTAATATTTTAATATTCTAATCGTCTTACAAGCACACTTCAGTCATTTTCTTCTACTTTCCTTTATTCACCACATTTTTGTAATCATTAAGAAACGAACTGCATATCGTAAAGTAAAACAAAATAATTATCACTTTGATTTAACAACTTTCGTTTTACTTACATATATAAGCTCCATTTATTTCTGTTTATATATGTTTGCTCGTCTGCATATAAATAATTTAATCTAGATACTACAAAAGGGTAGCTACAGAAACACAACAAACAACACTATCATTTCACGTTGGCTGATGGAATGTCTAAGTTAATGACTACAACAAGGTTTTTTTTTTTTTTGAAAATATGTTAAATTAGATTTAAAAAAAAAACTGTTTTCTTTACATTTACATTCCTAAAGGAAGATGATGGAAAGAAATATGATTACAAACTGAAAAACAGAGCATAGACTTTTAGCTGGGAAGGTGCATGATCATCTTCATCCTCGGGATCCAAACCATCGGATTTCCATGTTTCCGGTATCAAATGGTGAGTGATTCGATCATTTAACTAAACTAATTATATGTGTTTAATTAACTAAAAATGTGTGTTTTTGATTGGCTTGAATTTGGTGACATAAGAGGGTGTATATCAGCTCAAGTGTTGTAAAAGACTACTTATCTATTATCTCTGTGGATCAGGGATGAAAGGAATAAAGGCTTCGAGGCCCAAAAGAAGGTTTTGCCGCTAGAAGAAACTCCACAAAGCTTCAAGGGGATTTCTGGTGAACTATGAGATATATCTCTGTGTTGAGCTCTAATTTGTCTCCACCAATAAGTGAGTATCTCTGATGCGCATCATCACAATGTATGTCACAATGACGATTTCTTTTTTAATTGGGAGAAAGTTAAAAGTTTAAATATTTGTATTATTGTATATATTAGAGAATTTCGCTAATATCCCTGATAGATACCACTTTTTATAACTACATTTCTTACCATTTTTATAAATACCAATACCATTACGTAAAACTGAAATAGACTAAACTATCCTTAACCAAAAATCTTAATTTACTCCTCGAAAAAACTAGTCGTAGCTAGTTAGATTGAGTTCCTGTGAAGATTCACAATAATGCAATAGACTGAAATAATAATCTCTCAACATATTGAGCTAAATACACTTGGATGAAAATGGTATCTAATATCGGTTACGGTTACTAAAGAACAGGAATTCTAGAATTAAACAACTAGTGCATATCCTCTCTTTTTTTTCAACAAAAAAAATCATCTTAATATATCTTATAACGTAGATAACATTAAGAATTTGCTAACTTTATACGTACACAGGCATATAGATTTTTTTTCTTCTAAAAATACATTGTGCTTATAATAATACATGTACAATGAAGAAATAGATGTGAAAATAATCAAATAAAAATGGGTATGGAGAGGTCACGTACGTCCACGTTCAGGTTTCACGTCTTTTTTTGGGTTTAGGCTTTTCTTTATACAAAACCGAAATGTTCTTATCTCACTATCCTTCCTATTCCCGGATTTGCCGCTTTCTTCTTCTTCCTCTTCTTCTTTCTCTCTCTCTCTCTCTCCGAATTGCCTTTTTAAAGTTTTCTCCTTTCTACGCAAAAAGCAAACGCAGATCTTAATGCAGCTACTGTGATTTCGATTTCTGGGTACTGTAAAATTTTGGTGATTGGATTGGTTCTTCTCCGTTTGATCAGCATCTGGGTTTTTGGAAAGGTACAATTTTTGTTCCCTCTTTGGACTGGAATTTTATTGATCTACCGATTTTCCGTTTTTGGGTGAGATCTCGATTACCCGGAAGCTTCAGATTTTGTTTCATCTGAGCGGTTAATCGTTGGAGTCGTTAGTGTTGTTTGATGTAAAAAAATTTAATCAGAATCTGATTAAAAGGTAGTATGTGAAGTAGGTATTGAGCTGGCTTCCTTTAGATTTACAGAGAGATTTTGGTTGATGATAAAAGGAAAAAGTCTATGTACCTGCTGATTTCGTATCTGACCATAGCTGCCTGAATCTTTGTAGGATCTAGTTCGATTAAAGATTATATACATGCTAGCTTTAATAGTCCTTCTGTATTTTGAAGCTCCTTAGGTTTTACGTTTTATACTGTATTGATCTGGTTGCTCTGATCAAAGATTCAGCTTTTAGCTTTCTCCGTGCAGTTCTGTAACATCGATCATAGAGTCATTTCTGAGATTTTTTAGCTGTTCTTGTCATAGAGGAAAAGATCTATTTTTTTGGTCTATCAGCTGAGCTATAAATTTAGCATATTGGATGCTTGATCATTATCTTTGCTTCATCTATGTGTCTGAATACCTATTGCTTCTGTTCTCAGAGCTTTATAAGTTTTGTGACCAAAATTTTGTGTTTATGCAGCATTGTTATTACTTCCACTGATTCAAACATGTGGAAGTTCAAACCGTTTGCCCAGAAAGAACCTGCGGGTCTCGAAGGACGATATCTCGAAATAGGAAACCTTAAAGTTCAGGTAAGAAACGTCATTGCGGAAGGAGGTTTCTCCAGCGTTTACTTAGCTCAAGACACAAATCACGCGTCAAAGCAATACGCTTTAAAGCACATCATATGCAACGACGAGGAGTCGCTAGAACTTGTAATGAAGGAGATCTCGGTTCTGAAATCTCTGAAAGGACATCCCAATGTCGTCACACTCTACGCACACGGTATCTTGGATATGGGGAGGAACAAAAAAGAAGCTCTTTTGGCTATGGAGTTTTGTGGTAAATCTCTTGTGGAAGTGCTTGAGAACAGAGGTGCTGGCTACTTTGAAGAGAAACAAGCTCTTGGGATCTTCAGAGATGTGTGTAATGCTGTCTTTGCAATGCATTGCCAATCACCACGCATTGCTCACAGGTAAACACGTCGGTTTATCATATTTCTTTTGTTTTTCCTATCAGCAAGCGTCATTTATTATAATAGTGTTACTATTATTGTCTCAGAGACTTGAAGGCTGAGAATCTTCTATTGAGCTCTGATGGACAGTGGAAGTTATGCGATTTCGGAAGCGTTTCAACAAATCACAAGGTATTCGAAAGGGCAGAAGAGATGGGCATTGAAGAAGACAATATTAGGAAACACACAACCCCAGCATATAGAGCTCCTGAGGTTTGACTAGATATATGCTCTTGTACAGATTATAAGAGGTTTTCAAGTGGTTAAAAGATGTTTGATTTATGACTTTATTGGCAATAGATGTGGGATCTCTTTCGAAGGGAGATTATAAGCGAGAAGGTCGATATATGGGTATGTCATGTGGCAAAACTTTTCAATTTCTCTCCAGATCGTTAATCAGTGAGGTCGATAGTAAAGTTTTTTTTGGGCAATATTTTAGGCTCTTGGATGTCTTTTATTTCGGATATGCTATTTCAAGAATGCATTTGATGGAGAATCAAAGCTACAGATTTTAAATGGGAACTATCGTATACCAGAATCGCCTAAATACAGTTCCTCTGTTACGGATCTCATCAAAGACATGTTTCAAGGCTCACCTGATGAACGACCAGATATTACACAGGTTAAAGAGCACTTTGTTTCTTATTTGTGCTCCTTCTTAATTTGATGAAACTTAAAACGTCTCTAACATTATTTCCATCTACAGATTTGGTTTCGTGTCAACGAGCAGCTTCCAGCTAATTTACAGAAGTCATTACCTGATCGACCACCGGAAATGCAATCTACTGGAGTCCATGATGGTATAGTGTGGAAAACCGAGTTTGGATAAGCTTCTCAAAGAAAGATGTGATTTCTTTTGATTCTTTTGAAACTTGGCAGGTTCTTCAAAATCAGCAAATAAATCTTCTCCGGGACCTAGTAGAACTCCGCCACCGCCACCATCTTCTGGAGAATCAGCTAGTGGAGGACCGCTTGGTGCCTTTTGGGCAACTCAGCATGCTAAAACCTCGGTTGTATCAGAAGACAACAAAAGCATGCCTATATTTGATGAACCAAACAGCCACAACAGTAACACATTTAAATCCGAAAGAGTTCGTGTGGAAAGTCATCATCCCAAAAAGCCAAGTCCGATGAGAGGAGAGGCTCGTGGTACGCAAAGAAATAAAGATTTTGAGTCTACGGTTTCTCAGAAGGATTCGAGTCCTGCTGCTACCAATAACAGGGCAAGAGTCTCGAAAGACGACGCTTTTAACTCTTTTGTTGCCGACTTTGATACCACGAAGCTTGATAATGGTTATAAACCTGCAAAAGAGGAGGCTTTGGAGGCTGAGATAGAGAGGTTAAAAGAAGAGTTGAAGAAAACAAATTCAGAGAAGGCTGAGATAACGGCGAAATTTGAAAAGCTTTCTGCTATCTGCAGATCGCAGAGGCAAGAGTTGCAGGATCTTAAGCATACACTTGCCTCTAAAACTGTGACATCATCACCGAGCAGAGACTTTTCACAAAACCAAAGCTCTCCAGGGATGTGTTCCATATCATCAACTCCATCGGTAATTTCTTGGTTCTTGCTAAGTTAAGCATTAGACCACCACACATAGGATTGCCTCAGTTTTGTTACATCTTATTGTTCTTCTTGAAACAGAGAGACAAGGTGGAAGGAACCATGTGGGAACTTCAGCAAGACAGATCTAATTGGTCAACGGGAAGCTCGGATCCAAATTCATGGCAACCTTTTAGCGATGAACCAAAACCCGTGCTGGAATCTGTATCAAAGGGTAACAACAATACCTTTAATCAGTCTGTGAGAACCAAGAGTAAACCAGCTTCTTCTGCTCCTGCTCCAGCAAGCCAAGGTACTGAGCCATGGGGTTTCGAGACAGAATCGTTTAGAGCTGCTGCAACATCTTCAGCTTCAGCTTCTGCATCTTCAACACAAAGATCT
Source organism: Eutrema salsugineum (assembly GCF_000478725.1). Taxonomy (NCBI): domain Eukaryota; kingdom Viridiplantae; phylum Streptophyta; class Magnoliopsida; order Brassicales; family Brassicaceae; genus Eutrema; species Eutrema salsugineum. Next base: position 7,018,693 of record NW_006256908.1, on the reverse strand, counting down.
GTAAGTTCTGGAAACACTGCACAACGGTTTGGGAACTCAAAGATGAGAGATAACCAGAAAGCTGCTCAACCTGCTGGATGGGCTGGCTTCTAAAAATACTCACTTCTATCAGTTCTCCATTGCTATTCCTGTTACAAGAACAGCTTCTTCTTACTATTACAGAATCTTATTTGTAGATGATGATCATCCTCTGTTTTTCTGTGCTGCTAAATATATCCACTATTTCTGTAGATTGTTTAAAACTTTACAGATCTTGTTTTTGCGGAATGTATAACGCATTTCTGAGCTGTGGCTAAAGATCTCGGCTTTTAGATTATCAAAAGATAAACTTGGAAGAAAAAAAAAAAGAGTTTAAGAACTACACAGCTGCTTCTAATTGCGGTCTCATTTGGTTTGAGCTTATCTCACCTTATGGACCAAACCGAAACCCAATTAAATTTAAATTACGATGTAATTGGAATCAATTTTTCTAAACCGATGTTTTTGCAATCAAAATCTCTATACTCATCAAAAGTTTGTGGTTTAAATTAAGCATATGTATAGTAAAATAAGATTTAATCATACTCAACAAGTGTAATAGTAGTATAAAGAAAAAAAAAACTATTTATTTTTAGCTTAATTTATCTACACTTGTTGAATATGATTAAATCAAACTTTGAACCGGACCCGAATCGAAAAATCGAACCAAAAACTTTTGACTTTTTTTTTCCACCCAAAAGCGAAAACCGCTCTTTCGCGTCTTTGGAGTTAAGAACTGAGGAGAAATAAAGGTACCAAATTTGAATCTCTTTTCTTTTGTTCACTTTCCCCAAAATTTCTCCGAAACCAAAAAAAATCTATCCGACGAAATAATGTCCACTCCAGATCTCAATCCCAATCCCAATCCTAATCCCTCCGTCTCTGTAGCCGTATCGCGTTCTATCTCCACCGCATCGGAATCTCCGGTGACACAACCTAACACAGTTAAAACGCCGTCGTCTCAACCGCCACCAGCTTCGCCGTACCGAGCCATAGCCCCGTTTCACCGTCATCCTCAACAGAATTTCTACCCGCATCCTTTACCGCTCAGGCGATCCAATTCCGTTGCCGGTTCGCCTCACCAGCCTCACCAAGACCCTTCAGGTCTTGTCTATCCGTATCCTTCTTCGGGTCGAGGGTTACCGACCCGACCCGGGAGACAGAATTCGAGTTCCGTGGCCGATCCAATGGGTAGTCCAGGTGGGTATCCTCCTCGGCCAGCTTATGTATACCACCATGGACAATCTAGGTCGAATTTGGATCCAATGATTCAGTTCATGAGAACTGCACATCCTCAAATTCAACAGTCTCCTCATCTCGGGTCGGGTTACATGATTGGAGTCCCTCACTTCTTGCAACCTCGGGTTAGTTTGTTTCTCAACGTAAACAAAGTTTGATTCTTTGTCAATTTTGTTTTGTTGTTTGTGCTTCATATGTTAAAGGTTTTAGCTTGTGTTGGTTAGTGAAAGGGTATTATTTGACTTAGTGATTGTAGTTAAATGGACCTGTGTTTTCAAATCTATAATGAACACAAAAAAAGGTTTGAGTCTTTAATCAGATTACGAATCAGAAATATTGCTGTCTTGAAAATGAAATCCCTTCTGAGAAGCGGCGAGATCTTTCGAAATTTTGCTAGCTACACTTATACTTGATTTCTCTTATAAACTCGTTTTACGGGATGAGGAAAGTTTGAAACTTTTGTTAGATTTCAGCAAGTTTTTGTATTGTTTGCTCATTGTGTGCAGTTTTGTAAATTTTGGATTTTTTTTTTTTAACAATCAGGTTGCTTATCCTCCTACTTCAATTCTAGACAATAGTGGGCGTAAAAATGCGAGGTACTATCTTCTTTCCTTTGTGCATTGTTATTTAGAATCTTCTTTAGAAATTATCTAATGCCTTTCGTTTCTTTTCCATGTTGTTTAGAAGCCGGGATGAGGTGCTTGTCCTCGTTAGAAAAAGAAAGGTAAAGTCTTTTTCCTTATCTTTTGGGTTTACGTTCGAAACCTCTTGCTTGTCGATTGGGCATTTTTTATACATTCGTTTGTTTTGCAGGTTAGAATAACAGAAGGAGCTTCTCTATATTCACTTTGTAGATCATGGCTGAGGAATGGTGCTCATGAGGGAATTCAGGTTAGCATCAATTTCTGTTTCTGCTTAATGTAGAATTCGGCTTTCTTGACTTAAGGGTTAATGGACTGTAACCTTTGGAGGATTAATGACTTTGTTTACAGCAGCAGCGAAGTGATACAGTGACATATTTGCCAAAGCCTTTGCCTGTGGATATGATGGAGACAAGTTTGTCAAGAGAATCAGTTGAAGAAGCACATCGTGAAGAAGACAACGAGGTTTCGTGTTTCTCTTATAGTCTTATTGCTCTCGAAATGCTAATGGTGAATAGTAACACTAAGTTTCATTCTTTGATGAGCTCAGGACGAGGAATCTGTGAAACAGTTGTCAGATTCTGATCTTTTGAAAAGACATGTGGACCGAGCTAAGAAGGTCCGCGCTCGGTGAGTCCCACAACATTTCGTCAAATCAAAGTGGTTTTCTTGGTGATTACAAATGGAAATTTGTTCGTTTTGTTAACAAAATTTTGGGTTTGTTTGGTTTTCAGATTAAGAGAAGATCGGTTGAAGAGGATCGCGAGGTACAAGGCAAGATTGGCTCTTCTCTTGCCACCATTTGGAGAGCAATGCAGGAGCGAGTAACTAGTGACTTTTATGTGAATATTCTATTGCAGTTGACTTAGAATTAACATAATTTACCTCAGATGTTCGTGTTACAGTGTGTGTGTGTGTGTTCTTTATTGTCTCCTAGTAGATTCGTTTAAATTTGGAATTATCGTTCCTCTTAGCTTTGAGATAAATACTAGTCAATGTAAGAAAGATTTTCTCTGAGTTTTCTTGAAACACTCCTTGATGATTCTAACTATGCAATAGTCTTCAAAATTTTCTGATATAGCTCCCTAATACTAGTAGTATGGTTACCCTTTATTTTACCTTCTTGTTTTTTTTTTTGTTTCATTTAATCGTAGATATTCGTTTTTTTGTGCTGTTTTTAGTTTAAATCGGGTATCGTAAAAATATTTTATTATCTAATGTTCAAAACCCTTCGTATATCTCTAGAGACAATTCAATAGTTGGTTAACTTCGTGGACCAATAGGATGAGTTGCAGAGTCAACGCAACAGAAGCATCTTTCAAATTTTGGTGTCCTATTTTGATCGTCTACTTTGGAGATTAATAGTTCTTTACGCATTCACGTGTCTATAAATAATGTTGATATTCTTTTCGTCTTTGTTACTCCCATTTTCGATTTCAGTAATTTAAATTTCTAAAAAAATGTTGATATGCTCACGTACGTGTCTAAACACCTGCGTAACGTTGCTTGTTACATCGTATCTTTAGTTTTAGCGTCTTTATTTTGTGATTAAGAAAAGGACATAAGATGGTAATAGTAAGAAAAACATTTTTGGTATGACTACGAAAATCATAATAACTTATTGTATGATAATATACTACTTGCCTTGTGACTGATGAAGCATTTTTTATTATTTTTTTCCTGTTGAAAAAAACGTTTTGAGTTTTCTCCTCCCATACCCATAGGACGCTGAGAAGAAATTATTCTTTTCTAGTCCTTATTATTTGTGACATAAATTTTGTCGGAAATGTTGACTTCAACCTACATAAGTGCTGGAATCAATCGGATTTTATTTTTTTTACAAAATTTTCCCTAGTCTTAAAAATCTTAAAAATATAGAAAAGAAGGATCTGAACACGAAATACACTAGTTTAAAAGAACAATAACGTGCCGACAAAAAAAAAAAGAACAATAACGTAAATATATTCACATTCTTTTTGGTCTGTGAATCTCATTCTTGTTTGGTTAGTGTGCTACTATTACAAGCTTGCAAGACATGTTAACTTACTTAACAATTAACCATGGGATATTCTTCTGATTTTATCATCATTCACACAATATCTAAAATCACTTCCTGATAGAAAAGACATCTTAAAAACAAAATTCAACTTAAACATGCTTAATTATGAAATTTTTTCATAATGTATAATAGAAGATATAAATATACTTTGATGATATAGGTATTCAAATCGATTTTCTAAAACATCTCTACTGCTCTACATATACTGCTGTATTTCAATAAAAACATACATTTTTTATAATAGATCAAATTTGACTGATTTATAATATGTATCAATCATCATGACAATGATAAAAAAAAATACATCCAACTTCTAAACAATCGATTTTCTGTCTCGAGCAGCAATTCAACATTTGAATAATAACAATTTGATTGAAACTTGGTCACTAGGTGATGTATGCATGATGTATGAGTTGGAATTTAGTTAGTAGTGTTGATTCAAATCCCGAGGCTGAACGAACATACATAAATCAGGAGAAAATAATAAATTGTTTCGTTTTCCCAGACCACTTAAAAAACGAATTATGTATGTTGAACATCCAAGAGAAGCAATTGACCTCATAAAAAAGACGAATAGTATTTACGGAGTCCCACGTTAATATAATGACTACAAAAAGCAAATTTAATTTATAGTTTTGTAAGGTATATTCTTGTAGATTCTTCAAAATGTTCCTTTCGTTTCTATTTTTTTTATAAATACCAGAACCCTCCTAAAATTTCTCGTCAGTCTCCAGTTCAGCAGAAGGATACACCAGTCTTAACTTGACTAAGGTTCCATCCTCTTTCCATATGCCTGCATGTATGTATACGTCAACGTCGTTATTTTAATGTTTTGTTTAAATTCTGTATTTACGTTTTTTTAAAAAAAATTTTGAAACCATTAAATTTTTAGGGTCTTAACTTGACTAAGGTTCCATCCTCTTTCCATATGCCTGCATGTATGTATACGTCAACGTCGTTATTTTAATGTTTTGTTTAAATTCTGTATTTACGTTTTTTTAAAAAAAATTTTGAAACCATTAAATTTTTAGGGTCTTAACTTGGAGTAAAATTATTAGTTTAAGAAGAAAAACAAAACCAAGCTTAATTAAGTAGATGGATTCCTCACGTTTCAAAAAGGATGTTCTTCGCCTCACACATACTTTTCCATTTCTTGTTTTACTTTTTTTTTTTGTTTTTCCAAAAAGATGACCTTTGAAAAATTAATTATAACCTGCATCTAATTTTTTGCATAGAAAACTGCACTTGTTATCTCATATCTTGACTATATATTAGTGTGTATCTCAGGTAAGTAAACAACAGAAAGGAAAAAATAAAAATGGCAAAGAAAGGGAAAGAAGTTTTGAACGCTTTGGATGCGGCCAAAACGCAGATGTACCATTTCACAGCGATTGTAATCGCGGGTATGGGTTTTTTCACTGATGCTTACGATCTCTTTAGCATCTCTCTCGTCATAAAGCTACTTGGCCGCATATACTATCATGTTGATGGCTCCAAGAAGCCTGGAACGCTCCCTCCAAACGTTGCTGCCGCTGTTAATGGTGTCGCCTTTTGCGGTACCCTCGCTGGCCAGCTCTTCTTCGGTTGGCTCGGTGACAAACTTGGCCGCAAGAAAGTTTACGGTAACATTTGCTATTCTTTCTTTGGCCTAGAAAAAATGTTCCATTAGTTCCAAGAAAAATAATAATACACTACAAATTTTGAATTTAAAACTATATACAGTAAAAACTCTATAAATTAATAATGTTGAGACTTTGATATTTTATTAATTTATAAAGTTATTAATTTATAGTTTTCAAAAAAAAAATATTTTTTTATTTCTTCTTCATTTTAAAAAAGATTTTATAATTTTAAAAAAGATCTTTCTAAAATTTAAAATGAATTTCAAAAAGATTTTGATTTAAAATGAATAAAAAACATCACTATACTCGTATTTTAGTAGATTATCTCATGTATATGTTTAAATCAGATTTTGTTTATGATAATTATTAGTTTATGATATTAAAGGGACCATATATTTACATAGAAATTTTGTTATTATCTTATGGAATTGTGTTATATTTTAAAATGATCAAATTTAGGACTATGAAAAATTATTAATTTATAGTGTTTATTAATTTATCGAATATTAATTTATAGAGTTTCTATTGTAATAAGTTTTTAATATAACTTTTTTGAATTATTGAAATACTCATTATAGGTATTACCTTGATGGTCATGGTACTCTGTTCGCTTGGGTCGGGTCTATCATTTGGTCACTCGGCTAACGGAGTGATGGCCACGCTCTGTTTCTTCCGGTTCTGGCTCGGTTTCGGCATAGGCGGCGACTACCCACTCTCAGCCACCATCATGTCGGAATATGCCAACAAGAAAACACGTGGCGCATTTATAGCCGCAGTTTTCGCTATGCAAGGCTTTGGAATCTTGGCCGGAGGAATCGTGTCACTCGTCGTCTCAAGTGCGTTTGACCACGCGTTTGACGCACCAACCTATGAGGTTGATCCGGTTAGGTCCACTGTACCGGAGGCGGATTACGTGTGGCGGATTGTGCTCATGTTTGGAGCTATCCCTGCGTTGCTAACTTATTATTGGCGTATGAAGATGCCTGAAACCGCTCGGTATACCGCTCTTGTTGCTCGGAATACCAAACAAGCCGCCGCCGATATGTCTAAGGTACGTCCTATACTACTTAGTCTAACCATTTTTCATTTTTATTTATACATGATGTTTTGAACTTCACAAAGCTGATTTAATTATTTTTTTCCTCTCTTACTCAACTATTGATTAGTAAAAGAAAATGCTAATTATGGAATTAAACTACGAACGTTATATGAAACTAACATAAAGTATGATTTCGTTAAATTTCTGTTATATTTGTGATTCCCATGTACTGATATTTTATTTTCTTATTACTAAAAGTCTAAAAACCTGAGGAATCGTGGCAAAATCCTAATTCCGTAAATTATTTAGTATATGATTATTTATGAAAAATAATTTAATCTACAAATGTATCGATCATAAAATCTTTTGAAAATCATGACTTTATGCTATGTGATATTCCATAAGTTTTTAACGACTGAATTAACAATGAAAATAACCAAAGTCATACACTAAAAAGTCTAAAACAAAAGCAATTATACTACTTGATCTTGAAGACTAATAATCGAAAATTTATTATTCATGTCATTTAATTTTTGAAATTCATTTTAGTTTCCACAATTAAAGAGGTCTACAATATGTTTATTTATACAAACAGGTGCTTCAAGTGGATATAATAGCAGGAGAAGTAGAAGTAGAGTCAAATCCATCATCTTCTTCATCAAAACCAAACTCCTTCGGCTTATTCTCCAGAGAATTCGCTCGCCGTCACGGCCTCCACCTCATCGGCACAACCACGACGTGGTTCCTCCTCGACATCGCCTATTACAGCAGCAACCTCTTCCAAAAGGACATTTACTCCGCCATCGGATGGATTCCCGCCGCCGAGACCATGAACGCAATCCACGAGCTCTTCACCGTCTCCAGAGCTCAAACCCTAATCGCTCTCTGCGGCACCGTCCCCGGTTACTGGTTCACCGTCGCGTTCATCGATTACCTCGGCCGATTCTTCATCCAATTGATGGGATTCATCTTCATGACCGTCTTCATGCTCGCTCTCGCCATCCCTTACGATCACTGGAGGCGTAGAGACAATCGAATCGGTTTTTTGGTCATGTATTCGTTGACTATGTTCTTCGCGAATTTCGGGCCTAATGCGACGACGTTTGTTGTCCCTGCTGAGATTTTTCCGGCGAGGCTTCGATCTACTTGTCATGGGATATCGGCGGCGTCTGGTAAGGCGGGAGCGATTGTTGGAGCTTTTGGGTTTCTTTACGCGGCGCAGAGCTCGGATCCGGAGAAGACTGATGCTGGTTATCCGCCGGGGATCGGAGTTAGGAATTCGCTGTTGATGCTTGGTGGTGTTAATTTCTTGGGGATTGTTTTCACTCTGTTGGTTCCGGAATCGAAAGGGAAGTCTCTCGAAGAGCTTTCGAGAGAGGATGAGGAGCAAATCGGCGGCGATGCGGCGGAGATGGGCGTAGCTAATACCGGTAGAACAGTCCCGGTTTGATTTTTTGCTTCTTTTTGTGCCTTGTAATTACTCGATACAAGGAGTGCCTTGAATAAAGATTCTAATTTTGAGTCTTCTATTTGTCTCCATCAACGAGCCTATGTTTCTGTGTTCATACACATCTCTGTTTCCTCTTTCCCAACTTTTTGAAGAACCAAATCTAAAGAAGAAATTATATATCATAGTCTACCCAAAAAAAAGTTATGTTACATGGATATTTTTCCCTATTTATAACTTTTCGGTAAAAAAAAAAATCTTATCTAATTCAACAAAGATCATTTAAGTGGATACAATGCGAGAACGCAAAAAAATATACTATCGTTATGTTATATGGGTAACATTACAAGAAGTTAAACATGAATATTAAAAATGTAAAGGGTGTCGCTTGACCCCCCTCTGACCGTCGTTGTGGTCTAGTCACAAGCCTATACTAAGTTTATCTTTTGACACTAGTATCCATGAGTTCTACGTGCATCTTTGAGTTGTTCATCTCTGATGCTCTGCCTCCAATGGTGAAGAAGTGCTGATGCAGAATTGCAGATTTTGCGGTCTTTGTGCTTTGTGAGACATGCAAGCCTCTCCATGATCCGCCTTGTTTCAGGAGCTGTAGAGCTGATGGGGAACCCGATGAGCAAAGAGAGAGTATCTACACAGATTGATGTCTCTGCTTTAGCCGCGAGAAGTCCCTTTGCGTTGGCCACATCTGCTGATTTCTTCGCTATTTCAAATAGCTCCAACATCTATGTTTCGTTCCTCTTCACGGCTGGACAATATTTAGGGTTGCCAGAAACTTTCAGAGGCGGCTGCTTTTTCATCGGGAGAGGCCTTGATGTTGTTGAAACAGACTTGCAAAGCGTCAGGCTTCTTCAAAATTTTCTTAATCTCTTCTGCTTCATGAGCCTCAGATTTAGGGTTTTTAGAAAGTTTCACCGGTAGAGCTGATTGCTTCTTCGCCTTGCGAACATCATCTGCCTTTTTCAAATTTTGTTTCGTCTCTTTGGTCTCATGATATCTCTGATCTTCTGTCTTCTTCAATCTTGAGTGAACAGAGCCAAGTTTCTTTTGCGTTACACGAACCTTGCTTTGAATAGATATGCAAGTATTGTCCCTTACAGTCTTCAAGGATGGACAAGAAGTTTCTTTCTGTGTCTGAAAAGTACTTTCTTCGGTTTCAAGAGCCTGAGATTTCTCATCTTTATTCTTCTTCAACCTCAAAAACCCAGTCTTTGGTTTCTTCAGACTCAAGGGAACATCTTTGCTGCAAGTAGAAGAAGGAAGGTCTCTTCCGCTCCAATAAAGAGTTTTAAACCAGGACTTGAACAAGACGTCAACACCCATTCGAAGCTTAGGGTTTTCATGTTTTCTCAGACTCTCCAAAAGAATTATCTCTTTGGAGTTGCAAAGATCTTTGACAGAGAGATTCAAGCTCTTCAAGTAACGGAGGATATCGAAGCATCTCTCATCGCCATCGATGCTGTTTGCATTAGCGGCCTTAAGTGCAGCACACACAGAACGGTCAAGATCAGAACTAGATCTCTCTGTTGCAATTGCAACATTCTTCATCATCTTCATGTTTCGTTGATTTTCGTAGAGAATGAATTTGGAAAGAGGCAACTAGCTTAGGGTTTTTCTCGGAAGTTTTGGAGAATCAGAATATGAAAAGCGAGTGAGAAAGATAGTTTACCACAGATATTATAGAAAAGGAAATTATAGAAAGTTTCCTTTTATCCCAAGGCTCATCGAACAAAGTAGTCCGAGATAGACTTGAAACGACGACGTGAGGTTCGTTGTTGAGACACTATTTCCTTTTTTCGCTTGAGGGTTAATGCGTCAGATCAATATTCAAACGTGTAAAACGATTTACAGATAGTATTTACTAAATCTATGGGGTTATGCTGACTTTTTATATACTTCCTGGGGAAATTTAACATTTATTAGAAGTACATGGGTATCATCCGAAAACAATGATTAAGAAGCTTGCTTGTGTTTGTGGCATTTCGTCTTCTTCCTAGATACTGAGAAAGGAAAACTCTGTGTGACTTTGATGAGAATCAATGGCCAATATGCCATAATTTAGAAAAGAAAAATCTATTGTGCTATAAAGGAGTCTAGATGCCATAATGTATATGCAATTTTGATTTTGCCCTTAATAAAATAATGTTGTGGCATCTTTAATTTTACCCAAAATTAATATTTAAATAAATTCATAATTAATATATTAAAATTAAAACGAAAATTAATAAAAATATGATTTTCTTTCTAATTTTTCTCTTCTTCTTCAACCTCAAATCTGCTAAATCTCATTCTTGTTGTTGAACCTTCTCATCCTCCTCTTCCTCTTCCTCTTCCTCCTCTTCTGCTGCAATCAATTCATTGTTCTTAACTCTTTTTTATTCTGCCATTGTTGAAGCTTTAAAACTGGGTAGATTGTTCTTATTTCAGAATTTAGGGATTTCAAAATTTAGAGATTGAATTTGCAAAATTTGCTTGTTTTGGTAACCAGATTCGGTTGGGAAACAAGTTTTATATGAAGATTAGATCTTTACATTGGTAATTTGTCAAGTTTAGTTGTTAAATCATAGTGATTTTTAGGTAGTTTAGAATTGAAATCCGAGTTCATTACCAAATTTGCAGAGGAGGGCAACTGGTACAAATGGTACAACTAAGAGATAGAGGACAACTGGTACAAATGGTATAACTAAGAGGTAGAGGACAACTGGTACAAATGGTACAACTCATAGATAGAAGACAACTGGAATAATTGTTAACTGAGTATTTTTTTTATTCTATGTTTATGAGATAATGAACATCAGCCACACAAACATTTTAATAGATTTCAAGAAATTTCATCTATGTTATATCATTTACTATCTCATATTTGGAGCATATAACTTATTTCATCTATGTTATGTTGTTAATCATGTTATGAAACAAAAAAGAAAAAATATATGATTTTACATAACTTGTAATATGAAAACCTCGTAAATAAAAATTAATGGTTGAAAATCAATGTAAACGCTAAAATCTCAAAAAACAATTATTAAGATTTTCAGACAACTGGACAATTAGGTACAATTATGTAGAAAAATTGATTGTGCACATAGGTGTATGTGTTACTTTGACAAACATCTCGACACTTAGGAAAATCAATCTAGTCTAGAAGATTTCATTTTTGGCTGAAAATGCTTTATGAATAGAAATAAACAAGGTACAACTGGACATGTATGTACAACTATATGCAATTTTGTGGAAGTGAATAAGGAAGGGACAACTGGACAAGTAAGGATAACTTTATGCAACTCCTTAATCTTTTTAAAATTAATAATATATAAAGAAAAATATACTTAAGAAATGCAAACATGTCTTAAACTATAAGGAACAATATTAATAACATGGATAAAATAAAATTATCATTTTCCTAATAAATATTATTGGTTTCATATCAAAAAATATCCCTTATGATACAAGGAAAACTTTCATAATGTTAACAATCTTTTGATGGAAAAGATGCAAATACATGATTTTGCATAATTTGTGTTATGAAAACCTTGTAAATGAACTGCAATAGTCGAAAATCATGTGGACAACTACAAAATAATAATTTATATTTCAGGACAACTGGAAAAATGCTAAAATCGTCAAAGGACAACTATGAAAAATTTTGGACAACCGGACAACTGGGTACAACTATGTATAAAATTGACGGCGCACGTGGTATTTTGACTGCGCACATGTCTATTTTTGTCGGGGCACATGTTCTCTAGCTTCGTAGATGTGAATAAGCAAAAGACAACTGGACAAATAAGGACAACCTTATACAACTTCGTGGATGTGAATAGTTATACTTAGTTGTCCATAGTTGTACTTAGTTGTACCATAGAAGTTAGATCATGAAACTTCTATATTTGTACTTAATTATGATTTTGCATAAATTTTAGTATGAAAATATTGTAAATAGACTTCAGTAGTCGAAAGTAATGTGGACAACTACAAAAAAATAATTTATATTAAGGAACAACTAGAAAAAATGTATTAACATTACAATTAAAATATAGTTGTCCCGAGTTGCACCTAGTTGTCCTAGAAAAATTCATAAGGTAATTGTACCTAGTTGCACTTAGTTGCTCTGGAGAAATTCATTACGTAATTGCACCAAGTTGCACCTAGTTGTCCTGAAGAAATTAAAAATATTAATGCAAGAAATCAAAGAAATCAAAGAAATTCAAAAAATTCAAAATATAAATAACTCCAAAATAAATAGTAATGCAAGAAATCTAAGAAATCTAAGAAATCCAAGAAATCCAAAATACAAATAACTTCAAAATACTCTTGTACACTCTAAGACTAAAATAAGTTGAATCGTTCATTTAGCTGTACCTTGTTTTTAAATTAAATAGTTACAGATAATTGTATATACGTGTCTAACTGTACATTGTTTATCCTTATTGGAAAAGATTTTCTCTGCTAAAATGAATAATGTGGATATCCAGAATGAATATTTCTCAGCTAAAATGTAATTTTTTAGCTAAAATAAAATCTTTTCGGATAAAACAAACCCGAAAACATACACAAATTAAGTTTACATGCTACTTTTGCTCTGAAACCACTTATCTAATTTATTATCCATTTTTCGTCTTTCAGCAACGTTTTTTGGAGAATAAAGCCCATTTTTTTTATTTTTGTTTTGGTGTAATTCAGCAGTAAGACAAACAATTCTTGTATATTATCAGAAATACTCCACTTAGTTTTATTTATGTGTGCAATTCATTCTCCATATAAATTATCTACTCCAAAGCTGTTTAGTTTCATATATCGCAATATTCTTACATACAGTATTTTATCTACTAATATCGAATAAGCTATCTATTCCAAATTTGAGGTATTAAATGATATAAAATCTATTGAATTGTTTGTGTGGCTGATGTTCATTTCTTGAAAATATAATAAAAATTTTCCAATTAACAATTATTCAAACTGTCTTAGTACTATCCATTTGTACTAGTTATCTTGTATCTCACAGTTGTACTAGTTATATTAGTTGTTCTCTTATCTCTTAGTTGTACCATTCGTATCAGTTGTCATTCTCTACAGATTTGGTGATGAACTCAGGTATAATTATAATTTACCTAAGAATCACTATGATTCAACAACTATATTTAAGAAATTATCCATGCAAATACCTAATCGTCACATAAAACTAGATTACCAACCCGATTTGCAATTATAATAAAAGTATTTTCAATCAGCAATTATTTAAGTTGTCTTAGTTATATCTATTTGTACCAGTTGTCCTCTATCTCATAGTTGTATCAGTTGTACTAGTTGTCATATATCTCTTAGTTGTACCATTCGTACCAGTTGTCTTCCTCTGCAGATTTGGTGATGAACTCGGGTTTTATTCCAATCTTCCTAAGAATCACTACGATTCAACAACTATATTCGATAGATTACCTATGAAAAAACCTAATTGTCACATAAATCTGGGTTACTAACCCGATTTGCATAATGAACAAACAATGTTGGTATATTAATCCCTAAATTGTGAAATCTCTAAATCTCCAAATAAAAACATAATTGGGTTTTGAAGTTTTAACAATGGTGGTGAGGAGAAGGGATAAAGATAAGAAACTGATTGCAGAGGATGAAGAGGAAAAGTTTGGATGATGAAGATGTAATTTTGATGATTTTTTAAGAATAATTAAAAAAAAGAATTAAAAAAATAAAAAAAATTGTTGGAGAAGATTGAGAAAATTTAGATAATTAATAAATAAAAAATAAAATATGTTAGTGGGTGGGTCTAAAAAAAAGTGGATATGATCCTAGTTTTATTGTAATTATAAGAGATAATAAGGAGAAAGAAAGATTTTCCACAATTTTTTTTATTAAAAAAAAATCAAAATAAAATTCATTTTAGAATTATGGCGTTTGAGTCAACTTTTTTCTGGATTACGTCATTTTAGCCTCTCGCTCCTTTGATGAGCTTTACTTCAATGGCCGACTCAACACGAATTTCTTCGCTGCAATGGCGGATATTGCCACAAATTTTCGCTTTACTTGTGATTTTTCCAATTGTCTCGGGAAGTTTCTTTGAACCTTTCAATGTCAGCTACGACCACAGGGCTCTAATCGTCGCCGGAAAACGGCGCATGTTCGTCTCTGCTGGAATTCACTACCCTCGCGCCACTCCTGAAGTGACTATCGCTTTCACAGACCCTTTTGTTTTCTGTAATTGATTGTTTTGTTGAAAATGCTGCTCTAGAAGAATTGCTATTTCTTCAGTGACTGATTGATTGCTATTGAATTTTTGTTGGGATCCTTCATAATCATGAAATTGGTTTCAGATGTGGCCTGATCTCATTACAAAGAGCAAAGACGGTGGTGCTGATGTGATTCAAACTTATGTGTTCTGGAACGGGCACGAGCCTGTAAAGGGTCAGGTTAGCCAAATTTTCTCTTTGTGCTATCTCTCTCCAGTTAAAACTGGGAATTTTGATGTTTCTTTTCTATTGGTTTTGTTCAGTATAACTTTGAAGGAAGATACGACCTTGTCAAATTTGTGAAGCTTGTTGGATCAAGTGGTCTCTATCTACATCTACGCATAGGTCCTTACGTTTGTGCAGAGTGGAACTTCGGGTACTGTCTTCTCACAGCCATTGGTGCCTAGCCTTTTTGTTTTATGTTCAGCTCTCTTTATTTCTTTTGCTTCAATTCTTGTTAAGGGGGTTCCCAGTGTGGCTGCGTGATGTTCCCGGCATAGAGTTTCGAACAGACAATGAACCTTTTAAGGTACATTTTTCATTCGCATGGCTCGTTTCCACATTTCCTTTATTACTGTACCTTTTAAGTTCTGTTATCTTCTTATATAATCAAATATTTCTGTTTGCTATTTCCCAGAAGGAGATGCAGAAGTTTGTAACGAAGATTGTGGATTTGATGCGAGAAGCAAAGCTGTTTTGTTGGCAAGGCGGTCCCATAATCATGCTGCAGGTCATATGAGATTTTTTTTTCTCTTTCTAAACTTTGTTTTTTCAAATCAGTGAGCTTTCTCTCTTTTTATAGTCTTGGTGACAGTCTCTGGCAAACTTTGTTTGCCAAGCTATCTTGCCTCGGACTGACCGGCCCTCTTAATGGAATGTCTGTACAATTATTGCAGCTTGTTGAATGGGAATTTTATGGACTGACAAATTTTTGTACACAGATTGAGAATGAATACGGGGATGTTGAGAAATCATACGGGCAGAAAGGAAAGGATTACGTCAAATGGGCAGCTAGCATGGCTCTAGGGCTTGGCGCTGGAGTTCCGTGGGTTATGTGCAAGCAAACGGATGCTCCAGAGAATATTGTAATGTTGCTAACTTCATTTTTGTGCCAGACTGATGTTTTTTAATAGAGATTTTCTTGGAATGTCTATAATGTGATTGAGATGCCCAGTTCTTACCGATCTGTGGTCGTTGATAATGACTTCGTCACCAGTTTTTCCATTGATTTACTTTGGAACTTAAAAAAGGGTTTAGTTATCGATTCATAAAGATTGATTCCTGTTTTTGAAAATTATCCTTTATTTTTGACGTCTGTTCATCTCTTTTTGTCTCAGATTGATGCATGCAACGGATACTACTGTGATGGTTTTAAACCAAATTCAAAGACGAAGCCGGTACTTTGGACGGAGGATTGGGATGGATGGTATGTTTTTTTTTTTTCATTTTTTTCATGCAGTCTTCTAACAAAGCTTTTCTATAATCAAAGATCTGCTTCCTAGAAATTTTTGTTTCAAGGCCGATGTAACAGGTGGCCTTAATTCTCTCTTTTTTTGTGTGTGTGTGTTTGTTGTGGATTCTAATAAGAGAGTAATGTCGTTTTTCTTATCTTCATTGGAGGTATTTGAATCAACTGAGTATGTTAAGTTGATTTTTTGAAGGTACACGAAGTGGGGTGGAAGTTTGCCTCACAGACCTGCTGAAGATCTTGCATTTGCAGTCGCAAGATTTTATCAGCGCGGAGGAAGCTTTCAAAATTATTACATGGTACAGTAATTACACAACAGCATTTTTTTTTTCTCTTTTCCATTTCTAGAGCCCAAGTTCATTTGCGTTATCATCTTGCTGTTTCGTATTTCTTTATGGCTGGTTCCAAATGATATTCAGAAACAAAAATGATTATTCTATCGGTTTCTTCCTTGAGTTTGGTGCCGTGCCTCGCATTTTAGAGGCCTTAGACTAAATTTAACATATAGCCCTTTTAATGATGTTATATAAAAAATCACTAATCAAATGTACAGTAGTATTAAGATAAATTGGTGAAAAAAGTTTATACTTCTGAGGATCGAAATTGAACAAAATAAACATATGCACCAGACAAATAACCAAAGAAACTATAATGCACTTGTAAACGTGGCCTCTAAACTTAATATATAAGATGTGGCCTTAGGCAATTGCCTTTTTCATTTCATTGTAGGCACTGCTCTGCTTGAGTTGAGAAACTAGGTTTTAGTAAGCCATAGTATTTACTATAGATCTCTCCTTAGAGCTCTCAAGGCGAGGTATGTATGAGATAATCACGCAACTTGCGTAATTGTTTATGCCCAACTAGATAGTCTAAGATTATAGAAGGTCTATGATAAACACTCGATATTTTCAATCTGCTTGTGCTGCATATATTGATGAGTCTGTTTTACGGATGCAGTATTTTGGTGGAACAAACTTTGGTCGAACTTCTGGTGGTCCTTTCTATATTACAAGCTACGATTATGATGCTCCTCTTGATGAATATGGTGGGTGCAAGAAGGCTATCAAGAAAACAGATTGCTAAGAAAAAAAAATATAATTACTGATTTTTCTAATGAAATTATGTTGTTCATTTCCTAAGGTTTGAGGAGCGAGCCCAAGTGGGGGCATCTAAAGGATCTTCATGCTGCCATAAAACTTTGTGAAACTGCCCTCGTTGCCGCAGATGCACCTCAATACAGAAAACTGGGATCAAATCAGGAGGTGTGCTTCCTACTCTGTAATCCTTGTTACTTCTACTTACATTACTACTAGTAGAGCTCACTCTTCTTTCTAGGTTATTATAGACGTGTGCTGTTAGATAAATTTCCTGCCGGTTTGATTCTTACATTACTTTAGCTGTCAAAAGTTTCGCTTGGTTTGGATAAAAGTACAGTCTTCATTGCCATTTATCGGGTGTTTCAGAATGTAATTCTATTTTAAATGTATGTGTAAAGATGAATTATGTACTGAACAAAATACTGGGGCTGTTGTTTTGTTTTCCTTTCAGAATGAATATGAGGTTTAGTATTATATATGCTGAAGATTCCAGATTCTGACTTGTATATAACACAAAGTCCAGGCACACATCTATCGTGGAAATGGTGAGACTGGAGGAAAGTTATGCGCTGCATTTCTCGCAAACATTGATGAGCATAAATCCGCATATGTGAAATTTAATGGCCAATCATATACTTTACCACCTTGGTCAGTGAGTATATTGCCAGACTGCCGACATGTCGCCTTCAACACTGCCAAGGTTTGATTTTCGTTTTTACCGGTATTGTAAATTCACATTACTGGTTATTGCTTGTGCTGTGCAATTCTGAAAGTTTTTTTTGTGTGTAGGCTGTCTGTCTTTCTTAAATTTAGTCCACTAGTCTGTCAGTTCCTTTAGCACATCCAATCAGGCAATTACAGTTGCCACTTTTTCGGTCTTCCAAGATGCTTCTTAAGATTCTCGTTTTTGTCTGTTCTTGAGCAGGTAGGAGCACAAACTTCTGTTAAAACGGTTGATTCTGCTAGGTCTCCTTTAGGTAGTTTCTCTATACTGCACAATGACGTGAGGAAGGATAATGTTTCTTATATCTCAAAATCATGGATGGCTCTGAAAGAGCCTATTGGCATATGGGGTGAAAACAATTTCACTTTCCAAGGATTATTGGAGCATTTGAATGTTACAAAAGACCAGTCTGATTACTTGTGGCATAGGACAAGGTAGCTGTGCAGAGTTTTATATTTAATGATCTAACTAACAAGTGATACAGTCATCAAAATTTGACTGAGTTATCCGAAATTGTATGTTTTTTCTCTTGCCAGTTCAGTATTCTAGAGGAATTTAGTACCGTGATATGACATTTACGAGTTCTTTTTCTCTTATATGTAATGGGCTTCCTTCTTTCTCAACCTTGTAGAATAAGCGTATCTGAGGATGATATCTCGTTCTGGAAGACAAATGGAGCTAACCCAACAGTGTCTATTGATAGCATGAGGGATGTGTTGCGTGTCTTTGTTAACAAACAACTATCAGGTAATAACACTTCGTCCTGTGTCATGCATATCCGTGATTGTACAAATGCACTGGTCCTGTATTGCGTGTGTGATGTCTCTTGTGGTTCGTTGTGTATAATACAAGAAGGTTACTTTGCTTTCATGAAATGAGAAGTCTTAGAAATTATTTTCTATCGTCTTTCGCTAACTTCTTCCTCCTGGTTAATGGAAATAAAGGCAGTATTGTTGGTCACTGGGTGAAGGCAGAGCAACCTGTGCGTTTTGTGCAGGGAAACAATGATTTACTTCTGTTGACTCAAACAGTTGGTTTACAGGTAAAAATTCTACTGCCTATTTTTCTCCTTTCACTTTTTTTTCTTACAGCTAATTATGATCATTTGACGTCATGGCACAGAATTATGGTGCTTTTTTGGAGAAGGATGGAGCTGGTTTTAGAGGCAAAGCAAAGCTTACTGGATTCAAGAATGGAGATGTGGACCTTTCAAAATCGTCATGGACCTATCAGGTGTAGTTAAAGGTGTATATGGCTTTTATAAGAGAACTAAATAGATGAACTTTGTGGCTAATTTTTTCTTTCTTCTCCCTTATCTGAAATCTGAAGATCATTGTGGAAGCATCTGAGTGTTTGGGGTTTGTTGTGTAGGTGGGATTAAAGGGTGAGGCTGAGAAAATATATACTGTTGAACACAATGAAAAAGCTGAGTGGAGTACCTTGGAGACCGAATCTTCACCTTCGATCTTTATGTGGTACAAGGTAGGTGAAACATGTCGACATTTAGATTTCTCGTTTCTTCGAAACAATGAGATCTTTTACTACCATCTAACACAAGTCAACCGATCATCGTTCCTTTTTTTCTCCTTATTGAACTAGACATACTTCGACACCCCAGGCGGAACAGATCCTGTTGTTCTTGATCTGGAAAGTATGGGAAAGGGACAAGCTTGGGTCAATGGACACCATATTGGAAGGTACTGGAATATCATTTCCCAAAAGGATGGATGTGACAGAACCTGTGATTATCGTGGAGCCTACAATTCAGATAAGTGTACAACAAATTGTGGAAAGCCTACACAAACCAGGTAGTGTGTATGTGATAACTCGGGAGTTACTATTAAATTCCATGATACTGACCTAATATCATTTGTGCAGATACCATGTACCACGTTCGTGGTTAAAGCCATCGAGCAATCTACTCGTGCTCTTTGAAGAAACCGGGGGAAACCCATTTAAGATTTCGGTTAAGACCGTTACTGCTGCGATTCTGTGCGGTCAAGTCTCGGAATCGCATTATCCACCTCTGCGGAAATGGTCCACACCAGATTTCAAGAACGGAACGATGTCGATAAACAGTGTGGCACCAGAAGTGCATCTTCGTTGTGAAGAAGGGCATGTAATATCCTCCATTGAATTTGCTAGCTATGGAACTCCAAGAGGTAGCTGCGAGAAGTTTTCTACCGGGAAATGCCATGCATCCAAATCGTTATCAATCGTCTCTGAGGTAAAACTTATATCATCGAAAAAAGAAAAGAAAGTAAAGTGTCTTTGAAGCATAAATCTGTGTGAAACATTCGTTACCAATACAAACATATGAATGAACATAAAAAACCGGTGACAGAATCACTAACTGCAGTTTGATAACCCGAAGTAGACCCTATGATGATCTTAATTTCCTAAGGAAGCTACTAGACAAATTGTGGTTACAAATTTTGTAGCTCAAAAATTTGGTTCGTAACAGTTGTGAAAGATGACTTATGTGGATTATCTATAAAAAAAATGTCATTGTTCACTTATGCAGGCTTGTCAAGGACGCAACAGCTGCTTCATCGAAGTGTCAAATACTGCATTTCGTAGTGACCCATGTAGCGGAACTTTAAAGACGTTAGCGGTTATGGCGCGATGTTCGCCGTCTCAGGACACGAGGCACTTAGGTTTTAAGACAGCGTGAAGCGTCTCAGAACGATGAACAACTGTCCTTTTTTCTCATGATTATAACATCTTGAAGAAGACCGGAGTTGATAACTAGTAAGGAGAACATACCTCATCACAAGCTTTTTACGTTGATCTTTATCTTTCAGAGATGAACAGTTGGGTTTGATATTCCTCATGGTTGTATTCAATCTCTACTTGAAACAAGTAAACTAGAAACCATCTTTGATGTTCTGCTTGTACAGTTTGTTGTTTGTGAATGTTCGACAACTCTCAAAGTTGATGTCATGATTTAGATCTCTTGTTTTAGTTGCACATATTTATGTTTGTCTCTGCGTTACACATTATATACTATATATTCATTTTGGAAAGAAAAAAAAAACACAACTTGTTATAACACATATCATATATGGACTCTTATACCGGCCCATTAGGCCCATCAGGGTATTGTACTTAACCTAAATTCCCTATGTACTCTATATATACATTCCAGTGATTAATAAAGTTTCTAAGAAGTTTTCACAACACGTTATCAGCACGATAAGACTCTCTGAGCGAAAAACCCTAATAAATCCGGCTACCACCAAAACCCTAAAAGCAAGTCGAAACTTAAAAGACGCATATCTTCCAAACCGTGAGGAACCAGAAGACGATCTACATATCAAATCGAAGCCCTCGACGAGACGAATCTACTGGTGAAAACCGTTTGTCGATCCAACGTCGGACGCGCCCTCACGCACACTTACAGTACACGACGATCAACCGAAAAAAAAAACCAGATCCGAGTTTTTCCTTCTTCAACCAGCAGCTTCTCCAGTTTTGGTGATCAATCCTTGGAATTTGTAGCGGCTAAATGAGGTCTATTAGCTCCCAGTTTCATTAGCCTGTCAGAAATCCAAAGGTGGAAAAAGTATCTTCTAAAACTGAGAGCCATAGAACCTGTTGTTTAAACACTTCAAAACCCTATCGATCTCTAATTGATTGAAAGTGTTTGATACTCTGATGATTGATTGATAACTTGTTGATTGATTGTTTAAATTACAAGTTTATGCATGTTCAAAGGTTTTAAACTCGTTTTATAAAACCCTAATCTACAAAAACCTAACAACCGTTTTTGGCCATGTTTATGGCATAAACCTATTCGATTGTCTTCATGTTTAATAAGCTTGTTGCAGCTTATTTTGATTGTTGATTCTCTTGCTTGAAACACTTGATTGAATAAACTAAGAAAATCAACCCTAAATCCTAAGCTTGATTCACGATTTTGTAATCTTCAAAATCGTAAGTCATAATGCTTAAACCCTAGTCCTTTTTCACGTGATTTCTTTGTTGTCCTTGTGAAATTATTAAAACCATCGACCACAGATCCTATAGATCTCGAAATCACATCCAAAATATGTTTTCCAAACCGTTAAAACCCTAGATAAAACCCTAATCATATTCGGCTCCCCTAGGGTTCCTCTTAAACCGCCTAAAACCGGCTAAACCTGGTTCTCATTAACCGAAATTATATTCGGCTTTAACCGATTAAATCACAGCTATTAAACCGACATCATGTTCGGGGTAACTAAAACCATACCCTTTAAAATTTACTATTTCCGAGAAAGTTCCCTCTCATAGAAAGTTTCCTCATATAAAAACTTTCCTCATATAGAAATTTTCCCGACATAGAAACTTTCCTCATTTAGAAAATTACCCAAATTAGAAACTTTCCAAATTTAGAAACTTTCCTAAAATAGAAATATTCTCAAAATAGAAAGTTTCATCATCAGCATTCAAAATTTTCTCAAAACAATCCCTAACAAAATCAATCTCATGTTTCAGATGTCAAACATTCAGAAATGTGAATTCGAGGCCCTTCACGTCTCCGGGGATAACTACCTCGAGTGGGCCCTAGACATGCGCTTGTTCCTCGCATCGAAAGAACTCGATGCGTGTATTACCGACGGTAACACCGCATCCCGTAAGGGACAGTCTCAGGCGATATGTCACATACGCCATCATCTGGCCCCGAGCCTTAAGCAGCAATATCTCACTCTTGAGAATCCACTTGAATTGTGGTAAGCGCTGAAAAAGCGATATGACCATCAGAAAATGGTCCAGTTGCCTCAGGCAGATTTCGACTGGAAGAACCTTCGGTTCCAGGACTACAAATCCGTAGATGATTACAACAACGAACTCTTTCGTATTGTTGCCATCCGGAAACTCTGTGGCGAGGATGTGACAGATAATGATCTCCTCGAGAAAACATTATCCACATTCAGCACAGAGAATGTTGTGCTCCAACAACAATACCGTGCAATGAAACACACATTGTACGAAGACTTGTTGTCCTGTCTTCTCCTCGCTGAGAAGAATAACCAGCTGCTTATGAGGAACAGCGCTATGAGGCCCCCGGGATCGGCTCCTGTCCCAGCTTCTCGTCAAGAGTCCTACCATGTTCAACCCGATAGATCCTCAAATCACCGCCGTGGACGTGGTAATGGACGTGGTAATGGCCGAGGACATGGACGTGGAAGACGTGGACGCGGACATGGTCGTGGCAACCGACCTAACCTCAGTTATGGTCCTGGTCGTGGTCGAGGCATCACCAAGCCGACCCGCCACACCAACCCCGATCACTCTGCTTGTACCAGATGTGGGATGTTCAACCACCCAACAAAGCAATGTCGCACCCCCAAGATCCACTGCGATCTATACCAGAAGTACGGAAAAGCTCCTGCTGAAGCCAACATGACTCAGCCAGTCGATGCTGCTAACCTGGAAGGTGACGACCTCCTTGATGATGAGAACACCACAAACGAGCAGACCGACCCCATGGACTATGAAACAGCTGATCTCCTCGATTAATTCAATCATCTGAAACTCTGATACAATTTGATTTTGTTCTTTATTTTTTTCATTTTGGGATTTGTTTCATTTTTTTTTTCCATTTGCCTTTATTCTCAGACACTGCTTTACTTTATGATTTATCACATTTTCTGAATTCCTCAATACTGAATTCTATCTTCTATTCATAATGAAGCATACCAGCAAATGGAAACCATAGTCGTAGAAAGTGGATCCAGCCACACTATCTTAAGAAACAAAAGTTACTTCATAAACCTAACCTATCAAACCGCAAATATTAGCACCATCGCGGGTCCCTCAAACCTTATCGAAGGATATGGCCATGCCTATGTGTTGCTATCAAATGGCACACAACTTGAAATACCAGATGCTCTATATTCTCCTAGTTCGAAGAGAAATCTTCTGAGCTTCAAGGATATAAGACAGAATGGTTTCCACATAGAAACCCAAGGTCAAGGGAACAAAGAATCCCTCCTAGTCACTAAAACCGTAGACGGCCATAAACAAATCCTCGAAACCATACCCGCGCTCTCTACTGGACTTTACCATGCTAAAGTCAGTATGATTGAAGCTAATACCACTCTCAAAGCCCGGTTTACTGATTATACTATTTGGCACGACCGGCTCGGTCATCCCGGTGCAAATATGATGCGTAAACTAATTCAAAACTCTCAAGGGCATACCCTCAAAGAAAACCGAGCTTATCCTCAACACCTCATATGCACAGCTTGTTCTCAAGGCAAATTGATCACTCGGCCTTCACCAGTTAAAATCTCTAAACAAACACTTCATTTCCTAGAAAGAATCCAGGGCGATATCTGTGGACCTATACATCCATCTTCCGGACCATTCCAGTACTTCATGGTCCTTATAGACGCATCGACCCGTTGGTCATATGTTTGTCTCTTGTCCTCTCGGAACCAAGCCTTCGCTAGGTTCTTGGCCCAAATCTTAAAATTGCGGGCCCATTTCCCTGACTTCCCACTAAAGACTATCCGCCTTGACAATGCTGGTGAATTTACCTCACAAGCGTTTAATGACTACTGTATGGCCATGGGGGTAACCGTGGAACATCCTGTAGCACATGTCCATACTCAAAATGGATTGGCTGAATCATTCATTAAACGCATTCAATGGATAGCCCGACCATTACTCATGAGATCAAAGCTCCCGGCCTCAGCATGGGGACATGCAGTATTACATGCTGCTGAACTCATACGCATCCGGCCATCTAGTGAACACAAATATTCCCCATCCCAACTACTCTCGGGTCATGAGCCAGACATCTCCCATCTCAAAACATTTGGGTGTTCAGTATATGTACCCATTGCTCCACCACATCGAACCAAAATGGGACCTCAAAGAAGGATGGGAATATATGTTGGTTTTGACTCTCCCACCATCATAAGATATCTCGAGCCAACCACTGGAGATCTCTTCAAGGCCAGATATGCGGATTGCCAATTCGATGAATCGGTATATCCCTCTTTAGGTGGTGAGACAAACAAGCTGGTCAAAGATCTTTCATGGAATCAAACATCATTAAATTGGCAAGATCCTCGGACTCTAGAATGTGATTCAGAGATCCAAAAGATTATTCATTATCAAAAGCTAGCTAATCAATTGCCAGATTCCTTTGCTGACCCGACCAAAGTAACCAAATCGTACATCCCAGCTTGTAATGCACCAGTACGAATAGCTGTCCCAACGGGACAGACCCAAGTTGCTACAGAGTCTGCACCACGTCTCAAACGGGGCAGACCTCTCGGTTCCAAAGATAAGAATCCTCGGAAATCAAAGAAAGGTGCAATAACCGAAACGGGGATTCCTGCAATATCAGACATAGCCGCGGCTGAGACTCAATCTAATGAACCCTCAATGGAAGTTCGGGACGCCGAATCTCCAGGTTCAGAAGATAACAATGAGATCTCCATCAATTACAATATGTCCGGAATACAATGGAATCGAAAAGAAGTCGACTTAAATGCACTCTTTGCATACAAAGTAGCACTTGATGTTGCGCTCACACAAGAGGATCTAGAACCCACGTCAATAACACAGTGTACACATCGAACAGATTGGCTAAAATGGAAAGAAGCCATAAACGTGGAGTTAAAGAGTCTCAAACTCAGAAACGTGTTCGGTCCGATCATCCGGACCCCATCACACATCAAGCCAGTGGGCCACAAATGGGTCTTTGTGCGCAAAAGGAACGAACTCGGTGAAGTCGTTCGATACAAAGCACGGCTTGTAGCACAAGGATTCTCACAGAGACCCGGAGTCGATTATGAGGAGAATTATTCTCCAGTGGTGGATGCAACAACATTCCGATTCCTCATAAGTCTGGCCATAAGAGAAAATCTTGATCTGCGGTTAATGGATGTTGTAACCGCATATCTCTATGGGCCCCTGGACAACGAAATATATATGAGACTCCCAGATGGCATTGAACTAAAAGACAAAAATGCATCTCGAGATCAATACTGCATCAGGCTGAACAAATCCTTGTATGGACTGAAACAAAGTGGGCGTATGTGGTACAACCGCCTCAGCGATTACCTCATCAAAGAAGGCTACAAAAATGACCCCATCAGTCCATGCATCTTCATCAAGAAGTACTCAAACAAAGGATTTGTAATCATAGCAGTATACGTGGATGATCTAAACATCCTCGGAACATCTGGTGAGATCTCCCAAACAGTCGACTGCTTAAAAGCAGAATTCGAAATGAAAGACCTAGGCAAAACAAAGTACTGTTTGGGATTACAACTTGAGTACATCAAAGGAGGAATCCTTGTGCATCAATCGGCTTATATCGAAAAGGTACTCAAGCGATTTAATATGGACCAAGCTCACCCATTGACCAGCCCAATGGTAGTTAGAAGCTTAAGTGATGACCCTCTTGGTCCCAAAAAGGATGATGAAGAAATCCTTGGTCCTGAAAAGCCATACCTCAGTGCTGTAGGAGCGTTAATGTACCTGGCTAGTCACACTAGACCAGACATATGTTTCGCCGTGAACCTCCTCGCTCGATATAGTTCATCTCCAACTCAGAGGCACTGGAACGGTATAAAACATCTCCTAAGATACCTTCGAGGTACTCAAGACTTAGGACTCTTCTATACTAACCAAAATAAAGATGGGTTAGTCGGCTTCGCCGATGCAGGATATCTATCAGATCCGCACACTGCCAAGTCTCAAACTGGCTACGTTTTTACGCATGGAGGAACAGCCATCTCTTGGAGATCAATGAAGCAGACACTCACTGCCACTTCATCAAACCATGCTGAAATCCTAGCCATTCATGAGGCTAGTAGGGAATGCGTCTGGCTGCGCTCCATGACTCAGCACATCCGCAGAGATTGTGGTATGGACGAAGACACACAGCCCACGGTGATGTATGAAGACAACGTGGCATGCATAGCTCAGCTCAAGGAAGGATATATCAAAGGAGATCGGACGAAGCACATTCTACCGAAGTTCTTCTCAACCTCAGACTGGCAGAAGGACGGCACTCTCAGCGTTCAGCAGGTCCGATCCAGTGAGAATTCAGCTGACCTCTTCACCAAATCATTGCCTACTTCAACACACCGGAAGCTCGTCAAACAGATAGGAATGTATAGACTTAGAGATCTGCAGTGATGCTACAATCAGGGGGAGTAATGCGTGTTGTACTCTTTTTCCTTCACCATGGTTTTGTCCCACTGGGTTTTTCCTGGTAAGGTTTTAATGAGGCAACATTCCCCAGCGCATTATCGAGATCCCGATTGAGTAGCTGACCCGGTTCACTCGTCCAAGGGGGAGTGTTATAACACATATCATATATGGACTCTTATACCGGCCCATTAGGCCCATCAGGGCATTGTACTTAACCTAAATTCCCTATGTACTCTATATATACATTCCAGTGATTAATAAAGTTTCTAAGAAGTTTTCACAACACAACTACTATTGTTTGGGTTTATATATATTATATAAAGCAAATGATTTTTGTGTGTTTGTGTTTAAAAAACAAAAACACTGTGATTTCACTTAAAGAATATATTTTATCCCATAAATTTAGACGGTACGAATCACGAGAAAACAACTAAGTTTTTTGTAATAAACGTCAGCAGAAAACTTTGCTTTCATGTTCATAACCCTTTATAAAAGTATCCTTTCCATATTTTGAATTTTATAGCTAATGAGAAAGATTGCAAACCATAAATGAAATGAACAAATTTGTTAATCTCCTTCTACATATATTGTTGAGAAATTTGTTAATCTTAGACGGGAGAATCACGAGAAAATCTTAAACAAATTTGTTGGTGATGGGTTGCGCACAACCCTCCCTTAAAGCCCGCTTCAAGTGCAAATAACAACAAGGCCCAACAAAAAATTATGCCCAGTCTAAATAGGCCATTTTGGACCGGTCAGGACACTAAATAGTCGGTTGGTCTAACCTGTCTGACCGACTGTTTCGCTTATCTGCCCACCAATGTGACATATTTACTTTTTTTACCTTGTTTGTTTTTATTATAAACTAGGGACTCATCCGCGCTTCGCGCAGAATTTTGTATTGTATTTATTGACATATTTAAAAAAAAACTCTACAATATCAATTTTTTTCATTAGATTTTGTATTTTAATTTTTTATATATACTTATTGTATTTTATATTTTATATAAATCATTTTAAAAATAATCAAATAATATATTAATTAAAACTTTAAATTAATTTAGTTTATAGATATCTTTATATTTATGCGGGTTTATGATTTTGGAACATATATAATTTTTAATTGTTGCATTCAGGAAAAAAATATATGTAAGAGACAATTAATTATTTAAAAATATCTCAATTCCCTAACATATTTTCAAAATATATTCATAATTTATTTTTTACACCCATTTCCCTCTTCATCTCCCTCTCCCTCTCCTTCTCCATCTCCCTCTCCCTCTCTCTTTCCCTCTCACTATCCTTTTCCCTCTCACTCTCCTTTTCCCTCTCATGTTCTCTCTCTCATCAATGCAACATGTTGAACCACACACAACATATTGGATCGGTTGAAATTTCTATTTTTCTCAGGTTTCTCTTTTTTCTAGTCACTCTCAATGTCACATCTCTAACCTGAGCTCTGTATAATTTGTTAAGGGGAACTTCACTCATTTTATGTTTCAAAGATTATGTTGAACATGTTAACATTTTGTGATACCACAATTTGTTTCACAAATATGCATTCTCACTCTCTATATTATTATTTAAGTAGTCATTTCAACAAATAAATTTTATTTTGTAAATTATTACATGATATTCTATTACAAATAACAAAAATAATTAAAATATAAAATGATATAATTGTCACTTGAGCTTTTTGAAACTCGTGCAAATATTCCTAACCCGTCTATATGCATTTTAATTTTATAATTTATTATTCTAATTTTCTTCAAATTTATGTCTTTTGTTATATTCTAGTGTTTTATATGGGTTTTAAAACGAATTTGGATATTTTTAGATATTAAAAATTTTGGATCCGAGAATTTGTTTTTTGGATTTGACAAAACTGGATCCAAATCTGGCTATCTTAAAATTTTATATGTTTTACTATACATATCTATTGAATCATATAAATAAAATAAATAATTTAAAATAACAATGACTAAATGCATTAATATATAAATTATTATTTATAAAGAGTGTCTATTCATATTCTTGTTATATTAATGGATGATAGTTACTATGAGAATTAAAGTATAATAACACAAAATATAATAAATTATAAATTAATAAATGAATTGATGATGTGTCAAAATTTTAGAGTTTGAAAAAATGATGTGGCATCATGAGAAGAAAGAACATTTTACTTTATATATATATAGATAGTAGTTTACAATATAGAAAACGGGATCCTTAACTTTAAGAGAAAAGGCTTAAGAACAGTAATTATAATATAATCCAAGAATCATCTTACTATATACCGAGCTAAGAATTCACCGAATGATCGATAAATAACCGATCAAACTTCGATTATCTTGTTTTCATACCGACCTTATCTGACCTTATCTGTCATTACCACGACTGACCTAACACTTTATATAAATGAATTAGTGAATTTTTCCGTGTCTTACGCGGACTAATATAATTGTCAATTTAATTATTTAAAAATATAATATTAGTTTGGATTCATTTGTTTTGTTTGCTAGATTTCCTTACATTTTAATGTTTTATTAAATTTTTCGTTTTATTAAATTTGAAAAACGGTTGTTGACAGCTACAAAGTAAAACGATAAGTACATGATTTATATAAGGCTATATAGTATATGTTAATACTTGTTTAGAAAAACATTAGTATATGTTTACCTGAGGACTCCATGAGTTTTTAGTTAAAATGAAGAAGAAAGAAAAGGTTAGACAAAGTTAAAGATTGTGAAAGAATTAGAGAAAAGTAGTTGATATTTATACTTAAATAAAAAATCGAAAATCCTATAACATTAGCAATATTCCATTAGTTAGAGATAATTTTCTTTTAAAAAATGACATTCCATTAGTTATATATATATATATATACATATATTAACTTTTTGTTATATTTTTTTTATTAAATTTTGGTTTTTAAAAAAATGACATTCCATTACTTTTTAAATAGATTCCATTTTTTGTTTTTCTAACATTTTTGTTAAATTTTTTCTAATTTTTGGAAACATAAAAAATGGTAATTACTAAGAGATATAGATTCTATTTTTGTATATTTTTTTAAAAAGTTTTTTTTGTGTTTTTTTTAAAAAAAATTGTTAATTTTTTTTTTCTAAATTTTGGTTTTAGAAAATTTTTAAAACGGTTTAATTAAGTACACATAATTGCAAAACTGGACTAAATGGTCTTTTTACAGCTGAAATTCATTATAGAGCTAACACGTAAGCGAAAACTATGAAAATATCTGTGAACGTGACAAATAAGCAAATCACTACACAAATAAGTATAAGAAATCGCAAACACTATAATAATTAGCAATATTCTATCATTTTTTTTCAAAACGACATTCTTTAACTTTTTAAATAGATTCTATTTTTGTTTCTTTTAACATTTTTGTTAGATTTTTTAAAAATTTTGGAAACATAGGAAATGGTAAACACTAAGAGATATAGATTCCGTTTTTTGTTTTTTTTTTTAAAAACGTTTTTGTTTATTTTTTTTCTAAATTTCATTTTTATATAATTTTAAAAACAGTTTTGTTGACTACGAATTTAAACATTAAATCATAAAAATTTAGACCGGTTTGTTTTAATTTTCTTTTTACACACCATCAGTTAAGAACCAATAAAAGTTGTGAAAAAAGTAGTGAGAAGTGGATTATATTTTTTTTTTAAGTTGTGAAAATCGATGTCTAGATTTTAGTTAATATTTTAGTTAACATTTTAGTTAGATTTTTTGTTTATTTCGAAAACATTAGAAATGTTAAATTTTTAATTTTTTAAAAAAATAAAATTTTGGTTTTTTTTCTTAAATTTTGGTTTAATCTAATTTTCAAAACGGTTTGATTGACAACAAAGTTAAGCATTTAATCATAATAATTTAGATCAATTTGTTTTAAGTTAGGACTAAATGGTTTTTTTGTGGCCAAAACTCATTCTGGACTGATACGTAAGTGAAAAACAGTAAAATTTGCTGTGAGCACGACACGTAAGCAAATCACTACACAAATAAGTATATAGATAGATAGATATCTCTGATCCTCACTTTACCATTTTTACCGGTATACCCCATCGTGCTCCCACGGTACAACAAAATTTGTTGTAATGTATACAGAAAATTTTGCTTTCGATCAGTCAATCATAATAAACCTTAAAAATGAGTTATTTCCATATTTTTAAATTTTACAGCTAATATGAAAAATTGCAAACCATTAATGAGATGCATGTCTTTATTTGGCAACGCTGCCCACACTATAAATTTGAAACATTACCATGAACTATTTTTCATTGCAAATAGAATATAAAACAGTATAAAAAAGAGGAAGAAAAGAAAAACAATGGCTTCATACAAAAGCTTTACTGTTCTTTTGTTTGCTACAGGGACGATTATACTATTAGTGCTTTGTGGAATCGGAGAAGCAAGACATATGAAAGATTCAGATAACTTGAATGAATCTTTGGAATATGGAGCTATGAGAAAAGACGCAGTCCCAGGATGCAGTTTCCATAACCCAAAGGAATGTTTTAAAATTGTAGCGAATCATTATCATCGTGGCTGTGAATACATTACTAGATGTCATCGTGTTTCTGAAGTTTAATTGTATGAAATTTGTATGACATCGTAAAATAATATGGAGCTTTTATGTAGATATTTGCCTTATATCCAAAATAAACAAATCTTTTTTCTTGAGAGAAAAATAAACGAATTTTGTATCAAAATATTCTGGATCGGCTTGCAGAAACTACCAATATACCATATTTTTAGACCCGATCTCATATAGGACTCGAATTCAACGTTTTCATTGAGGGTTTTGAAGCACATGTTATTCTTGTTTTCAGACCCAGTCACATCGGCTCTCTCTACTATTGCTTACTCTTGTTTACTTCATCTCCTACTTTCTTAAGCGCAGGGTATTCTTGTTTAAGATGATTTTCTTATTGTTAATTTGTCTACAAATTAAATGTACTGAATAATGAATGGAATGAAGCAATACTTTATATTATTATGCTATCGCTGTAACTTTATTATTTACCTGATATAGTTTGTAAGAAATGAATGGACGACTATGTACTGTAATCGGAAATATTATTCTACGTGATAACAAACAAATGTTTGACTGTATATTATTTCCTTCTCATCAAATCTTTGACTATGTAATACTCTATAAGAATCATGTCATATATGCAAACACACCTTTTTGTCAACTTCATATATGCGAATATATGATAATTTACCTAAAATAAAAATAATATTAGCAAATATAGAAGATTTAGTTACTTCAATACAATTCTTTACGACGAACTAAAAAAATTTCGTGTAGAGCATATTTGCTTCTGAATACAACTAGTACTAAAAATCAAACATATGTATAATTAATGGGTATCACAAAAACCTCAATAACTCTTTCTCTCTGATACCAATTGATGTGTCAGCATATTAGTGCTTAGTGCATTTCCGAAGAGTTTGGTATTTTTAAAAAAAAAAAAAAAACATTGGTACTCTTATTCTATTATTTCGTAGATAGATGTTAGGAATTTAAAAAATTAAAGGAAAAACAACAATAAAAGAAGTAGTTGAAACATTAACTAACAAGAAGTGGAAACACTAAACAACAACAACAACAAAAAAAAACATAAAACAGAAGAAGAAATAGTGGAAAGCCTAAACTAAATCAAAGATGATGATTGTATCCAAATACTTACTATTTAATAGAACCCAAAATCTTTTTAGCATACATATGATAATAAATACAAATATATAAAACCGTGAAAATACATGTCTCCCGAATTTAATAACATATAACATTCCTATAGTACAGTACTTACTTCTTAGTTCTCTAACCATTAATTTTAATGAATCCCAAGCGCCTGCATTTGTCTAATCATCAACAGAGACGAATCATACATTTGCTTGCGGCTCACGTCACTTTCCTTTCCTCCTTCCTCTTCGAAGAACCTCTCGCTTCCATCCAATATATTCACCACTTGGCTAATGCTAGGTCTTAGCTTCGGGTCGGTTCTCGTGCAAACCAACCCTAACCGCAATACCCTAGCCATTTCTCGCCTCTCAAACTCACACTCTAGATGAATATCTACAATTTCGTCCAACGGTTTTCTCTGGTTACCTACCGATTCACGGATCCTCAAAACCAAAAGAGCGTCTTCCTTTTTCCTCTTGTAATCCACCGCCGGCTGACCAGTTACCATCTCTAATACCACAACTCCGAAGCTGTACACATCCGCCGCGGTTGTTGCGTCGCCGGATTCCATGTATTCCGGTGCCATATAACCAAAAATCCCTTGTGCGGATCCTTTCTTCTTGGCATCTTGGTGTGCGTGATCGTTTCTTGATAAAAACTCGGCCAACGCGAATCCGCATAGTCGCGGATTCGAGTCTCGGTCGAGAAAGATTGTGGAAGAAGTTATGTTCCGGTGAACGACTTGCTCGTCCCATTCCTCATGGAGGTAACGTACAGCGCAAGCAAGCGATTTAATCACGTTATACCGGGTTTTCCACCGCAAAACCGTATTCCCCGGTATTTGGTTATGGAAAAGAAGATGGCTTAGCTTCCGGTTCGCGGAGTAATCGTATACGACGAGCATTTCGCCGTGTTCTGTGCACCAACCACGGAGCATGACGAGGTTACGGTGTCTAAGCCGGCCTAGGTTAAGTAATTCGGTTGAGAACCGTGTTACTAGCGCCGGACATTTCGTCATACCGAGACGTTTCACCACAATATGCTGCTCCCGGTTTAGTAAACCGTAATAAGCCGTACCGAAATCGACCTCGGCAACGCGACGCGCGTCTGAGAAATTATTCGTGGCTAAAACGATGTCGTTGTACGAGATCTCTCTCGGCGTGTCCAATACGAAAGACTTTGATGACGTCATCCGACGGCTGGTGTTACTGAAATTCCGGTTTTCTCCTCCCGTCTCCGCCGTCTGGTAAATGGAATCCTCGAGGGCAGTGACGTAATTTGACGACGGAGTTGACTCGGAAGACGCGTTGAAACTTGTCGTGGAGGTGGTTGGATTCGTCGTTGTGGCGGTGGTGGTGGTCGTCGTCGCCGTCGTTGTGGTCGATTTTAGAGAAGATAAAGGAATATAGAGAGGAAAGCTTTTAAACGAAGGTAAAGCCGGTAAGTCGCCGGAAAATTCACCGGAGAGTGCTCCGATTACCCATTTCATGTTGGGACGAAGCTGTGGGTTGTTTAAAGAACAGAGAAGAGCAAGATGAATCATTCTCTTCATATCGGAGAAATCGTAAGAGCCGTTCGGTAATCGAGAATCTCCGGCGTCGAGTAATTTCCGATCATCGGATAATTTACGAACCCAATCGAGCAAAACGATTTTGTCTTCGGAGAACGAGAGATCGACGGCGCGTCTCCCGGAGACAACTTCAAGCACCACGACGCCGAAGCTGAACACGTCGGTTTTCGCGGTGGCGACGGTTTTTTTCCGGAAACTCTCCGGCGGTAAATACCCGATTGTACCACCGATTCGCGTCGAGTCAGCAACTCGGAACTGGTGGTTACGGAACGAAGAGACCGAGTCGTAACTCGGATCATGCTCGATTTCGTCAATCTCGTGTTCTAACCACCGAGCCAACCCGAAATCGCCGAGTCGTGCGTTGAACTCGGAATCCAACATAACGTTGCTCGTCTTCACATCCCGGTGAATAATCTGCGTCTCTAATTGCTCGTGGAGGTAGAACAACGCGGCGGCGAGTCCTTTGACGATTTTACCCCTCCGATTCCAATCCAACGGTTTAAAATCGGGATTAATATCCGGCCGTCGGAAAAGCACTCGGTCTAAGCTCCGATTAGGCATGTAATCGTAGACGAGAAGCAATTCGTCGTCATTGAAACACCATCCTCTCAGTTTCACGAGATTCCGGTGACGGAGCTGAGCCACAGCGACGAGCTCCGCCGCGAACGTTTTCTCGAATTGCTCTCCTTTCTTCTCCGCTAAGCATTTCACAGCCACGGTGGTTCCGTCGCTTGGTAACACCGCCTTGTAAACACGGCCGAAACCGCCGCTTCCGAGGATTAATTCGTCGCTGAAACCGTTAGATCCGATGTAGAGCTCGGAGTATCCAAAGATTCTCGGGTTCTCGCAGCCGATTTTGTCGGAAAGCTGAACACCTTCCATGTCACTGAACGATTTGCTATGATTAGTCTCCGGAAAAATCGAGTCTTTACTCTCGTTGATACAAAGATTCAAGCTTTTCACCAGTTTGGAGCCGTGTAATCGCCGGAATAAATCTCCGATCAAACTCACAACTTGGCGTCCACAGTCACGATTCTTCTTCTCCTCTTCCTTGGTCTCTTCAACCATCGCCGGAGACTCTATAGACGGCTTTAACTCGCCGGATTCCGCTGGTAATACGAAACAGAGACGATCCACGGCCATTGGCGCCATGTGATGATGTGTAATAATCAAATGTGAATGAATTTAATGATATGAAGTGGCTTTATAGC
The DNA here is from genome assembly GCF_000478725.1 of Eutrema salsugineum. Classification (NCBI taxonomy): domain Eukaryota; kingdom Viridiplantae; phylum Streptophyta; class Magnoliopsida; order Brassicales; family Brassicaceae; genus Eutrema; species Eutrema salsugineum. The sequence goes on along the minus strand of NW_006256908.1, from coordinate 6,983,423 downwards.
ATATGTGGCGATCTACTAGATTTCTTTTGACCGACCAAAATTGAATGATGGATTTTCGCCAGCAAGGAAGTGTATATATAGTGTGTTCTTCTAGAAAAAAATTAAATTTAATGCTCAAATGGGTTTACATATTTTTTTGAAGTATAGTTTGAACATTGGAGGCTTAATTTCAACAAGATTAGGTTTGCGTGGTTTGAAATTAGCACACCCTTTCATTGGGTTTGGTCATTTATGGTGATGTGTCATGGCGAAGGGGATTCTCCATTTCCTTCGTATAAAGCCTCTACTTGATTTTTAAATGATAGAAAAAAAAACCATTGATTTCGCGAAAATTATTATACTACTCCAATATATCATTCAAAACTTAAATTTAACTACGTACGGAAAAAAACTACGTATGGAAAAATGAGACCGAAGGAGACCTCCAAAGCGTGTCGTCGAGAAGAATATTGAGGGTCTAAATTTGTCCGCTTCTATATATTTTCTTTTCTTTTCTAATTTCTAATATAAATTCTAAATAAATTTCCAATTGTTCTTTTAGAGCTTTTTCCTTAGTTTTTGTTTAAGGGCGTGTGATACGTTTGAAAACTTTGAATGAAATACGCGCTAGTTTTATAGGTTGAATTTTCATTCTTTCCATCATCTTATGCATTTTTCTTTTCCAAAAATTTGGGAATGCTTTATTTATCTACGGATAAGAAGTTAGAGCAAAAACTTGTTCCAGCCTTCATATGTCGAAATTAAAAACATGATAAACCCTTCAACATTAAAGACCAAATTACGTGCTACTATGCTAGTTCTTAGAGCTGTTTTTATTGTACAAATCAAGTAACCAATAATATAATAAGGCATTAATGAGATATATAATGAGCTTTTGTTAGTGAAGTACATTCAGATACTTTTTTGGTCCGCCAAACAAAACATTTCACGACATTATTTAACTAACATTAAAATCCGATAACATTCTCTTATTTATCAGATTTATAGTATGTTTAGTTTGTTTCTATTTCCTTGCTTGTTCAAAATGATAGCAGTTCAAATGTAGCGGGACAAAATTTTGTATTGTCAAGATTTTACTGCTTTTTGTACCGCCGCATCGTATTGGATGATTAGTGATATAATTAACAATCAACCAAAGTAAAAAAAAAAAAAAAGATGTTTGCAAAATTGAGTGGAGGAAAGTGGGGGACAAATATGAATACGATGTTGATATAACATAGAAAATGAAAACTAGATAATATTTGATTAAACCCCAATAGTATGGAATGGATTATCAATCAAATCAGCCCCACCATATACGTTTCATCCATATTCTGAGTTTCAGACACATATGATTCTCTCCCAATCACTCATGTCGAGTTCGTGTCTCTTAAATGATCAACAATTTATGAAGATGAAACGACCCCATATTGAAAACAAATATCGCATTAAGATCCCAAATTGAGTTACTTTTGTCCTTAACTACATTCCAGTGATATTAAGCTCAGCATACACAATTTACTGTGTTCTACAACATGCTTTATAAAACTTACTGTTTACAGACTCTAGCATTTGCAGACATGTAAGATATTGGATCAGCAATTTCTATCTTAGTAAACAATTGTTAATATGTTAATATATTATCGCACGGTGGTGTATTAAACCAAAAATAACAGATAATAAAGTTTATGAAATTTTGACATTGTAGTGCACACTTATCTCTTTGCATATTGGACACCAGTAACAAAAAGGCATCAAAAGTTGATTGATGCTTTCACCTTCACTAAATTTATGAGTTGATTAGTATTTGATATTTTTGTAACGACTAAAACATATCAACGATTTGAAAAATAAAATTTAAAAATGAAAGCTTTGGGTCGCCGCAGCAAATGGCGTGATCAATGTCTATTAAATTTAGAAGAGCTTCATTGATAGATTTGTTTTCTACTCATACGCTTTATCTCTCTTTTTGCTTGCAATTATTATTGGCTTTGTAACTGGAGAAGTCAATATTAGTACAGTTTGAAATGAAAAAAAACTTTAAAAGGATTGAGAAGCGGACATAATGCCACCATGAATGCAATGAGATAAGGGAGATGGAGACAGATAAAAAGGCATATAAAGATAACATTACTACTTTCTGTATGGAGTTAATTTTGTTTTTTCTCAACATATATACATGTATATATATGTAGTTAATTCGGTCTTTAAAAGATAAACAATTGAGTTAAACTAAAAAAAACTGAATATATATTAAAGATTACAATATATAGTTGGTTTGTAAATGTTGAATCTATAGCTTCATTTGTATTATTGTTTTTCAGTAATTTTCTACTTTACTAGCTAGAGAGGTTGAGTGATGTCGTTGGCCTGCCTGTTTTTATTTAATTTTTTTTTTCTGTTGTTGTTGGCTATCATTTTCACAAAAGGTTGTGGTTTTAGAATCTTAGTGTAATTTGTCACAACTACTACTCACTCGCTTTGATCCTAATAAGTAATAAGTATGGCCTTTTTGGCCAATTATTTTAACTATATATTTATAAAAAGTTTAACTGTATATAAGATGCTAATTTTTCAATCAGTTTTTTATCCACTCATGTATACTTAGCAACTGTTGATCCACCCTTAGAGTCTCATATAGACAAATTTGGTTTTACTCCATTTTTGTTTTTGTAGTATTTTGACACATGGTGATTCACTTGTACTCACAAATGTTAAAAATATATCAATCTTATGAAGTTTATATAGCCAAAATCATTTGATCTAGATATGTCACCAGAACAGCCTTTGCTAATATATAGCCAACATCATTTGATTCACTTGTATTATAAAAGTTTTTTCTTTTTTTACCACCGGATGAAGTGGGCTAGTGGTTAAGTGCAGGGGTTGGTCCCATGTGCTCTTAATTCAATTTCCAGTGGGAGGGATGCTTTACGCCATGTCACCAGGTATTAGCAAAGGCTGGTCCCGGGCCGTGGGGGGATTAAGGCCCAGGCCCGAACCTCCTTCTAGTTAAAAAAAAAAAATGAAAGTGTTTTTATAGTATCTTATGATGTTATTTTTGAAACTAAAGTAGTATAACTCTCGTGTTTTGGTCATACTATCACTAAATATCGAATTTCTGACACATATATTTTGGCTTTAAGAAACTCAAAAAAGCATATCGCTTTATATATATAAAAGGTTCAGATAATAATGTACAAGTGATGATTTCTCGAATATCCTACGCACATATTTCTTCTTTCGCAAGAAACCAAGACTCCTAAAGAAATTTGGGTGAACTAAAGGCACTTACAATTGTGGTAGATCGGTAGTACAAGAAGTTTGACACATATGGTGCCGTACATGAAGACTTCTTTGTGTTTGTTTGGTAATTTAATATTAATATTTATAAAACTATATATATATTCAAAACAATTGAAAGTTGAAACATTTAAAATTTCATATTCATAACCCTTGATAGTTGAAACATTTGAAAATTCGTTAGATATATCGAAGTTGTTATATCGTATATGGGACCTGAGATCTCTAGACTCTAATACAAACGATAAAGAAGACAAGACAACTACTTCCAACTAAAATTGGCTTTTTATACCGTGACTGTAGCTCTTGTTCCGCGATGATATTCACACGTACACATATAAATTTATACATATTGACTTTGAGATGACTATTTAAATTTTTTTCTTAGAAACTTTTTAGTGTCAGAGTCATATTGGGCTTTGACTAGATTCAAGAATTCAGTACTAAACTACGGCCCGTTTTTTTTGCTCCACCATTAAAGGAAAGCTTCGATTTTTCAAAATACTCGAGTCAAAGACTTAAAAAAGCGACTGTGTAATCTAGCGAAGGTGATCTTTCCTTTTACAATCCGTTCTTCTGCGCCTGGGCCTTTTCTTCTTGATTCGCGGAAATCCTGAGAGTGGGCTCCTTCATCTTCTTTTGCTCTGAATCTATCGGAGAAATCAGTCGTCCTTTTTCAAAATAAACAGAGGAAACTCAATGGCGTGTGCATTAAGTTTCGATGTGTGTCTGTAATGTATTATTTGTTAATTTGCGGGAAATCTATTTTTGGAAAATAACGGATTGTGTTCAAGAATCTCCGTTCAAGAAAGAGACTGGACAGAGAGATGTTTCTTGCAATGAGTCTTGTTGTAAATGTTTGCTTTTCTTAGCATATACTCGCTTTGCATCGATTGAATCTGTGTTTTCGATCACTTCTTGTCTGTAAAGAAGAAGCAGAGGAGTAAGAAGAATCTAGAAATCTATGGGATCGTGAGTTTGTGACAACTATTCTAACTCTTTCTCTTCTCTGATTTCGGAATTCTGTTTCTGATGTGTCAAATTGCGTTCTTGTTATGGTTGTTTAATGAACATAAAATGTTCGACTATTTGCCTTTAGTAATCTTGAAACAGATAACATTACATATAAACCAGTGCTTACTGCTTACTTCTCTCTAAATCTTTCATTTTTTTTTTTATATTTTGGGTGTGTGCAGAAAGTAAAAAACGATTTGGGAATTGCATCAAGCTTTAATCTTGATGAATAACACTGCCAGGGCTTACCCATCTCATCTTGCAAGTTACGAGGATGTGGTGGCTAATAAGGATCTCTTCATGAGTACGTTGAAGAAGTTACACTCTGAAATGGGTACAAAATTTTGGTAAGAAGCTTTTCATGCTCATAGTTTCACCAATGATTGGCTTTAGTTGCAGCAGTTTTTGCCATCAGCAATCACCAGTGTCCATTTCTGAGAATATACATATAATGATTGTAGGATTCCGAAAGTAAGATTTAGGGATTTGGACTTGCATAAGCTTTTTGTTGAGGTAACTTCTCGTGGTGGAATCGAACAGGTAAACATGTAATCATCATCATGATCATGAGAGTTGAAAGTTGAGAAATCTGCATGTAACCTTATCATCATCAGATCATTTGATGCCTAGTTTTGTTCTGGATTTTTGCAGATAGTTAGAGAAGAGAAATGGCAGGTTGTATTTGATACGTTTAACTTTCCCAAATCACAACGAAACCCGATTTTTACCAAGCACGTGCGCAGACACTACTACTCGCTACTTCATGATTACGAGATCGTCTATTTCTTCAAAGCTCGTGGCCAGTTTCCTCCATGTAAGCACATTCAGTTACTTGCTACTTAACAGTTACAAGATCACCTATTTCTTCAAAGCTTTGAAAAAGACCATCTCTTTCTCAGTGATTGGACTCGTCTATGGAAGAATTAGAAATGGTTATCTTGTTACTTTCACAATGGGATCATGGAAGCTGGAAGGAGTTCTGTATGAGTCGACAGAGAAGAGAGTTACTCAAGATACAGAGAGACGGAGTTATGATGTTTTCCCCAATACTTTGACTGATAAAGCCAATCCTCAAGAGCTTTTCAAAACAGGAATCAGTCAGTGGAATAAGATCAACAAAAAACAGGAAAAAGAGGTATATCAACAATCTTATATCCGGTTTTGCGTTTTGTAGATATTAGGTCTTCGTTGATTATCGATGGTTTTCTTGATATAAATCAGGTCATCGTTGATGCTGTGACACTGCAACAATGGCCTCCAAAGAAGAATACTGAAGCTGATGCTCCAATTGAAGATTCTGAGGAAGGCTCCTCAAGTGGTAGCTGCTCAGAAAAAGACGAGGACTACTATTCTGACTCCGAATTGGAAAAACGATCTCCTTGGGATGAGACAACGTTAGAGACATGATATAGCTAAAACAGTTTTGATTTTACTCTTTTCATGGTCCTTTTGCACAGGGTTAGAGACATGATAGAGTTTCAGAGAGGTTACTTTCAGCACAAGACATCCCTATAGGGTTAGTATAGTAGCGTTTTAACGTTTTTGTATAGCTTTCTTCGACTACAAGGGATCTCTCACTGGTTAGAGAAGATGGGTTTATAGTTGGCACAGAGAAAACTCAGGAAAGAGATTCAAATCCAAGTTTGTTTTGGTCCTTTTAACCGAGCTGTTGTTAAAAAGTACTATCAATAATTACATTAAAAAAATTAATACTTTGCTCAGATACTTAAACGGCAAAAACACTACTGTGTCACCTTGAAAAATGGCACTTTCATTTTCTTTGCTCTGAATCTATCGGAAAATACATTAGTCGTTTTCAAAGATTGACGGAGGAAGGTCATATTTACGCACTGCCATTAAAAGAAAGTAAGAGAAAAACAAGTAAAGCTGCGATTTTTTCCATATACTCCGAAGTCAAAGACTAAAACACGACTGTGTCATCGAGCAATCAAAGGTGACAATTTTGTTTAAATCTTTTGTTTTTCTTATTCTATTTCCGTTTTGGCGTCTTGGGTTTTTCTTGTTGTATCGCGGGAATCCCTGAAAATGGGCTCTTTCGTCTTCTTTTTTTTCTAAATCTTTCGGAGATCAAGATGATGCCTGTGATGTTTTGCGGAAATTTGTTTCTGGAAAATCTCTGTATTGTGCTCAAGAATCTTCATTCACGAGAGATATATCTTGCTATGAATCTTGTAAAGAGTGTTTGCTTTTCTATCATAAATTCGTTTTTACAATCGATTGGATCTGTTTCATGTTTGTACACAAAAAGCAGAGGAAGAAGTAGAATCCGACTTCTCTCAACGTTATCTACTGTTTCTCTTGCTCGATTTCGAAGTTCTGTTTCTATGAATCGTTATTTGTGAGCGAATTCTTCTTCATTTCGATTTTACTTCTCTGCATAACTTTTCTCCATGTTTTGAATTGTGTTTTGAGAATGTTTGCTTTATGAACTTAAGATGTTCGACCATTTGCCTCTCTGAAGATAGTTTAGTGTTTTCTGAAACAGAAATAACATTGTAATTAGTGCTTAAGTCTCTCTTAAAGTCTCTTCTTTTTTTGGTGTGTGCAGAAAGTTAAAAAATGGATTGGGAATTGCCTCAAGATCTAAGCTCAGTATCGATGAATAACATCCCATCTCCTCTTGCAAGCTACGAGCAAGTGGTGGCTGATAAGAAACTCTTCATGTCTACATTGGAGAAGCTACACTCTGAAATGGGAAAAAAATTAAGGTAAGAAGCTTTGGATGCTCATGCTTTAACCAATAACTAGATAGAGTTGCAACAGCTTTTGCCATCAACAATCCCTAATATAATGTCTATTGTTGAAATGTATATATATGATATTGTAGGATTCCGAAAGTAAAATTTAGGGATTTGGACTTGCATAAGCTTTTTGTCGAGGTAACTTTTCGTGGTGGAATCGAACAGGTAAATATGTAATCATCATCATCATGAAGGTTGGAAATTCGGAAATCTACATGTAACCTTATCATCATCAGATCATTTGATGCCTAATTTTGTTTTGAGTTCTTGCAGGTAATTAGAGAGAATCAATGGAATGATGTTTTTGCTTCGTTTAACTTCCCCCGAGCAAAGCAAAACTTAATCTACAGCCAGCGCTTGCGCTCACACTACTACTCGCTACTTCATGATTACGAGATCATCTATTTCTTCATAGCTCGCAGCCAGTTTCCTCCATCTCCATGTAATGCATATTCATTCACTTAATTGCTATTTCACAGTAACAATAACATCTATTAATTCTTCAAAGCTTTGAAAAAGATCATCTCTGTTTCAGTGATCGGACTCGTCTATGGGAAAATTAAGAGCGGTTATCTTGTTACTTTCACAATGGGATCATGGAAGCTGGAAGGAGTTCTGTATGAATCTACAGAAGAGAGACTTACTCAAGAGACAGAGAGACAGAGTTATGTCTAAGACCGTTGCTAGATCGATGACTTGATGGGCATGACTCCCTGATCAAACAGTTTTGCTTTTACCCTTTTTATATTAATCAGGGTTTAGATACATGAAGAGCTTTAAATTTGTTACTTGCAGAACAAGTTATTTCTTTAGGGCAAGTATAGTAGCGTAGCGGTTTAAACTTTTTTGAATAGCTTTCCTAGGAAACAAGGCATTTATCTGGTGACAAGGGTTTATAATATTTTGTTCCAGTTTCTAGAACAAATATAAATAACCATCAACTTGAATAATGTCAAAATTATTCAACATAAACGCGTAATTGTTTCAAGACACGTCTTTGATATATGAGCTAAATTAGTTATCAATATTTTTTTTATGAAATACGCAATACAAGTGAAGCCTCTCTCGAATATTAGTGGAATGGACGTCATTCAAAGTGTCTACGCAGATAGCAATAACTGGTCTGGCAATATTACAACTGGCATACATTTTTAGAAACTCTGTAACCAAATTGCTTCTAATGGTGCATATAGATGATAGATCCAAAGCGGGCTATAGATAAATAAAAAAACAGCTTATAAATTCCTTACGTTAAGCCATTTAATTACATATACATTAAACAGATTTTAATCTTTAACAACAATTTTTATTATTAAAAAAACATTCCAATTATTAAAGCCATTGTTCTTTCTTTTCTTATAGATGGAAACGTGTTGATGATTCGCACATGCTTTTTAAAAACTTAATATGGCAATGCATCAACAAAACGCCAGTCAAGTTGTGGTTACCATTAATATACTTTACCAACCATTCCATTTATTCAATCAAATATATATTTGAAATTTAGAATACAAGGAGAATATATCTTATATATAAAAGTTGCTCAACTTTTTCTATTGACACATGTCACTATCATTGGAGAAATACTATTGCCATATAATTAATGCACTAGTTGATTACCCACACTATGTGCGGAGTAAATATTAACCATAATTCTTGTATTAGAATATGCAAATATAATATATATAAATATAGTTATAAAAATGTTAGCTGATATTTATAATTGCAAATATATATAATGATTATGTAATTATAAATAATGATCAAAGTTATATTTATTTTATAATATAATTGCATAAATGCTAGATAATTATTGATTCTATAATTAATTTTAGTAGTATTTTTTATATGAATAAAATTATACATTAACTATACTAAATTAGATTAATATGTTTATCTAACTGGTCTAACATCAAAATAAGATACTTTGTATTGATATAAAAATGTGAATTATAATATGAATGAAAAAAATTAGATATTATTATTATTAAATAAATAATATGATTATTTTTTATCTTATATACAAAAGTTGCTCAACTTTCTCTATATGCTTGACACATCAGCATTGGAAAAATTGACACATGTCACTTAAATTTTAATTAATAAAAATTTAATATTAAATTTTAAAGCATTTAAAGAATATGAAAAGTTTGTTTTATTAATTGACTATTAACTAATATTTATATTAATGTTAAACAAAAATTTATGTTATAACCAATTAAAAATATTGATAGATATGTATTTAATTTTTATATAACTGTAAATTACTTAATAATATTCAATATATATTTTAAATTATTTTTTAAAGATTATTTATAATAAAATACTAGCAAGTAACAAATGAAATGATGATTCTATTAATTTAAAATTTTTTATTAATTGACTATTAGTTAATATTTGTGTAAATGTTAAAAAAAATTTATGTTATAACTAATTAAAAATATTGATGGTATTTATTAATTTTAATATAACTCTAAATTATTAAATAATATTTAATATTTTAATTTTCTTTGAATAAAATATTAACAAGTAAGTAAATAACAAATGATAATTATACTAATTTTTTGTAAAAATATAAAAAGAAATTAAAAAAATTGAAAATAAAACCTGCACATATTCACCTAGTTTATTTAATTCTGATGTATTAATCGTCTGTACAAATTGTATTACGAGGTTAGATTAAGAATACAGTTTACCAAATTAAGCATTTAAAACAAAATAAAACAAGATGTAAGCATTAACTCCTTTTTTCTTATCCAATCAAAATGAAAATGAATGTGTTGTAATTTTCTGAAATTGAACGTCAAAATAAAAAAGTTTTCTAGGTATTTTCCGCCGTGTAAATAATAAATGTATTCACCGTATTACGTATACATCATGGTTCAAAAAACAAAAACAAAAACTCGTAATGATTCGAGAAAGCACTAACTATAGTTTTGTCGTGTAAGTAAATCCATAGAAGAAATACGGTTAAGAATATATAATATATATTTGATGTCAATGGTATGTGTCCTTTTAAGTTTTAAGTACTGATGAACACAGTAAAATCCAAGTTGAGAGAGATAAAGAGAATGGAGAGCGTAAGTTTCTAAAAAATTACAGAGAGGAAAAAAAAATGATTCTCTTCCAAAGATTCAGTTTTGGTAAATTGTTTACCTCAAAAAAATCCCGTAAATTATCATCGGAGATAAGGCTATGGAATGAAATAGGTCGAGAAAAAGATCACATCCTCATGGCGCATGTTAGCTCATGGTTAGTTTCACCGGAAAATGTTTTCCGGTGGGAAGCCACCATTAAAGGCCCGGCGAGTTGCCCTTTCGAAAACGGAGTATTCGTCTTGTCCGTTCACATCCCCAAGGACTTTCCTTTTAAACCACCCAAAATCACATTCAAGACCAAGGTAATTACCAAATTTTAGAAAACCGGTTTAGTTTTTCGGTTAACGTTTAGTTTCCGGTCTAATTTTTTTTTTGGTTGTCTGGGTTCAGATATTTCATCCAAATATAAACGAGCGTGGAGAAATCAGTGTTGATATTTTGGGATCACGATGGACACCGTCGTGGACAATCAATTTGGTATTGCTGGCTATATGTTCGGTTTTGTCTGACCCGGTTGAACCGTTTTTTCCTGGTAATCCTGCCGCCAGATTGTACCGGAAAAACCGGAAAGCTTACGAGGAAATTGCGATAGAGTGGACAGTGAAATATGCAAGGGGCTAATTAGTTTTCTTAAGTTTTAAAATGTCGATGTCTGTTGACTGTTGCGGTTATCTATTACTTTTTAATTTCTTATTTGCGTCGAGTGCTTAGACATCATCGCTCTTGTTTTCGAAAATACAAATACTAAACAAAAACATTGATACGTATGAGATGAAATTTTAATTATCTAGTACTAGTATGCGTGGATTTTTTTAGTAAACAAATGTGATTGTTTTTGTTGTTAACAAGCTATACTTATTATATTCTTCTAAAACTATACTAATACAGGGCTAAATGTAAAATGGTCGTCTAAAGATATAACTTAAAGAAAACGGAATAAATGATTTGAAAAGATATTGAAGCCTTATAATAATTGTAACAATTCCAACATATCAATTGATTAATGAGACACTTGACCTTTGTAAGTTCTATTGGCTATGATTATTTTCCATGAAAAAACTGTAGTTTACCGAACGTGAAAATATAGAAGTTGCAGAACCGACTCAAAGTTGGTGGATCAGAAAGGGCTAGAACTTAATGGAAAGCCGACGTGGCGAAGATTACTTTTAAATTTATGCATACCTCAAAGGGATTTAATGAGGTACTATCAAGAGATTATGAAACCACAGATTAAAAAGATAGTAATGCAGAGATTAGGAAGATATAAGATAATGAAATATTGGGTTAGGAAGGACATAGGCAAGTGAATACTTGTGAGTGTATTCAATAATAATAACATAAACAAGGTGCGATGATATAAGCAGCTAGCCAGCTACTAAACCTTGTTAAAAATTGTTTGTGTGCTTCTGCTTTTGTTTTGTAAACAGTAAGCAATTCAAATAATATAACTGAAGAAAAATGTTAGAATTCTTTTTTTTCTTCTTCATACACAATAACACAAACGTGTTTGAACTGATTTTGATATGCGCAGGAGATATGAAAGAATATTGAACTCGGTTTCTTCTTAGTATTTTATCAAATAAAATACATGTTGTAAGTCAGCGATATTTTTTACTTATATTAAAAATAAAAGATATACAAATTAATGATCACATATTCTGTAACTTTGACTTTACCGACGAACAACATGCAATTTAAATTAAAACCCGGAATAAACATTCGTTGAACGATAGAATAAAGAAAAAACTTTAAAAAAAAAAACACACCGCACTTCGCGCGGATCAAACTCACGTCTTTGAATCTAAGGATTGGCCATTTGTTTGACACAAGTTTCAGGATACTTCGGATTACATCCCCATGCATGATCTGCACGGAGAGCGTCGTAGCTTATCACAATTTGTGCATTGGTCTTGATTGTTGCAAGAGTGAAGAACACCATTATAAGAGCCATATATAAAATAACAGCCTTAATTAATTTCTTAGACATAGCCATATATATCTTCTTCTTTTTTTAATTGAATTAAGAAAAGAAAACTCGAATTTACCTAGAGAAAGATTGGATTGTTTGTGTGAGAATTATCGATGTTTAAATAATAAAGGAGATGGGAGGGTACACGATTGTTATGCTTCTTTCTTTTTTTGGCATATCCTTCTAAAATGTTGATATATATTGTTATTTTACGATCCTTTTTTTGCTAGAGTGGCTAGAAATTAGTTTTGCGTCTTGAGAAATATCGAAAGTTTTTAAGATTTTGTTATAATTGCAACAAACTACTCGATGAACAGTTGAAGAAAACTGAATCACTCTAACAAAAAGAGTACAGCGTGAATTATTATAACTTTTTCTGATTTGTATAAAACTAGAAGCTGTCAATTACAGCCAAATTAAGTTTTAGTTGGTTCCCTTAAGTCTAATAGTTTGTTTCTTCTTCGTAATTCTAAAAATAAATATAGTTTTTTTAACCACGAGCTAAAATAGTTTTCTATTCCTTTAAAAATATTAAATTTGTTTTGAATTTTTTTCTCTCATTTTTTTGTCGACGAATTTTGTTCTCTCATATAATCGCAAATACAAGCATTAACTTATTTACAGTATTATAATGTAGATACCAAAACAGGAAACCAAAATATTTAGAATTCAAAATTAATTTGAATACATTTCCATATATGTTATCACATTATCAAAAAAAAAATTCCATAAATGTTATTAAATATTTCAATAACTTGCCTCCCTTTTTTATTATTGTGTTGTGGGTCAAATAATAACCTGCCTCACTTTTTCTTGTGTGTGGGTCAAATAATAACTTTCCTCACTTTTTTTTCCGTGTGTGAGTCAAATAATAACATGCCTCACTTATACCAAGTTTCAGAAATTAAGTATGTGAAACAAATTTAAGAGTGAAAGCCACGTCATGCAACATGCATAGCAAGCCTTTACTATATAATAGCCCTAAAACACTCACCAGTCTAATCCCATAATTTGATTTGATAAATAAAGCAAAAATGAATAAAGTAATCTTCCTTCTACTCATCTCTCTCGCTCTCCTCCCTCTTCACGTGTTTGTGGCGGCGCGTTACGACGGTTGGAGTCCCATCAGCGACGTCAAAGATCCTCACATCGTGGAGATCGGCGAATTTGCGGTCTCCGAGTATGATAGGCAGAGCAAATCTGGACTGAAGTTCGTGAAAGTTGTTAGCGGCGAGTCTCAGATAGTCTCCGGTGTAAATTACCGGCTTGTGGTGGCGGCTAATGATGACGTTATAGCCGGTGGCGACGGCGCAAGCAAAACCTACGTGGCGATTGTATTGGAGAAGCCGTGGCTGAAATCAATGAATCTCACTTTTTTCAAACCCACCAATATTAATGGTCGCTTCCTATGATATGAGTTTACATGTGATGATGTAACCAATCTTTTATTTGTAGCAAATAAGTTAACATTATCAAAGGAAATGTTAATATCAATATATTGTTTTCACATTTCATGCATATGGCCAGACCTGAAGAAATTATGATATATATTGAACAAGTTTTGACATTCGCTAATTATGCCGGATATGGGTCACGAGACTATTGAGAGATGTATCACTATAACTATATATATATATATATATATATATATATATATATATATATATATATATATTTCTCCCGTACGTCTCCAAACATCAAATGTTTTCCCATAATTCTCACCAAAAAAACCTCAAAAAAATTTTATTTAATATTCTACTAAGAGCAATAATATATAATTAAGGAAATAGTATAATACAAGTAGTTTTTTATAAATTGAATAAATATATTTGACAAACGAAGGAGTAATTAATCAATCAATTACAAGGAGATAGGAGAGACATGAGGGGAATGGTGAAGGTATAACGTAAATGTGATATGTCCAATTTCATTTTAGAGAGACATGTAATAGTATTCGTAGAGTATTCATTCACTTTAACGACTTTTTGAATCAATCAAGTGTGCACAAGCTTCTTTTATAAAGCTCAAAGTCACACATATTATTTATTTTTATATATCGATAAAAAATAGTATCTATCATGATAAACAAATATAATAATTATCTAAAACCCGTTTTGTTAAACTACTGGATATCAGATCGTCGATCGGAATCCAAATATCTTTTACTGACGTTAGAACCATCAAACCCAAAGATTATTCCAATAAGAAAGAAACGTTTTATGTAATTAAACCAACTGAATATGGTTTTCGTTTGAGATATGGTCTTCGTCGAGTTCTTGCAACGATTATTTTCAGTTATATAAAATAGCACGAAAATTATATGTTATTCATTCTTCATATAATCTTAGTCTAACCGAAAACAATAAAATTTCAAGCACAAAACTTCTTATTAGTATATTTGAAAATAAAAATTTACACGTACAATAAACAAAGACAAACACGGTATACATTCTTTTACTCCATAAGAGAACAAGTAGACTAGGAGGATCCCCCTCTCAGGATATAATTTATATTTTTTGTGTCAACATTGTTAATGTATCACTCGAATTCAAATCCGTATAATACACATTAAATCGCGAATTTTTTTTTGTCATATAAAAATTGCAAGTTCTTATGGAAGGATTAAAACATGAATAATAGAAAATGAGTAGTATAAGAAACAAAAATCTGAATATATATAAAACATTACATTTTCGCCTCCATCGTCGTCCTCCGTAATCTCTTCGTTGATATCTTTCTTGAAGTCTTTTGATATAATATATACTCCAAGCTGTTTTTCCATTAATCTCTAAAATTTCAAACTTTCGTATATGGATTTGCCTGAGTTTTCTGACAAAACTGAGGATGTTTCGGAGAACATCCCCATGCATGATTCACACGCAGAGCGTCATACGTTATGATATTCTCCTTTTTGATCTTAGTCGCCTCAAGAGCCAGAGTAATTGACAAAACGAGAAATAAAACCAAAATTGTCTTTAACATCGCCATGTTTTCTCAGGACGAAGTTAACTAAACGATTTCGGAATTTTCATTGGTGCTTTAGCTAAATGGAGAGTCTGCTAACTAAAGTTAATCGTTTTGGAGGGTTCCTTTAGTTACGTAATTCTACCAAAAAAAAAAGTTTTACAGCTGTAATTATTGTTATTAGTTTTCTATTTCTTTTTCAAAAGTTATTGTTACAATTGCAAAGCTAATTATTGTTATTGTTTTACAATTGTAAATTTGTAATCATGGACTCATTGTTATTATGCTTCATTGTAATTTTAGTATAGATTCTTCATCAGGCTATACCTAATCTATACCAAAAGGTATCAATGAAGAATTGAAATTATTTATTTGAAACTTGAATTGAGCTCAGAAGAATTTTTAGGTCCGTTCTAGTTCTAACGAATAAGCCAAGTTATAAATGATGGCTCGGTAAACCGTAAAACGTTACAAAATCTACCGGTATAACTACTTGGTTTAGGTATAAACCGGACAGATGTCAGGCTGACGTACAATATATATAATGTCTGCGGCGATATAGTAAAAGTTTTGATTCCGGTTCCAGCTCCACAATGCATGCGTTACATTCTTCACCTAAATATGCCAAAAGTAGAAATAAGAATTCGGTTTCTGCAACTACAATAAATCATCTGGTTTATATTGGTACAGCAAAACCAGTTCCGAGTTGGACCATGTTACTTGAACACCAAGCGATATAGATAAGAGAGGAGACTTACTTCTAACATGCCGAAACCAAAGCTGCTCTCTCTGTACGCGCTATAGTCTGGCTGACTAACAGGGCAAAACTCATCGTTTACATGTCCTAATGTGGAGTTAAAGCCGCAGGATCCAACAGAGTTTTTCTGAGAATGGTCTGGACAGTTTCCTGGGTCATCTGCATGTTCAATATCCAGCTTCCCACCTCCTCCTGCACCGGTTGTGATATAAACCGGACCACATTGGTCCAATGTGTAGTTGTAGACTCTGTTTGACCTCTCATAGGCATCAACCTAATTCAGGTTTTGAAGGGAAATTAGTGAAAAGAGCATTTTCCGCAGAAGCAAAGGAACACTAACAACAGAACAACACCTTACTTGACCATTGAAGATGATATCGACTCGGTAGCTATAGAGCAAATCTTCTAGATTTGTCCTCATGGATTCAGCTTCTCTGTAATACCCTTTGAATGTGCTGTACCAAGGAAGACTCCAAGTTGCAACCACCCATGGAGTTTCTGATCTGTTTATGTTTCTCAGGTCACTTTCAAGCCAAACATACTGATCAGCTGTAAAAGAAATGTGAAATTCATGAAATCAGAAAGCCATTTTCAATACAACTCAAACCCTTTAAGAAAGAAGAATCAAAACCCTGGAGGAAACTTAACATGAGTTATCATATGGTGTGTATGAATTGAGCACTATGAAATGAGCTCCTCCCGCATTGAAGGAATAGTATAATGGAGAAAAAGATCCGCTCTCATTTGAAGGGAATGAGAATCTTGAACTGTATGCAACGAATGTCAGATTATTATTGTTCTGCGGCTCAATCTCGTGCTCTCCAGCTACCATCATGGTTGGAACATTAGCCGTAAGTAACTCCATGAACCTGTCATCAAAACTTCAAGAATTGAGTGTTTAAAAACCACCAAATGAAATCACTAGAGAATAGAACTTTTGTTTACCTTCCCCAGTAATCCCAGCGAGGCTGATAACTTTCTCGACTGTTATAACAAGAATCGCAATAAGAACTGGTTTCTTGGTCACACTGACAAGAACTGCAATCTAGTTTGGTCTTATTAGCGAGATATGTATCAGCGTAGCTAAACCCTCCGATTAAAACCACAAGATCAGGATGGTTAGAGAGAATATGAGTCAAAACAGTTGATGTGTTGTAAGTAAGACCCAAATCTCCAGCAACAACGATTCTGTGCGGGTAATCCTCGGATGTAGACTTTGGCATTGTCCTGAAGTAATGCTCTTTGCTCATTGCTGATAAAGAAGGGTCTCCGCATCGGTATTGATACAGTGTCTTTGGTTTAAGACCTGTGAGTTGAACATGATGGATTTTCCCTGAAGTATAGTTCTTGAGACCATTTCCATCTTGGTTATAAACAAGATAATGGCCTTTTGCAGTTTTGTTTCTAGAAACGACATCGAATTCACTGTATTGGACTATGCTTTGTACAGAACCGCTTTGAAATTTCTCTGTAATAATACAATAATATTGCTTCAGACAAATGCAAGAATAGAAGAAAAACAAACTGTTTCTCAAGAGTTAAAAAAAAAAATGAATTTTTAAGACAGAATCTTGAAGTTGGAACTTGGAACAAAAGTTAACAGCTTTTGTCCCAGATTATCAGCTTAACCGGAAATTTTGTAGACCGGAACAAGAATTGTGGAAGTTTCTAAAGTGAAGATCCAGATCTTGCTTCAACAAGATCAGATGAGGAAAAATCAAAGTTTAACTAGATTATACAGATTTAAGCAAAACGTAAGAAGTCAAAATTTAAGAATCTTTCGACCTTTTTAGTAAATATCCAAATTTACCGGAAAAAAAAACAATAAAAAAAAAAGAAGAAAGCTGAAGAGTGAAAGAGACCTGCAGTGACCCAAGAAATCCAGACGGAGTCAAAGCTGTACGAAAGAGAGACAGAGATCTGTTCGGGTCGAAGAAACTTCGAATTGGGTTCTACGAAACTCGGGTCGGATTCTGGCAAGTCGAATGCAACCGGGTTAAGATTCGGGTCGAGTGAAGCAGTCTCGGGCTTAAACGGACCTTCAAGCGTCGTTGAGAAACCATGAACAACGATGATGATAACACTCGGAACTAAAACGACGAAAAAGGACATCGACTTCATTGCACAGTTTAGTTTACCACCATTGTTTAATTAATGTTTGTTGCAGCGGAAAAAGACGACAAATTTCTTTCTTTACCATAAAACTTGTAAGAAAGTTGATTATTTTACATGAAACTTTTCCATAAATTTCCAATTTTTTTATCTGGTTTAGATTATAAACCGGTGAAAGCTTTGTCGATATTCCGGTTCACAGACTTTAAACTAATGCAAACCGCAATTACTGAGAGAGAGAAGATAATAAATTTCCATCGAAAATAGTTAATTTTCCGAATTAAAAGATGGCAGCAACAACAACTACAAACCAGCTAAAATTAAAAGTTTAATAATGAAATTTGAAGTAATTAAAAATCATTTTCAGACTCTAAAGAGCCATTCCTGGTTTGGGGATCAAATCGGAGGTTTTTGAAGAAATTCCGGGGAGATTAACCACCGCCTTGATCGGTGACAATATCAATCAAATCGTCTTCTTCCATGTTCAGCTGAGGAGAAACAAAAAAAAAAAAATTAAAAAAGTTATTAATAGGTAAAACATAATAAGGTTAAAATGTGAGGTGAGATATATATAAAAAAAAATTTAGAAAAAAAAACCTGAGCAGGAGTGTTTCGTGGTTTAAGCTCTTTTCCGTTATAGATAAATCTGATAGTCTTTCTCTCGATGTTTCTCTTGACGCAGTAAGCATCCATTAATTTCTTCAGATGTGCATTTTTCCCAATTTTGTAAACATCCTCTCCTCCATCCTGTTCACAATGTTGTTTTCGTTTCCATTTTTCTTTAAAAAATGAATTAAAATATTAAGATCTTTCAAAGAAAATGCTGTAACCATTTTTTCTTAACCTAACAAAAAAATAGTTAAAATGTGTATAGACAAGCAAAGACGAGATTTTTCTGTTGGTCACATAGCGTTTAAGAAGAAAAAATAAAACCTCGAGAACAAGAGCAATTTAAAATAAGAGAAGTTTTTGTTTAGGGAGAGTGAAAAGCGAAACAGAACACTACATATTTTTTCAGGGAAGCCATTAAAAAGCTTGAAGATGCAGTGAGAGAGAGAGAGAGAGACCTGTTGGGTCTTGACCTTGAGCGTAATCTTCTTTTGGGCTGCTGGTTCAGGAGATCGAGACCTCTTTGATGAATAAGAAGCAGAGATCGTGGTTGAGGAACTCACCATTGTTGAGACAAACAGAGAGTAAACTACAAGAGTAGACGAAAGTGATGTTTTGAAAATCACTCTCAGGAGAATTTTGAGGATTCTGGGTTTCTAGAGAGAGGAAAAAAAGTGAGAAACTGATGAAAGTAAAGAGCTTTGAGCTTCCATTAGAGGACAATCCTCGCCTAAGACTATTATTGGTCCATTTTGCTTTTTCACTTTTTGAGTTTTACTTTTTTACCCTTGGTCTTGTGTTTTTGTTGCCTGTGAATCAATCACATCACGCGTTACACATCCCAACAGAACGTTGAAACTTGAAACTTGTACGAACGACTCAGAAAAAAATGCTTATTAACTTACAAATTGAAACATACTTCAAATGATACAAGGAAAAAAGAAAAAGAAAATTACATCAGTTAGAATTTAGAAGAAACTACACTAAGCTTTTTAGTTTATTTTCTCCAAACCAAAAACATCACACACCTAGAGAGATGAGTCTCATCCTAAAGGAAACAAAAACAAAACCATGTCTAATGGTTTTCTAACAAATAAATAATCTGACCTTTTACCCCCACAAAGTGTCGACTTCAAAAAGACGCAAAAAAAAAAAAAAAAGAGACACCAAGGCTGTGTGTGAAGGAATGGATCCATCTACAAGAGGAGAAAACAGTATTGGATATCTGATCATCATCATTATTGTCATCATCATCATCGTCAAGAATCTATATAATTTGGAGACTGGATGATTCGGATTAGCTCCTTGAGGTTTGCTAGAACCTGACGAGGTCCTAGACTATTTTCCCCCACAAAGTTCAGGAGTTGCTCGATGTTCTGTGATGTGATAATACTAATGGTTAGATGAGAGGAGAGGCAAATATGCATTGTTTTTAGAGGAACAAATTTGAAAGACTTTCTTTTAACAAACCTTGTTTAATAAGAAGACAGCGTACGCAGCTCGAGTTGTATCTTGACCATCCAGAAACAGAGGGAACTCTACAAATTTAGTGTTTTGGGAAAGAGTCGAAATCGGAGAAATGTCTGATGAAGAAGGCTCAATGTAAGGTGCATAGTCTCGAATATAAGTTTTGGAACCACCCAGGCGCAAAGGATAACGAATAGGCACTCCCAAGTAAGGAGCTAATAGGAACACGGCCTACAAAAGCCAAGAAGGAGCCTTTAGTACTCTCTATCAATAATTTCAAACCAAACAAGGTTCATTTCTTAGAATGCACTAACAATGATTCCTAAAAACCAAAGCCAAGAAATTGAAGTAGTAAGCAAGTTTTAATGCATAGATCAGTAGCGAGAAAAGAGAACGGAACACACATGAGCTACATATCCTAGGGCGGTTGCCGACTTCTGAACTTCTTTCTTGTCGGTGAAAAAGCTCATCTTTGTAAATGGGGCCATACTAAAAGGCAGCCCCAGAATTCTTACGGATCCTTGACTCATAGGCTTAGTTCCTACTAAAGTCATAGATAAGATACAAGCAAGTCAAGAAGGTTAGATGCTGCAATAAAGAACTTTTTCAAACACTTACGAAAAACAAAAGGCAAAGTTACGAAATCATTATCAGACTGAATGACGGGAGGATATTGGCATGCATTGATATCAATATCAAAGTCTATCTTCTTAATTCTTATAAGATTTAAACTTAAATTATACAACTGACCTAATCTACTGCCACCTGGAAATGATTCCAGTTCTTGGTCTTGCGAAGGTCCTGCCTCAATCTTCAAGGGATAGATAAACGAAACTAGGGATACCATAAACTGTTGCCTCTTTCTCAGCTTATTCGTTACAATCTTTAGATGTGCATAACCACTTTCTCCTTCTAGTTGGCAGTTTGACTCCTACGACAGAAAAAAGAAGCTAAAATCGAGTATCTATGATTCAGTCATTCACAAATCGGTCAAGGAAAGAGCCAAAGATGGCGCCAAGGAAACAAAGCAACATGCGTAACAACAAATTTGAGATAGCCAAACACCATATTCCCCATTGGAAATTTACAAATGATACATTTTGCTTCCTAAGAAATTAGATTTGCATTGAATGAGATATATTACCTGCAATTTGCTTTTAGCGACGGAAAGAGTTGTGCCGCCTACTAGCAAAGATCTCACTTCTGCACTGAGATTCTCCTCTTTCTCTTTAACATCCTGCTCAGTGACTTTACAAGCAATTGATGTCTTGTCCACAAGCAGTTTTCTTGCTTCCAGCCTCTGACGCATTTCTTCAAGTTCATTAGTGCGTCTCAATGATTCGGCACTAACCTGCCCAAAATTTTGGCCGCCCGCTAATCCGCGGGCTAATCAATTAAAGCTCATTGAGTAGATAAAATCAGAGACAACCAAGTGTTAGACCATATGCCTAACTTCTTAAACGCTAAGTAGAGTAAGAGTCTCAACAACATGAAGCACTTTTATGACAAGATGTCGAATTTAAGGCCATAAACCAAACAACTGGTCCCCAAAAACACATAAGATTGCTTCCAATTGAGTTTCTAGCTAGCTGCATCCACATTTCCTTAAGACAATGCAAGAAGAAAACACATGAGTAAGATAAAAACCTGAATAAGAGAGTCGAGTTTCGGCTGCAGGCTTAGCTTCTTCTCTGTGGCTAATTTCAGAGCAGAAGAAAGACTCCATAACCGTGTGAGCTCATGGTCGAATTCTTCCCACTCGATTATCTTGACATCCTCTCGATCGCCTCTTCTCGGCTTTTCCGACAAACTTGGCTCTGTTTCTCTTTCCATCAACAGCTGTCTCGGAAACCACGCAACGCAAGTTCTGGCATCAAGTCTGTTCGAGAAGATCCAGATCTTTTCATATCACGCTTCAGATTTCATCACCAATTGTTTCAAGTAACCCGAGGGATCGGATCAGAAAAATAAAATTAAAAACCCTAACTTTAACTGATCGGAATAAGAAAAACCCGATCACGAAGGCATTTGGAGCAAGAAGGGAATGGGAGAGAGACGAAATCGATGAAATACTAGGGGATCAAAGAAGCTTCTCAGGCCTGATTCGTCCTCCGATTTTTCGGTTTTCGCAGAATTTAAAGTTTCATACTTTAGGAAAGAAAGAGAGAATCTCCCGGGTCAGAAATTACCGAACGACTAAACGGGCGGGTTTTTTTACTAAAACACGGGTCAAGTAGTATGGACCGTTCGATCAACCCAAATGATGTAATTCCCGTGAAAAGCATGATTCCTTTAGCAAAGTTTGGTTTGTACCAAACCAATCCTTTCTTACAGAAGAACAAAAAAAAAAATACAAACCCTCAAACACTTTTTGTATAGAAGCATAAGACAAGTCTGGTATGTAAAATCAAATCAAAACCTGAGATTGAAAGGCTCAAATAATGATACTAATTCGTTAGTCTCGAACGAAATCTCATTCAGCTATTCGGTGACTAATTATCTCTTGATCTGTGGAAGACCAATTCTGCTAAATTAACTCACACCTGAGTTTAACTAATATATGATTACTTAACGTCATGTCAAAATTTAGATGATTACAAAGCAAAATATCCAGTAAGTTTTATCACATGATGTCATGTCACTGACTAATACCAAACATCAATATTCAGCCAGAGCCGACCTTGAGCCCAAGCAAACCAAGCATGGGCTTGCGGCCCCTATATTTACATGAAAAAATTTAAAGATAAAACAGCCCATTTATTGAAAAAGATATGTAAAACAGCCAATTTTTTGTTCTATAGCTTGCAGCCCATGAAAAAAAATATGCAGTTCAGGGCCGACTCTGATTCAGCAGCCACTTGGAGGGGGCTTGGTTTGAAAACAAGTTAAAAAAACGATTCTTTAAGGAACATTAGATTTATACCCGTGCATTTGCACGGAAAATTTATATTTTTAATCTAATTTTGTAATATTATTTATATTTTTTTATAGATATAATATTGTTTTAATAAATAACACATTTGTTTTGTGTTTAGATAATTTTTTCTATTTACTTTTTCTATTAAATTTGATTATAATTACAAAAATATAATTTTAACCTGACCGTTTTATTAATAAAAAAAGAATATAATTCTAAAAACATAATTCTAACCCGTCAGTTCAGATTACCATATAATATACAGATTTATTAAATTTAAATATTTAAATTTTTAGATTAATTGATTATTAAAAAGAAACTATATATACATATTGTTTATCATTTTTTTTATTATAAGAAAATTTTGAATATTTAAATATGAACATAATATCTTATTTATTATTTTATAAAGATAATAACAACTAATTTTTGTAATTTTTATAATTAATGTGATCTATATTTAAGAAATATAAACTAATTAAAATTAAATTTGAATTTTCGGAATTAATTTTAAATATAAATTAAAATATATTTTTTTTACTTTTCAGAAATTATTAAAATAGGAAAATTAAATAAAAAAATTTGTTTGGCAAAATAAATAGTAGATATCCAAAAACAGAATAGTAGAAAACTAAATAAAAATCTGTTTAGTCACAAAATACTATTCTGTTTTAATAGTAAAGATTTTAGAACATGAATCAAGAACCGGGAAAATACAATGTCGAAACCGGAATGGCTGAACCGTCGTCCGTATTAGTCTCTGATTGTGGAGAATGTTTTGGTAGCTGATTTAACTCCATTGGACTTTGATTCAACTTGTTTTATAACTTGATTTTGATTTTATAGCTTATACTATACAGTGGAATTACATAGTCCCCAGAATTCCATATCTTTATATGATTTTTACTCAAGCTTTTTAATACACGCAACAATAATAACCACACACATACACACACAGAAAAAAAAAAAACAAATGATTTATCACTGATCAAGCTTTTTAAATTATGCAACAAATGTTACCACAAAAAAAAAAAAAATTTCTCCCATATGATTTTCACTCAAGTTTTTTCAAATCCCTATTTTGTGAATACTCACTCTGAAGATTTTTCCCTTCTTCCATCATCCTCTTAACCATTGCTACCCTCTCAAGAACTCTATCCACTGCGATCTCAAACGCATCTTCAATCTTCTCCGGTCCAACCAATCCCGGTTTAGTGTATATAATCTTCGGTATAATCTTAGTAACCTCGTTCCTCATCTTCGAAATCCTCCTCTTATCAATCCTACCCAACAACTCCATGAGACTAACCGTTCCATTTCTCATCCCTTTCTCCGGTACATAAACCGAGTATTTGGTATAATCCTTAGGAAAATACCACATATACTGGTTATAACCGGAACCCGGATGGAAGAAAACCGGTATGCAACCAGCCAAAATCGAATCAAATATCGATCTCCGAGTATACGAATCTCCCGGAGGTTGTAAACAGAAAACCGAATGTTGAAACACCTCTATTATCTTAACCGGATTATCGCATTCTTTACCTGAAACAAAACAGTTAAGATACTTGCACTTTCCGTGAGACGCAAGGCACTGCTTTATAATTTCTCCTCTTATAGATCCATTCATCTTCGGCCTTGGAGCTCCAACAAACGAAAACAAATGTCTCCTCTTCACATTTCTCATCTTCCTCTGCCATCTCAAAACCTCGTTAAACCTCTTCGGATGAAAATAAGTCGGATAAGGAATCGCAAACTCGTTGGCCCAAGCAGTAGTTTCGATAGATAACATCGTCATATTAGCAAACTCAGGCAATAGCATCAGTTTGCTTCCCCACTCGGAATCATCATCTAAACCTCTCCTGAAATCCCAAGCGATCCTTCCGGTTACAAAGAAGTGATCACGACCGTACATTTTCCTCCACTCTGGTCTTTCTCTGAGCCAAAGCCCTAGCTTTGTCCCCAACTCGTCTCTCACCGTTGTGTTGTATCCCCATAGGTGACGGCTCACGTCGAATCCGGCGTAGAACGGGACGTATATCGCTGAGGCTAGAGACGAGTCGTTGGTCAAACACTTGTAATGTTTCATCCTCTCTCGGAAGATAACCGCTAGCAAGAACTGGTTTGTTGAGTACCAAGAACCGGTTTTCACGGGTAAGATTCGAGCTGTCTTGTTGTTGGACTCTGTAACCTGTGGACCGAGGCCGGAATTGACCATGAATGGACACATATCGAACCATTTGATAAGTGTTCGACAGTTTTTGATGATGTCGTCGTTGAATCTGCTTGGAAGATTGTGCATATATATGTACCTTCCGGCGCAAGTATCTGTTCTTTCTTCCTCGGGCTGTTTTGCTCTGTTTCCATCGCTTTCATTTGCGATTTTGGTGAGGTTTAGGGTTTGATGATGTGAAGAAGAAGCGATGGAGATGAAGAAGTTGTTTACCTGATGAGTGATTTGGGGATTTTTCCTGATCAAATCTGAGTTATGAACTTGAAACAAAACGAACAGACAGAACGCAAACGTAGTTGAGATTACAATCCAAAGCCTTGGAACTGGTTTCATCATCTTTATCTTCTTTCACTCGTGGCTAAAAATTAGTATTGATTTACAAAACAAAAATAAAATAAAAAATGATGTGATCTGAGACAAATTTCCATTTTCTTTGTTTATATGGTTTTGATTACATTTTCCAAATGAAGTACTAATAGATATGTGAATATTATTTCTCTCCTAATTCTTTAGCAAAAGAGAAGAAGATATTTAACCATTAATGACGAATTGAATTCAATGGATTCTATTCAAACAGATTTCTCTATTTTAAGAAGTTTTCCATCATGGACACGCAGAGATGATTTACATTTGTCAAAAAAGAGGTCTCGATTTTTCATTTACACAACTGTATTACACCAAAAAGAGAATACAGAAATTATGTCTAAGAGAGAGCATACGCCAAAAGTATCGTTCAATTTCAATCCTCGACTTTAATTGAATTTATGGACACTTAGAAATTATGTCTTATGAAACATTTCTGTCTAATATATTGATTGTACGAAACTCCTTCTCTTTGAAGGAATATCTTATATTAGCAGCAAAAGAACATTTATAATCCAATATTAGCCTCTTTCGTTAAAAGGTAAACAATACAAACAGCTAAAATTATTGGTGATTTTATCTGTCAAAGATTTCCAGTATCTGTCAATTGTCTATCACAATTAGCTGAATTTGCATATTTTTGACGGATATTCTTTTACCTGAAACTGTATCCCTTTAAAAAAAAATCATTCACCATCCATAATCAATCATGATTGAAATCATAATTAAAAAAATTAAAAAACCTCAAACATGTATTCCAATTAATACCGGTTGGATTCTGAGCGGCTAATTAAAAAAACGTTTACATGGTTTAATTTGGTTTACTTCTTTTGGTAGAAAATTCGCTGTTCTAATTGTGTTCCACATCAGCAAGACCATTCTCCAAAGCTTTCACCAGATTCTCGAAGTAGGTTTTAGTTACTTTAGTCAAACCAATTATTTTCGTCCGAAATTCATCGAAATTTTTAGATGAATCTTCAATTTCAGAGACAAACTGATTCAACTCCATCTCTGCGCAATGGTGAAGCCTCTCCAAACCAACTTCAGCCTCACCTTGCAAATACTCGAATAATTGTCTTTTAGCATATTCTTGCTCAGGAAGGTAGTATCCATATGCATATGTCCATTTCAGCACCCTCCTACATTCTATGATCTGCAATCGTATAATCAATCAAATTAATTAAAACATCGTTCTGTCTGTTTAAAGAAAATCTTGTAACAAAAGTCTCACTTATATAGTCTCATAACTAACTCCCAAAATAGTATAATGATTGCAAGTTTTTACCAATCACACGCTCTTTACTGAAAACAACGCTTTCTAACCAACAATACCACAAGATATATATTTGTGAAACCAAGAATCAATTTCTACGGTATCGCAATGTTACCATGTCTTAGTTATTTAATAGTATATACTATATACATTATATATCTATTAATTAAGTACTAACCTGACGCCATGCCTCTACAATGAATTGGAGCTGAGATTCTGGTGTGGACTGTCTATCACTAAGCTTCTTAAGCTGTACCGATTGCAACTTCTCCAAATCTCCCATAGCCTTTAGCCTCGAAGATTGATTGCCTGCCCATCTTTCATAATAATGCGTGTATTTATCTATCGCATTTTTTGCCCTAATTCTCTGATCATTAGCATCATCATGATCACCCTTAAACCTATGGCACACGTGCTCGTAACCACCACTAGCAAGACAAAGCCAACAAAAGTGATGTCCACAAATGGAGCATGTCATATGGTTACATCCCTGGTTCTTCTCGATCTGACGCTTGCACTTAGGACAAGGCTTTGTGTTAGCAAGTATCCAATTCGTGTTCTCGGATTCATCACTGTTCTTAAGAATCCATTTTGACACCGTGCCGCAATCCACAGGACGGTGAGCATCTTCACTACAATTCCAGCAAAACTCAAAAGAACACAAACAAGAAACATCATAATCTTCACTTCCACTTCTACTTCCAAAATCTATGGCGTATTCGCATCCCCGTGATGGACACCATTTGATCTTTTTCCCGCTAGCTTCAACATAAGACCTAAAAAAATATCTATAATATTTCTGCTTATCTTCTTCCTTGGTTATAACCTTATTGACCATATCTTGACTTACCACAGCAGAACAAGAAGGCTCAGGACATTTAACCATCAAGCATGCTTGACCATCATTGATTTTCGCAGTGATGTAACCTTTCCAACAAGTTTTGCAAAAAGGATGACCACAAGAAACCCTTGTGATTTCCTTTTGAAGATACGTTTCAAAGCAAATACCACATTCAATATTCACTTCTCTGTCATTAACATCAACGACAGGCTCCTTGAACAGACCAACGGTTTTACGGACTCTTGTTTCTTCAGTAAACCATTCATCTTCGACTCTAGCAACACTCCACTGATAGTGAAGAAGGAGAGCGATCGCTTCGACTTGCTTGTAGAGAGAACAGTAGAAACTCGTTCAATATCATCTCTTTGATGCTTGCGAATATCTTCTTCGTTGAGAACTACGAATTTTACGTGAGCTCGTTTAGATGTTTCCTCGGCGAATCCGTAATCCATATCGGAACCTTCGTCATTGTACAAACTATCCTCCCCTGACTCGATGTCGAGTATGTCATCATCAGAATAATCCATGATCGAGTGATAAGAGGAAGCCCTAAAACGATTTTGACATATATATGAAGCAGACAAAACAAAACCCTCCCTATTTTTCTGGCTCGAAAATAGGGTTTTACATGTACTTTAGGATCTTTCTCTTCCTTTTTTGTTTTTTGGTAACATATTAATATTTAACCAATGATTTATCTACACGTGTAATGTGTATAAAATATGTAGATTTTCGATTTAAGAAACTATAAGATATTTAAGGCTGGTTTAAGAATCTGTAGATTTGGTTTAAAATAGTTTATTTATTTTTTATTAATATATTTAAAAATATAGATATGTTAAAATTGTTTCCATTAATACTTCCTCTGTTCCTAATGTTTTAGTTTTTTTACACATTATTGAGAAAGTATCTGCAATTAAACATTAAGGTAAACAGAAGACCAAATCTTGAAAAACTTCCATTGTCTTAACCAGATCATCACAGTCTTTACTCAATGTTTCACAATCAAGAAACTTGCACATTCCTTGTGATGCAAGGCATTGTCTTGTAATTCTCCCCTTTTGTAGATTCCTCCATTCCCGGCGTTAGAGATCCAACGAACGAGAACAAATATCGTCTCTGCATCATTCTAATATGACTTCGTTGCTCCAAAAATTTGTCTCCATTGATAACATTGTCATGTTCTCCAACAATTTTATAATCCAATATTACCCTTTTTCGTTAAAAGGTAAACAATACGAGCAATATTTTCATCGATCTCTATAGAAATCTATGGTTCCTGTAACATTTTTTTCATCAGTCTAATATAATTCTCCTTAAACACACTTGTGTTCTTATTCTCATCAATTTACCATAATAATTGTGAATTTTGTAAAACAGTTAGCTAAATTTGCGATATTCTTTTACCTGAAACTATACCCCTTAAGTAATACCGATTGGAACCAGAGCGACTAAAAAATCATATATGGTTTAAAATCTTATCCTCTCTAAGCACGCCGGGTTTTGTGTAGATTATCTTCGCAATAATATTCTCATACTCAAAACCGTTGTTTATTGGTTAAAAAAAAAACGAAAAAATCCATTCTTTATTAATCTTAACCAATAGCTTCTCAATACTAATCACCACTTGTAAAACCGTACGGTTCTTTGCAGTAAATAACATAAACATGAAGCTAAAAGATCTCTCAGTTACCACTTGGATCTTCCTTAGGCTCTTGTCACCAACCTTTTTCATTGGAAAAAAGATTTAGATTCTGTTGTTGATTTGTGCTCTCATTGTGTTCCACATCAGCAAGACCATTTTCCAAAGCTTTCACCAGATTTTCGAAGTAGGTTTTGTTTACTTTAGTCAAACCAATTATTTTCCTTCGGAACTCATCAAAATTTTGAGATGGATCATTAGTTCCGGTGACAAACTGTCCCAACTCAGTCTCTGTACAATGGTGAAGCCTCTCCAAACCAACTTCAGCCTCACCTTGCAAATACTCGAATAATTGTTTCTTGGCATATTCTTGCGGAGGAAGGTAGTATCCATATGCGTATGTCCATTTCAACACCCTCCTACATTCTATGATCTGCGCAATTGTATAATCATACAATATAAAGACATTGTTCTGTTTAAGTCCAAAAATATAAAAGTCTCACTGAACATCGCATTACTAAGTCCAAAAATACAGTAGATGATTGCAACCTTTTACCAATAACACTCTTAGTGAAATCACACTTTCTATTCATCGATTCTAGAAAATTTATTATAAAAAAATAGAATTCTGAAACCGGGAGTAGTCTAGTTATTTTCAATTTACTCAAAAAATTCCCATTTATATTCTATTCTGCATAAACAAATGAAAAATACAATTTCTACGCAACGTTATCAATCATAGTATTAGTTATTTAATTGCATGTATATATCTACTAACCTGAAGCCACGCCTCTACAGTGAATTGGAGCTGAGTTTCTGGTGTGGACTGAATGTAACTAAGCATCTTAAGCTGCACAGATTGCAACTTCTCCAAATCTCTCATAGCCTTTAGCCTCGACGATTGATTGCTTGCCCATCTTTCATAATAATGCATGTATCTGTCCAACGCAATTTTCGCCATTTCTCTCTTACTTTCAGCCTCGTCAGGACCCTTGAACAAGTGGCAATCACCGGGACATGGATAAGCACGAAGACAAATCCAACAAAACTGAAACACACAAGGCGCTGAGCATGTCATATGGTTACATCCCATGTTCTTCTCGATCTGACGGTTGCACTTAGGACAAGGCTTTGTGTTTGCAAGTATCCAAGTCGTGTTCTCGGATTCATCATTGTTCTTGAATATCCACTTCGACACCGTGCCGCAATCCACAGGACGATGAGCATCTTCACTACAATTCCAGCAAAACTCATAAGAACACAAACAAGAAACATCATAGTTTTCACCACTTCCATATCCAGTTCCAAAATCAATGGCGTATTCGCATCCTGGTGATGGACACCACTTGATCTTTTTGCCTCTAGCTTCAACATAAGACCTAAAAAAGTATCTATAATACTTCTCCTTATCTTCTTCCTTGGTTATAAACTTATCGACCATATCTTGACCTACCACAGCAGAACAAGAAGGCTCAGGACATTTAACCATCAAACATGCTGGACCACCGTCGATTTTCGCAGTGATGTAACCTGTCCAACAAGTTTTGCAAAAAGGATGACCACAAGAAACCGTTGCGATTTCCTTTTGAAGATACGATTCAAAGCAAATCCCACAATCAATTTTCTTCACTTCTTTGTCATTAACATCATCGACGACAGGCTCCTTCAATAAACCAACGATTTTACGGACTCTGTTTTCGTCAGTAAACCATTCATCTTCCAAGTTATTAACACTCCAATGATAGTGAAGAAGCAGAGCGATCGCTTCGACTTGGCTTACAGAGAGAACCGAAGAAATTCGTTCAATATCGTCTTTTTGATTCTTGCGAATGTCTTCTTCTTTGAGAACTACGTAACTTACTCGAGATCGTTGATCAGATGTTTCCTCGGCGAATCCGTAATCCATATCGGACGTCCCTTCGTCATTGTAAGAACTCTCCTCCCCTGACTCCATGTCGAGTATGTCCTCATCCGAATATTCCATGATCGAGTGATCGGAGAAAAACCCTAATACGGCTCTGAGATTTATGTGAAGCAGAGGAAACTAAACCTTAATTCTTCTGGCTCGTAATTAGGGTTTCTTTCCTTTTCTTTTGTTGGCTAACAAATTCTCATTTTGCCCATCTCCTTTTATAGGCTTTCGTATAGGCGTCGTATTAATATTTAGCCAATGATTTATCTACACGTGTCATGTATGAAGCCTTAAGCTTTAAGCGACTTCTTAAGGAAGAAAACTCAGAAGTTATAGCCTCTCCATGTGTTATAAAACCTGTAGATTTGGTTTAAAAGACTATAGATCTTGTTAACAAAAAAAACTATAGATATTTAGCATATTGGTTTAAAAAACCTTAGATTTGGTAATTTATATCTACATTAATATTTAAAACTATAGATTTTTTTTAAAATGTTTTCTTTTTTCTACATGTTTTTAAATGTTTTCACTAATATATAGTAGAAAAGAAAAATGGAAAGTCAAAGAGGGAGATGAAAGAGTTTAAAGAGTTTTTAATGTACTTTTCAATTTTTCTGGAAGCTTTTTTTGTCTAGTGGTTGACCAAAGAGTTCGATAAAGCTTCTACATTGTCCTCTGTTGTGTTTTTGTAATAGTTTTATAAGTATTTGAGTATCCTATTAGGTGATCATATATTATTTATATTTTATACATTTGAGCGTACTCAAAACTATTGTTCATATCTGCAATAATTTATTTCACACTTTACCCCTAATTAATGATATCAAATTATGTAGTAACTCGATCGATCTGTGGCATTATCTTGAAATAACGACACTCTCTCAAGAACCTTACTCACTGCAATCTCAAACGCATCTTCAATCTTATCCGGTCCAACCGCCCCCGGTTTTGTGTAGATTATCATCGGTATAATCTTCTCAACCTCATTCCTCATACTCAAAATCCGTTCTTTACTAATCTCAACCAATAGCTTCTCAATAATAACCTTTCCATTTTTCACATCTTCCTCCGGCACATAAACCGAATATTTGGTATGATCCTTTGGAAAATACCACTTGTACTGGCTATAAACTGAATCCGGGTTAAAGAAAACCGGTATACAACCGGCTAAAATCGAGTCAAATGTCGATCTCCGGGTAGGCGTATCTCCCGGTGGTTGTAAACAGAAAACCGAATCTTGAAAAACTTCCATTACCTTAACCGGATCACCACAGTCTTTACTCAATGTTTCACAATTAAGAAACTTGCACTTTCCTTGTGATGCAAGGCACTGTCTTATAATCTCCCCTCTTATAGATTCCTCCATTTCCGGCCTTGGAGCTCCTACGAATGAGAACAGATATCGTCTCTCCATCTTCCTCACTTTCCTCTGCCATCTCTTGACCTCGATTCTTCTCTCTGGATGGAAGTAAGTAGGATAAGGAACCGCAAACTCGTTGCTCCAACAGTTTGTCTCTATTGATAACATTGTCATGTTCTCGAATTCAGGCAACCGCATCAGTTTGTTTCCCCAATCTGAATCTTGGTCAGAAACCCTCCTGAAATCTCGACCGACTCGTCCCGTGACAAAGAAGTGATCTCGTCCATACATTTTCGACCACTCTGGTCTCTCCCTAAGCCATTGAGCCAGATCTTCACCAAGTTGGTCTCTTAGCTTCACGCTGTATCCCCAAAAGCGTCTCACATCGAAACCAGCGTAGAACGGGACGAAAACAGCAGAAGAACGGGAGGAATCGTTGGTCAAACACTCATAGTGTCTCATTTTCTCTCTGAAGATAACCTCAAGCATGAATTGATTCGTTGAGTACCAAGAACCGGTTTCGGTTGTTAAGACCCGAGTGGTGTGGTTATGATCGTCTTCTAAAATCTTTGGACCGAAGCCAGAGTTAACCAAGTACTTGCATTTATTGCGTAATTCAGCATACGCTTCACAATTTTTGATCAGATCATCATTGAATCTACTGGGAAGATTGTGGATATAGATGTACCTTCCGGCGCAAGTATCTGTTTCTCCATGTTTAGCCTTCACAGTGATATGTAGGGTTTGTTTGTCGGAAAGAAAGAGAAATGTTATGATTTGATTGATGTGAAGGACAAAGAGCAGACAGAACACAAGTGTTGGTAAGATATCTATCAAAAGCTTTGGAGATCGTTTCCTCACAGTCTGTTTCTTTTTTGTATTGAATTCTTCCATTGTCTTGCTTGATGATGGAGAAAATGGAGAAACAAAAGTGGTACTTATTTGTGAAGATAAAATAGAAAAAGATTGTTCTTGCACTTGGTGGGGATGTAACTCTTTTATTTTTTTTTTCTGTGTATCAACTTGTTTATTAAAAAGAAATGATATGGCTTTTGTTAGTCAATTATATGGATTACAAAGGATAAAGAATGAATTATTGTGTTTCCTTTAATTTAGTTTTCTTTTCTTTCATCTTAAATTTATTCATTACACCAGCACCATGTTTCTATAATATGAAATGACACATTAATTCCACTTGTCCTAATATTGTAAAGGATTCTAAATTATAAAACTGGTTAGTGCTATTACGTAATGAAACACGTTTAACCTATTGATACAAACTGAAATGTTCTTTTAAAAAGACCCATAGAAACTGACAACAAAATAAAAGAAAGACCTAAACAAACATATCACCATCTAGCATTCAGTCCATTTAGTTGAATATTTAGTATCGGATAATGTCTTGTTTTTTTTTGTTTTTTTTTCAACAATATTTGAATCCATTTGACTATGACATGGTAGTAACTATAGACGAAAATGTCTTCTCCCATCAGCTGAAAAGAAACCTTAAATATTTGAATCCAATTTGAACTTGTAAAACTAATTAAAGAAAAGTAACATAAGATCGTATTTGAACTTGAATCCAATTTTAAATGACAAAAAGCAGTATCAAGAGTTTAAAGATCTGTTTCTTCTCACTGCTTTTGTCTTTCAACAGAAACCAATAAAACCAACAACAAATTTCCACTAATTTTAAAAGAAAATGAAATCATGAAGCGTATTCAAAGGCTTGTGGAGGTTGTGGCTCGTCATCTACAGCCATAGCCGAGGCTGTGGTTCCTTGTGTAGCCGCCGCTGCACCAGTTGCAGGAGAAGCTGTTGAAGTTGGTGCATCGGTCAGAGAGAGAACCTCTGGCTCGTGTTCACGTAAGTCTTTGAGAAGAACGAAACCCGATGGAGCTAGCTTCACTGGTACGTATCTGCTGTCTTCAAGTAACTTTATGTATTTCTCTTGAGCTGGGACTACTCGAGCTGGGTTTACTAGAATCTCAAACGCTGGCTCTGGCTCAGCAGCTTTCTTCTCAACCGCTGCTGTGCCATCGACCTGATAGTTCGTAGATACAAGAATTTCAATTCACGGTCTAAACAGGAAAGAGAGAGAATCTAGGGATGTTCAAGCTAGATAAACCGAACCAATTCAACCCAAAATGCCAAAAAAACAAAGAATATCAAAAGACCTGAACACGAATCTAAAACCGTTATCACACCAACCGATCTTAAAGTGCATTGGTTATGATCATCCCTAAACCGAAACTCGAACTCAACATGTGTGAATGTAAACATAAGAACCCTTATAAGTCTAGACTAATAAAGCGATTAATTATAGAAGCTACTAATCATCCATGGATATTTATAAAGAGGACAACATCACCTGCATAGAGTCTCCTTCCTTCTCAGCTGATGCCTTCCCTTTTCCAGATCCACTCTCACTGACTGACTTCTCGGCACCTGTTGTTTTTTCAGCATTAGCTTTCTGCTCAGCTTCTTTCTTAGCCCTAGCTTTGGCTTTCACTGAGGTTGAGAGAACAGCAGATGGAAGTTTGACGGCAGTATTAGCTGTAGGAACCGTGGTGGGTTTTGGGTACTCAAACAAAGACGGTTTTGCATGTGACATGAACTCAAACTTTGGGACCTTAAGGTCGTAGTTTAAACCGATGAAAGCGGTTGGTGAGAAGGCCAAGCTAATGAAGTAGATCAGAGGGTACCAATACCAAAACTGGCTGAAGACAGCAAGGCCAATAACAGCAGTGACTTTGTCATGTTTGGTCTTAGAGAGCAATCTTATTGTAACGTTCCTACCACCGGCATCGAGGATACCAGAGGCCAGAATCGCTCCCATCTTGCTCATTGTATCTTCGTGCTTGTCGAGTATGATCTTCTCAAGTTGGCGCCTACAAAACATACATAAAATCTCAGTCTACCAAAATAGTCTCTACCTCCCGATGCTGGAGATAATAGATCTGTACTAACCTAAACGCTCCAACGCGAGAATCGCTTGCTTCGCTAATTTGGACCATCACCATGGCCATTGCAATCAAAGCACCTTGACGAACAAAGTCAACCACATCTGATGTAAGAGGCTCCAACAAGGATATCGCTTCGCTGAGGCCAGTGCCTGCACAAGAAATACCTACAGCAAGAGCCGCTCCATAGCGAACATGTGGGTTGTACGACTCAGAAAGTAATGATACAATACGCGGAGTCTACAGTACAAAAATTCAACG
Source organism: Eutrema salsugineum (assembly GCF_000478725.1). Taxonomy (NCBI): domain Eukaryota; kingdom Viridiplantae; phylum Streptophyta; class Magnoliopsida; order Brassicales; family Brassicaceae; genus Eutrema; species Eutrema salsugineum. Next base: position 6,947,624 of record NW_006256908.1, on the reverse strand, counting down.
GAATCCATTAGTGAGGATAGAAAACACAAATTCCTTGGAAGCACTAAGGAAATAGAAGTTAGTGGTCATAAGTAGGGGCGTATCTGAAACTGACCTGCTCTGGATCAGAGTACAATACAAATCCAAGTGCCAGAACAGCAGTCCTTCTAACATCATCACTGACATCAGATACAGCAAAGTGTAGCAATTGGCGAATTGCCTTATTGTTTGCTGTTCCACTGTAAGCCAATGCCAGTGCGTACATGCCACCATAACGGATGATAGGATCTTGATCTCTAGTCATCTGCTCAATCAAGGTGTCTGCTCCTTCTTCTCTACCGTATACTGTAAGAGCTATGCCTAGAGCCAATCCCCTAAAAATACATACCAGATGATGATCAGTTAAATGTAAATAAAAATACAACGGACCCTCATCACCAACGAATTTCTCCACTACATTACCTTATTATCTTCTCATGCTGCGTCTCATGAGCATAAGCGAGCATCTCGCTTGCCTTTTCAGTCGCAGTTCCAACCAATAATAAACCCATGCTGATGCCAGCAGCTTCACCAGCAACCGCACTGTCAGTATAAAGCACGCTTTTGACATCATCATATATCTCTTCATCAGCTGTCCCAAGAGCTGACAAACCAAGACCTAAGCAAGCTCCATGTTGAATGACCTGCATCCATATTTTCCCCAGTACGAATTATCCCTGAACAAAGAGGCTGATAGGGAATTGAGAGAGACTATACCGAGTAAGATATTAATTAATTACCTCAACATTAGTACTGCGTAAGCTATCACGTAGAAATTGTTTGATGCCCTCGCCATGATTAGCATGAATAAGGCCAAGAGCATAGAGGGCACCTCCTTCGGAATAAGGACTCCCACCACCACCTGCTCCTCCCTGAGGCAAGTATGGAGCCATCAATGACCTACCCTGTTGCAGGTGACCTCTGTGGATAACACCTAATCCCGCCGTAGCACTAAACTTAGCCCAATTGGTGGCCCTGCTTAGCCAATCCTGTCAATTCGGAAAGTATAAAAAATGAAAAGAAAGATGAATACACTAAGCCACACAGTCAACCTCAAACATACAGAAGTACTACAGTGAAAACAAAAATTTACCAAATTTTCTCTAAGAAAAGTGTCCACTGTAGTTCCAGCATGCATTATGGCATTAGCATATATTGTAGCACTGTGGCAAACACTGTTCCGCATCTCAACAGACTGTTTGATTGTCTTCAGTATCAGCAGGTCCGATCTACAGAAAGACAACATTATTAATGAAGCATATGATTATTTCCTGGAATAAACGATTTAGAAGAAAAAATATCTCGTTTCAAGATATCGAAACTTCAACAGTAACTTACTTGTTATGGCTGTAAAGAAACTGAAGTGTCAGCTGAATAGATGTCTCCCCGGATAGAATTCCCTTAATCTTTGTTAGCCTCTCAGCATATGTAACGTCAACTGGATCTGTCTCGTGCACAATTGTCTGAGCTGGAGTTTCATCCGCCATCTGAACATCCCCCGAAGGATTCTCATTGGGAGCAGTAGTACTAGTAGTTTCAACCGCCTGAGCTGCTTCTACAGGGCGTGTTTTGGGAGCGGGAAGACGATCTCTAACACTCAATAGAAAGGCCTGGTGCTCGTTCTCTACAAGATCAAATGCAATTTGCAATGCTAATAAAGCATCATCCTTGCTCTCCGAGCGAAGAAGCTTCTCCAATATGCTAGCAACACCTTTCGGTTCATCCAGAAACATCATGCATTGACAAATGCTCAAATAATCCGGAGATGGCAGCTTCTGGTAGACTTTAACAAGTAAAGTAAGCACCTGAAAGAATAGACAAGGATATCATCACCTTTTCAAATGAAGATTAACTAAAATAAAAACGAATCTTTTAATTCAAGCATCGACACATCTCAGATTGGTATCCAGAAAACTGGAACACGATTTTCAGTTACAGCTCAGAGACAGAAAATTGTAACATATATGAGATTACAGACATGGTACTGGGAAGATGCAACACAGAGACTAATTAATCACAGTATTTGCCAGATGTGGCGAAACCATATTGTTCTAATCAATCAATCAATAGTATCGAAACATCTATTTTCTGCTGAGACCATTACTCTTACCTCATGTCTATACTCTCTGCGGTTAACAAAAGAATGAGAAACATTGATGCAATATGATAAAGTTCCCTGAACATTATCGCTCTTTGTGATAGCCTCCTCCAACTTATCCAATCTCCGGCATTCTATCGCAATGCCCATGGCCTGTTGATACTTCCCATCAGTGATGCATCTGCAGACGGAAAACCACGTTAGAAAAATTGAAGCACTAATATGGCTAGAGCAGTAAATATGTAGGCATATATACTTTTCAAGCATTCTTTCAACAATGGCCTCAAGCCTGGGATCAATGTCCACCATCTCATTTGACTCGACTGCCTTTGATCTGAGACTGGCATATTCATCTATTGCTTTGGCTGAAAACATAAGAGAAGCATTTGATGAGTTAACATTTATTTTACCAGTACACTCAAGCAGTCATCAATCATTTTATCCTATCTTATTTAAAAGATTATACTACTTAAAATTATAGAAAATAATAGCTGAATGAGCAAGCTACATGCCTACTTTTTAGATGATAAGTCATGCAAGCTATATATGTTTTTCTTGCATTGAGTCACGTTGATATATGTGCATATTACACTCAACAGTACCCTAGCTAGAGTATACAGTATACAGTCAGAGAACTGCAAAGAAAAAGAGTAAACACAGAAACAAGTTACTCAATCCTCACCTAGAAGCGTATGAACATAATCAGTATCCTCAGAAACATCAAATAAGGGTCCAGCTCCAAGGGCATAGGACAACGAATCATTAAGCTCGCCCAAGTAGTAGAAAACCTGAGATCATAAAGAGAAACATATCTTGTAATACAATCATATAACGTGATTAGAAAAAGGTTACACTCCACCCTTCTACCACCGTACCACTATACACTTCTTATGGAGAAAAAAATAAGCATAATGCCGTTCAGTGTAACAATTACACATTCCTCCACTAATAAATCAAATATTATCCGCAACCAGAAAACGCTAAAATAGTACCTTAGAGACCAGCAAAGCAGCAAGCTGTCTTTGATGCAGATCGAATTCTTCATCTTCGTATAAACTCTCTCTGCTCATAAAAATGTCTCTCGAGTCAAGTTATCAAGCAGGAATCATAAAACCTAAGCATTGCACCATCTACAACTTGAATTTATACCACTAGCAGGTAAGATGATGAAGCAAAAGGAAAAAAAAATCCTCTTACCTTATATCAGTAAAAGAACATCTAAAAGCACAGTATCATGTCCAGGAAGAAGTTATAACTATTTCCTAAACTCGGATATCAATTGCTCATTCATTATAACTTACAAAGATCACTACAGCAACTTGCTAAAGCTAGTTATGTCAAAGAAAACACTTTCCTTTCTAATCCGAAACCATTAAATCTGCATCGCCACAAACTATCTATGCCTAACACAGAAAGTTTTGAACTTAAATACACAAATCGAGGAGACCCAAGCACAAAGAGAGCCCAAATCATCCAAATCCCACAATTTTCTCTCCAATTATCTAGAAAGCTAAACAGATCAAGTGGGAGACAAAACCCTAATCCTCAAACCGGGAAAAAAAAAGGTTAAAAGAGAATTACATGATCGGAACACTAGTGGAGATCTCGGGCCAGAATCGATCAACCAAGTTGTTGAGATGCGAGAGCGCATGATGCTTCAAGGAAGGCTGAGGCTCGTTGAGCATTGCCAGTAACCCTCCGGCGGAGCTAACCATAGCGGCGGCCATTGATGAAGAACTGTAATCGAAATCGATAAAACCCTAAGAGAAAGCAAATCAGATAATGAACAAGAAACCTCCGACGAAACCCGTCTTGAATCTCTACCGGATTTGAAGTGTTGAGTTTATGAGACCGAAAGTAAAAAATAAAAGCAGGAGAAGTAGGAGAAGAAAGTAGTCAGGGACTTAGATGCAAACTATGGTGTGGAACTTATCGAATATTAAGAGACTTACCCAACAAGTCAAGAAATTAAAAACTGCCCCGAATGTATACCATAATTATACTGTAGTCTCATATTTTATGAAAATTAAGTTATAGACCACTCACATATTAAATTTCGTAAAATGCCTCTACTAGTACTGTACTGGTCCAATTTGGTTGGTCGTTGTTAGTTTTTAGATTTTAAACGACAATATAAAGACCTATGCTAATTGCTATATCAATCAAATTTATAGCAACTCAGCATAATAAAATAACATACCTTACGAAGAAAAATTGGACCTATTTTTTGCTATTTGGATCAATGTTTGACAAAAGATGTATGATATCGATTGAATGAATTTGATCTACATTTATGCAAGATGAAACCATACAAGTAAACAAATTATCTATAAAAAAACAGCAAATCAACCTATAAAACTTCTATTTATTTGGCTATCAAGTTTTTTTTAAATACATTTTCATGGATCAGTTATAAAAAAGGGTTTATAATTCTGATTACAAACCAAAAAAAAAAGAACAAATTGTCCATGTAAAATATATAAACAAAGTCGAATATTTTACAAAAGAATTCTTATATATATCATATTAAAATTTATTGCACATCATTCACCTACCGATCTTGAATGAAAAAGGCAAAATTGGAGCACAACTGCAACGTTTGCACTGCCCACCTACCCCACCCACCCGACCGGGACAAGCAACTATACCAAACCAAATGAACCCAGTTTAACATTGGTACATGTGTTTCCAAGATTTGGTCAGATGAATACCAAAACTTCAAAATAGTCGAGTTGCCATTAGTTACGAAGTACTTGAGGATAAATTCACAATTCAATTTTACCAAACCGGTTTTCACACACACCTACACTCATAATCCGATCCCTTATCAATGCAACAAACCAAAACAAACTAAACCGGATTTAAATCGGTCTGAAGTCTGAACCCAACAACTCTTCTCTTTTTCTTCTCGTTCTCGTATAAAGTTTTTAGCTTTAAATCTCAGTGTCAGGTTTTGGTGGGTTTATTCTAGTGAAGAAGCAAAACAATGGGGGACGAAGCAAAGATCTTCACTCTTTCAGAAGTTTCAGAGCATAATCACGCTCATGATTGTTGGATTGTCATCAATGGAAAGGTTCTTTCTTCTCTCTCCTTATTCTTAGCTCTGAAATAAGAGATCTCGTGCTTTAAATTCCCTTTTGTGGCCGTCTTGGTGTTTGCATGAGATTAAGCTTTTGAAGTCTCATAAATTCTAAGATTGATAAAATGTTAATCTTTTTCTTAACTGGATCAAATCTTTAGATGAATAAAGTGGAAAACTTGTAAGCATTACACATATGCTAGGGAATAAGCTCTTTTGATCTATTTATCTGATTTTGAATTGAAGATGGAGAAATGCTAGCCTTATACCGACCAAATATGTTTGATTTCTTCCACATCGATCTATGTTGGAATTAAAAACCTGACACGTGTTGACCAGTAGTTGGCCCTGAAGATCGACCATTTTGGTTTTGTGTTAAGGAATCTTTAGATCCCCATTACTGATTCTCCTTTCATAACAACAACTTGTTTCCTATTTTTTTTCATTGATTGGTTTGTGAAATGCATAGATCATCTGCTTCAATCCCAGCACAATAAAGTTAGAAACTTTGAAACGTTGTGGTGTGTTGTTCCATCAAAAGTTCCATTTTTGCAACTTGGGTAGGGTTATTCGGAGTTTATTTGGCATAATAAGCTTCCTATGTACATGAACAAATCCTTTATCAAGTTCAGAAAACCCCAAATCTAACTATAAACATAGATGCTAGTGGAGTTGTTTGTTTGCTTCTAGTTATATGCACCCAGACACATCGCCAAAACACTGTTGATCTTGTCTTAGTAAAAACGGAGCAAGAACCTTATGACCTTCCTCTCTGTAGCTCCTTTGTTTCTTGCATTGGAATCATAAGTATGTGATGTGGGTCTTTTCGTTTTTAGACTTCACGATTTAACAGGAGATCTTCAAATCAGAAGTTTGATAACTGGGTATTCGTTTGCTTGACTTCCTTTCCTCATATCCTAATTCAAACGCAGGTGTACAATGTCACCAAGTTCCTTGAAGACCATCCTGGTGGTGATGAAGTTCTCTTGTCTTCAACAGGTCTGTATAAACACAAATATCTCCAAGCTCTCGGCTTTGATGATTCAAAGCCAAATTCATTGTGTTGATCTGTACATAGCATTTTGAATCATTATTCTTCTTCACCTTTAAAGGTAAGGATGCAACGGATGATTTTGAGGACGTGGGTCACAGCGAGAGCGCTAGAGAGATGATGGAACAGTACTACGTAGGAGAGATTGATCCAACAACAATCCCAAAGAAAACCAAATACACACCTCCTAAACAGCCTCACTACAATCAAGACAAGACCTCTGAGTTCATAATCAAGATCCTCCAGTTCCTCGTACCCCTTGCCATTCTCGGTTTGGCAGTTGGGATTCGTATTTACACAAAATCAGGGTAGTCTTCTTTTTTTCTGAGAATTACGCCCACATATCTTATATATACAGAGAGTGAGAGAAAGAGATTTAAGTCTTTTGAAAAGACAAATCTCAAATTCTCTCCCTTTGTTCTTGTTTCTCTGCATCCAATTTTCCTTGTTTGAATGTGTTTTGCACTGTTTCTTAATCGTTGTGATGACATTGCATCTGAACAGCATTCTTGCCGGAATGCAACTGATATTGATCTATATAATTCATATTGTGAAACCAAAGTTGTGACCTTGACTGATATGTTTGAAGCTGTGGTTAAGTATTGGTTAGAATCATAACACTTTTTTCTTACCTTGCAAATGTCAAAAGATGAATCTTTAGAGGGGGAAAAATAACCAAGAAACTCTTTAAACAAGATCAAGATCTTACTAATTAACTTCGTAAAAGAGATAAGAGGAAAACAGATTACGAATTCCAAAGAGAAAGAGACGTTTTCTTTGGTGGCTGAATAGAGTGTGTGGCAGTTAGTGACTTTGAGCTCACCAAACCATATCCCAAGACAAAAAAAAATGAAAGAACCCAAAACTAATTCTGTAACTGTGGGTCCCTCTTTTTGTACCTCTCCACCGCTTTGGCCGCAAGTCGCAACCGCGGACACAAAGTTCGATGCTTGTTAACTTTGAGAGCAATAAATGAAACATTTAAAGAACCGTTCGATTGGATTCTGTGGAAGTTTGGCAACTGTTGCAACGACGTCATGTCGAGACTATAAATCAATACAATCACAAAAACGAATCTTGTGACAAGCAAAGAGGCGACGAATTTTTTGATTGATCAAAAGACGATCACAATGATGATGACGATGATGTGTAGTGGGCACAAATTTGCATATTAAGATAAAATAGTGGGCACAAATCACTAAGTGGAAAGTACAATGGACACACACATACACAAGAGTGAGAGAAAGAGAAAGAGAAAGAGAATCTTTCTAACACTTTTGATTTTAGTGAGAAGACAGTGACAAAACAAAGACCACTATGAGACACTATCCATATCCATAACGAACAGCTTCTCTGTCTCTCTATTATCAGTATACTATTTGCACATATGTGTATGTTGCTTACCTGTCATCGTGATGTTATATGTCTGAAGAACACAACACATGGACCATAATGATGATGATGATGATAAGAACAAGAACTTAAGATGAAGTGAGAGAAGAAGAAGACAAGAGAAGGAGTAAGTCTTTATTGAATAGAGTTTGAGATTCAGTACATGTATACACACAAATAGATAGATTTTAAAATGGTTACAGGACAAAGAGTTATAAGAGAATGCAGAGTCCCTGTACCAGAATTATAAAAAGACTTCACTAACCATTAACGGAAAGAACTCTAAACCCTACACGCTAAACCCTAACAGACTTTGGGTTACTTCTAAAAACCTTCTCTTATGGTTTAGTAATACTACTAAGGTGATCTGTTTAGACATAAAAAGGATTGGTATCAGTTATGTGTTACACAAACCCTTTTCAGCCACTTATGTTACAGACACCAATTTGAAAACGCTACATGGGTTTTTATCCTAAGTTCTTTACATGTTGGGAAAGTTAAGAAACGGATGATGGAAATAAGATCAAACCGATAATTAGCAGGAAAACGTTAATATAGTCTGTATTAACTATTAACCCCCCCTTTTTGTTGTTTCTAATCATCTACCTTCTTCCATTCAAACCGCCCTGGTAGTGGCTGTTCATTCACAGGATCAAAGTTGTACCTGAAAAAAAAAAGGGTGTTGACAGAATCCGTCAGGGACACAGCAGAACAGAGCAGATCAAATGGGAAACTCATAACCAGAACGGTGTAATCACTGCAGAACAGAACAGATCAAACGGAAAACTCATACTTCTCAATGAATTGCTTTTGTTGTTCTTCTTCAGCACCCGAAAAAAACTCGTCCATTTCAGGTGTAGTTGGTAGGTGACGATGGCTGCCCGACAAACTCTCTTCTCTTTGGTCGCTGTTGTCACTTATACCATTGTTAAGCTTTGTAGACGATCCCGGGGTTGTGATGGTTTCCGGCTTTCTTATCAAACTGCATGGTGTGGATTCTCTTGTGGTCCTGTTGAAGTAGAGAGTAAGTAATCAAACAATCTTCTCAAAGATGCAAACACATAACTATTTTTCCTTAACTAGTAGCAAAAGCAAGCAGACTTTATTGCCTGTAGTTAGCTAAAGTTGATCTAGTCATGTTCTACCGAAAAGGATAATGAGTAGTTGTTAGTTGATTTGTGGTTCAAAGATCAAAAAGCATAAACCAAAGGCGAAACCCCCAATGGTTATTTGCTTTAGCAATGCTTGAAAAGTTTATACCAATTCAGAATAAAAGTACTGGTTCAAATTATATTTGACGAGATCTCGACTTTTGATTGATCTTAACATTAAAACCTACCAAAAAGGGAGAGAACCTAAAAGACCAAAGCAATCAAGCATTTCTAAGAACTTTGCACAATCTGAAAATTCACCAAGATAATCAACAATATCAAATCTTTCTAGAGTTTTTAGAGCCGTTTCATACCCTCAAATCCAACATTCTTTACATCAAAGCAGATACAAATTTTCGAAGAAAAACCAATTGTCAGTATCACCTTCTTATTAGTTGCACAAGTAATTGAAGAAAAAAGAAAGAAAAAAAACTTATTGATTAATATATATATTTTTTCCCGGAAACAGAGAGAAGAGTCGGGTGTGTCAGATAAAGAAAAGAAGGCATCATATCATACATAAGGTAAAAAAACATTAAATTTCAAATCGGAAAAATAATTGAAAAGGTTCAGTATCAATTAAGAAAAATTAAAGAAAATTTGGTCTTTTTTTCATTTCTGTTGTAAAAAAATTTGATTTCAAATTACCAACGGAAAATCCAAATTCAATACCATAATTTTCTAAGAAAACCGAACAGATTCATCGCCAATAACACTATACAAATCAAATTCACGGGTTTAATAAGTTGTGTATCTTACAAAAATCTGAAATCCTCCCCAAAAAAGGTTGAATTTGAAAGGAATAAAATTGGGGGAAAATATAGGAAGACAAAAAAAAAAATATATATATACCTTTCACTGCCTTCAAGCTCCAAGAAATTTTCCCCAAATGAAGTTTCAATACACGGATCCTTGTTGATTTCACAAATCAATCCCTTCTCTTTACCACACACAGCACTCTCAGCAACCGAATCCGACCTAGACCCACGAATCGAACCAACGAGAGAATCCAATTTTTGGGGATTAGGGTTAGGGTTACGGCCGCATGTCTCTTTCCTCCGCTGCTGCTTTCTCCGTTTGGTCGAACGAATCAGGACAATTGGAGGCTTCTTCTGGAGCCGACGACTCCGGAGCTGAAGATATGAGCCACCACAGTCCGTCGTCTTCTGCTTCTGCTTCTGTTTAGACGGCGGATTAGGAGAAGGAGAAGTCGGTAGCGAGGAGGAAGAAGAGGGTTTTTGAAGGCGGCGTTGAAGAGCTAAGGACTTAGCTCGAGTAAGAACACCAAGCGAAGAAGGAGAAACATCCATTAAAGCTAAGGCTTCTCCATCGATTTTGCTCTTCCTTATGTATTTCCCCATTTTCCGACGCTTTTCATGGGAGGAGAAGAGAGAGAAGAGAGAAAAAGTTTCGATTGAGGAGGTGTGAGAAAAATCGGAGTTAGGGTTGAAGATGGGTGCTTTGTGGGGTCACTCTCTGTCTCTTTCTCTCTTAATTTTTTTTTTTAATTTTCCTTTTTTTCCTCAGATTTTATTTTTTATTTTCTTTTACGTTTTCTTTTTTCAGGTGGCTGCTTCTTCTTCACTACTGTGAGTAATGTACACTGTACTTTGCTAGTTTTTCACTTTATTTTTTATATTTTTTGATGTATTCGAAACTTTGAGTGTAATAATTTCTATACTTAAAAATAGAAATGATGACGCATATTCATCTTTTTTTAAGAACGCTTTTTCTGGTAAAAACTTGAGTTACATTTCACGAAAATATAATAATGTCGCTTCAAATAGACGTCCAACGTTAGGAAAGATTGCGCGGCTACGCAAACCTGGATTTAATTCGAGAATCACGAATATAAAGTTCATGTATATCAAGAAACCATAATTATTATACTTAGTAACACACGGATCATATAATCTGGGATCAGATATAGCGTTGTACAACTACCAAGTAATGTGATTACATGTCTACAAGACTTTCAAATTAGGACAACTAGATTGTCTGATTATCAGGGGTTAGATATTTAGAATTCTAAGACACCAAACTAATAACAACTAATGAGATAAGTTTTGACAGCTAAGATAAGATATAACAAGATTAGATGACTATCATAGTTTATGCAGTTTTGATAAGATGAAAAGAGTAAGATTATTGATTGAGAAACCTAATATATATCAACATAATGTCTCAAACTACTAGTAGTTGACTACTCACCTGTTTTAGACGCCAAAAATAATGAAATATGTTTATGTTTAAACTTACACGATGTGTTAATTATAAGGTTTTATAAATTGTAAACACAAAATATTGCTTTTTTATGTTTCAGAAACTTGCATCAAACACGCAGAATCTTTGATGGCCATAATCGCTCGCATTTAATTTAGGGTCCTCCAGGGTTCAAATTCCGATCCATACCAGTAAATGTTCAAAATAATGTACACACAATGCCCATATTAGGTGTAGTTACAATGCGCATGTTGAGATTTTTGTATTGATCATTCCTAAACCAAGTGTCATAGAGGCATTAAAAAGGTTTAGTTGATTGTAAGAAAATTATTCAACAATTTGGTCGGTCTAGAGAAAGTACTTACATCTCTCTGTCTCACACTAAACACTATAGATCACAACAACAACAAGAACAAAAAAAAAGACAAATCCCAAAGAAACTAGGATCATAAAACAAAGATTGGAATTTATAACATGTCCCTTTGCTTTTGACGCAAACCCCCTAAACACCAACTTATTGATGTAAGACATTAAACAATGAATTATACTCAAAAATAGTCCTGAGCTCTGCCTTTTT
>NW_006256908.1:6923932-6935875 GCF_000478725.1 Eutrema salsugineum | reverse complement strand
CACAGCTCCAGTGACTGCAACAGATTCGTTTACCAAAGTTTATAAATTGTACGTTGGAACCTAGAAACTATCCAAAACTCAGGGTTATAGATAATATACCTGGTAGCCACCGATGACCAAGAGATTAGGATAGCTAGGGTGAAAAACGCAAGAGTGGAATTTGTTTCCAGAGGAACTAAGCTCGTGGATGCAATCTCCCGAGCTCAGAGACCATAATTTAACAGAGTCTTCGCTAACAGAAGCTACCAACTCTCCGTTAGTGTTCCAACAAACAGAATGTACATTTGAGGAATGTCCCTGACAGATAAAGCCATGAGACATATAAGCATACAGTCCTACATAGTACGTGCAACGATGAACATTTATGACACCTAAGCAATTTGATTTTATCAAAGAAGAAAACATATTAGAAGATGCATGTATTTAAAGTGGAAAACAAAGTCTTATGTGGACTGAACAAAGGAGAATATAATCTTCGGCTTTACCTTAAACATGTGGACCCGTCTGTCATTTTCAACATCCAGAATAGATACAGTATTTTCAGAAGCTGCAGCAAGCATTTGTCCAATTCTTGGCTGGAACCGTACTTGCGTGCTAGCACCCTGTTGTTGGAAAATTCAAAGATTAGAAAATAGAGTACAATTTGGGGAGAAGCCATATGAAAATTCAAGGGCTTGCCTTGAAAGCACGAATGCAATTAGTGGCGTTGATGTTCCAGAACCGGATATCATTGTTGCCATCACAAGAGCAGAAAAGCTCAGTTTTCTTAGGGTGAAAATCAAGGGACATTACAGGTGCAGTATGGCCAGAAATTGTTCGTAGATAGTAACCAGGCTGCACAAATTGGTAGTAGTTTAGTCACAACAGAACACCAAAAAATGACTGCCAATTTAAAGAGATGATTTACTACTATACATCAGCAGCATCCCAGATTTTGATAGTTTTGTCGAACGATGACGTCGCCAGTTGAGTTGAATTAGGTCTGAAGCGAACATCTGTGATGATATGACCATGTTCTTCCGGAGTGCTCTCAGTTTGTAGTGTTTCCATGTTCCAAATAAAAACCTACTGACAAAAAGAAATTTGCATCCACATTATCTGTTTTTCGATAAACAATATCTGACCTACCTATAAACGATCTACAAAAGTTAAGGTCATGGCAAGATTATAAGCAAATTGTATGTTCCTTTCCCAGAGATAAGATGTTTCACCTTCTTATCATGTCCAGCGCTAGCCAACAACTTCCCATCAGATGAGAAATGACAGCAGATGACCTTACTGGCACTTCTTCTTATAGAACTAACCTCACTGAAGCTAAAACCTGAAGGAAAAAGGACCATGGTTAGTATCCATCGTCTATTAGTAGCATGTTTAGTCTAAGGGGGCGAGAGAATACCCTTTGAAGTTTCGGCATGCTCAGAAGGGTTCCGCTTTAGGGTGCTAAACAAGCTTCCTCCATCTCCATCATCTTGAGACAAAAACGATTCTACATTATCTTCTAGGGCTCCAACATCTCCAAACGGTTCCATGTCATCCTGCAGCTATTAGTTCTTGTCATAAGAAAGCTGAAAATAACACGGCTCGATATGCTATGCAAGAGAATACTGAAGCTGCAAAGAAAGCACTTCCTTTCACACAAAACTGCACGCTCTATTAGGATGTTACTAGAAGAACAATGCTAGATTGTTGTTATCATTATTTTTAGGAAGTTAAGAAACATACCAGCTGGTTTGCTGATGATGCAAGACCACCTATTCCATCAGAACCATACATCATTGGTCCCTTTGGCATGCTATTCACGTGCTGCATGTTACCAGGTATAGAAACTCCATCGACAGGGGTATGCGTTGACGGAGTTGACGGCTGTGAGTTGGATGGGCCGACCGTGTTTCCTGTCCCTGTACTGTTAGCAGGACCAGAAGAAGAAGGCCCCTTTCTTTTGCGGTTGTTCTATCAAAGACAAGAAAAGGAAGTTGTGGCTCAGTCATCTGACGCACTGTATAATATACTAGTTTGGTCTAAACCACATGATCCGCATAGAAGTACCTGTTGTGATTGCTGTGATAATAAGGGATCTTGTTGCTGAGAAGAAGATTGCTGTACTGCCGGCATGTTGATATGCTACAGACCAACAAACAGCAACGGATAAGGGAAAATCAGAAAGATGTTTGATTGATATAAATCTTAGAAGTGAAGTCCTCACGTTTGGCAGTCAACAGCTATTAATTGCAAATAAATTTTCTAAATTGAGGAGAGCGTGTGGTTAACAAGGAGAACCCAAATTGTGTGCCCTAAATAGATCTACAAACACATACACATAATATTACAAATTTTTCAAATGCAAAGTTGCAGCAGTTGCAGGGTATTCAGAACGAGCAATTATCAAAAAATGCATACAAGGACAGATATATCGATCCAATTTCATCATCTAACGAACACATAAAAATAAAATGCTCAATGTGGAAGTTCTCTCGGCCACCCCGAAAAAAGATTATAGAATTCAGCTCAAAAGAAGCCACTGCATTCAACAAGGATATTATTTTGTGGCGATTCGAGAAAAAAGGTCTTACTTTTGACGAACTTGACTGCATTGGAGACCCTATAGATCCATCATTTGCATTTTGTTGGCCATCTTTCGAATTCAGGTTTCCTCTAGGTAATCCTGTAAATCTTCGAGGGTCCATGTCACCATACATGGGTGAATTAGTCATGTTTCCTTGCCCTTGAACCTGAGCCAAGATCTGTTGTTGTTGTTGCTGCTGCGGCGAGAGCTGAAACTGACTTTGATTTTGAAGGAAAGCTTTCTGAACCTGAGGGCCTAAACCTGGTCGGATTGTATCGATACCCTGTAACATTTGGCAAGAAACTTAGTAAGAAACTGGACTTGGAATGACAAACAGATAATCCTGCAAAAGAATCCCAATGACTTACAGTTAATGGCCATCCCTTTAAAGGAAGACTACCTACTCCAGGGTTTAATCCTTCACAAAAGAAAAGCAAAAAACCATAAGACTTGATCTAAAGAGTTGTACATAACAAATTTCTCGTCAATGCGTAGGGAGGCGCATGCCTTTTTGACAAAGCCTTGCCCCAGCAAGCCTAGGCGCGCTTTTTAAAACACAGTGTAATTCATCATAACTTTTTACAATATAACAGGGAAGAATATGTTTTGGAGTCCGACGTCTATTAATTGCCATGGAAGGCATGCTATCAGTATTTATCACCATATTCTTTTAGGTAAGTGTACACCCCGGTATGCATTACATTGGATTAATTTACCTGCATTACCCATCCCAGGCTTCGATTGCAGAATTCCCTGGCCATAAACTGTAGAAGGATCCACTGGCAGTTGTCTTGGAGATGTACCCAGATTAACTTCACTTTTGATTTCCTGCACGTTCAAGAGATTCAGATGCACACCAAAATATTTGATTGGAGACTTTGGGTAAGAAGATTTGAACAGTCATAAAGTAAGGGGCCCAAGTAGTAGTTACAGGGGTCTGCTGAGTTCGTGATTGAAGTTGCTGCAGTGCTGACGAAACACCACCTTGATGATTTCCTTGGACCATCTGACTGTTTTAGGACAGAAAAGAGAAGACGAGAAGGGGTCAACGGCGTGAGGATAGGAATTATGCCTGCAAAAATGAAGCTGAGACAATTTACCCGTGATGGTTTGTTCCTGCTTTAAGAAGGGCCATCCTTGCATCCATATGGGGTTGGGATGTCTCGGTGTTCATTGGATTTGGTTGCTTCATACGTTCCTCGTACATTTTTGCAGCCAAAGCACTGGCATTTGACTGCCCAATGATCCCTTCAGAACCAATAGCATTCATTGGACCCCCTAGAGAAGGATGATTAGGGTCCCTACGCTGCATTTGAGCTTGGCGCATCAACTGCATTTGCTGCATTTGAATTTGCTGCTCCTTCGCTTTACCTTGTTGTGCCTAAAACTCAAAAGCCATTGGTCAGTTAAATGAAAACTGAAAAAAAAGGACCATACCTACAAACGATAGGAAGCCACCTCTATATAAGCTGCAGCAGCCTCTGAATGTTTCTCATTTGTCCTTGCAATGAAGATATCCCAGAACACAGACCACCACTCAAAAAGAAACCCTCCAGGAGCATCAATTGCTACATTATTCACATAACACATGAAAAATTCCAACGAGTCAATCACTTAGCTTTAAGCCCAATATACAATGAAACAAAAACGGCTTGAATCGGAAAAACCAAAAGAAAAACTCAAGAGCCAACAGGACAAAATAACTCTGACAAAACATACTACTGAATTACAAAAAGAAGATATTCTTATTCCTAGTGCCAGACTAGACCAGAAGGTTACTTCAGAAATGGTTTAAGAATAAAGTCAAAAAAGCAGATATTTACCAACTGGATCCGGCGAGACTTTCCCTTCAGTCATAAATGATTTCGCAGTGTTATGCAGTTTCTTCTTCACCAAATAATCATATATGTAAACGTCAAGCCTACACCCCAAAAAGATGTAAAAGGAAAGTGAACAACAAAAAAAAAAGTAATATTTCTAAGAAGAAACACAAATCTAGGAAATGAAAAATTGGTCACTAAATACAAATCACTAACATCTTATCAGCTTCCCAATTGCTCTGCGCCATAGCTTCAGCCCGAGATCGAGCTAAATAAGTAGTTGAAGTAAGTCAATCTTTATTCAAAAATGACTCTTTTTGACTCGGAATTTCGATTGACTAAAAAAACTGACCTGAATTAAGCTCAAACAAATCAGAGTGTTTCTTGGTAGATCAGAACCCTAATTCGATCTTCAAAACCCGTGTCTTTAAAGATCAAGCATTTGCAGCTGCACAGACAGAGAAATTGAAAAAGAAATCGGGAAAAAGTTAATTGATTACTTCTATGCGAACACGACTTCAAAGGACTTGTCGGATTGACATAGAAGTGATCGAATTCATAACTGATGGATCACAATTGAATTGAAAGAAAGAAAATGAAAAATCTAGGGTTTGAGAGATTCCAGTGAATTGTTTTTTACCTGGAGCTAAGAGTAAATCGATCATGAAACAGCTGGAAGAGAGAGAGAGAGAGAGAGATCGGATAAAAGGTTTGAACAATTTTGGAGTATATTGGAGATCAGAAAGAAGTTCTTCAGAGGTTTGGTTTGATGCTTTTGGGTAAGCTTAGGATTCGGTATATGTTGATTAATGGGCCTCAGTGTTTGGACTTATGAGCTTCCTTAAATGGGCCTATTATTGGGTCTGTTATTGGCGGGTAAAAATCCCAATGTTCAGGAGTGGGCTGTGGAAATGTGTAGCTCTTACGTTATTTGACAGGAGAAGACGGTGTTGAATTCACTAGACTAGTCAACTTGAACGAAAATGTGTCGAGAAAACCATTGATTCTCTACTTCTTGTGTTGTGGTAATTCCATTTAACCGACGATTAGTAAGAGGTCTTTTTCATCTAGCTAATGAGGATTTCAAATACTAGTTCAATACTTGTGTGTTTGCTTGGGGTTTTAACTTTTAACTATCATGAAATTACAATTAGAATTGACGAATCCAGCATTAAACTTTGTTTTCTAAAAGTTAGTAAACGATGCATGTAGTGAATGATGCATGTAAATGATGAACCTAGTGATCAGCCTAACTGTATTTCTTTCTTTTGTGGTTTGGGAATTGAAAAGTTAATAATATGTGTTTGGTTTGAAACCATTGATGGCACATAAATGAGATCACTTCTTTACCACTAAATGAGATCACATTTAGCGTTTGAATAATGCAAAAAGGGTCCTTAAATTATGAGGTGCTTTATACTAGAGCTTGTCCACCTATAAAAGGAAACTAAAGCAGCCACAATTTATTTTTATGAATACACGGTTTTTCTTTCTCTCTCTTTTTTTATATGTCCATGGGTTTTTCATTTATATATGAGGGATTATATAATATGCTGAACTATAAGTCCAGAGATGACACATCTTTTTTTGGGTTCAAATCCAGAGTGGCACATTTATTCGATATTTCTACCTGAGGATTGCATTTGTCGATCTTTATATCTAGATAACTTAACAAGAACCAATTATTAAACAATGTATATACTTCGTCGATGGCATTCAGGTTTTTTGCCCCCAATAACTTCTAGAGTATTCTATTCAAAATATTAATCTGAAACTTATATATACAATTCACTTTATGTGCATACATTTGTATATAATTCATAGAATTATTGATTCTTTCAAATATAGGAGTAATTTACAGCAATTTCTTGTTATGTTGGATTAGATCAACTGGGCAGTTGGCAGACATGAATAAATTGGACAATGACAGGTGGACCTCATTTAATTTAATTGTACTCAACCAATTACTATTATCTTCGCTTTGTCACAAGTTGGACCCTCCGGTTTATTCAATGCCGGTTTTCCTCTTTTCCTCACGGTTATATACCAGGCATCTCATCTGTGGATGAATTATAATTTTTTTACATTAATCCTGATGCAAAAACATGAATTACAACCTGAAACAATTAGACTAACTAATGCGAAGTTTGTCAACTATAAAAATCAATAGAGAAAATGTGCAGATACTAAACTAAACCGGACTTGATAAGAAATTCAACCCAAAAAAAAAAAGAAGTAGCAAAACCGGTTAATGTATGTACGCAGCGACATGTCTATATAAACAGACCAAAGACTAAGCTTCACTGACACAACTGTCTTCTCTCTTTCATATTCATCATACAAAACCTCGTGGAATTTATTAATCAAACCACTTAATTATGGGTTTAATTGCCCGTAAGGCGTGTGTGTTTATCTTCGTATTCGCGCTTGTCGCCGAGTTTGCATTCGCAAATGTCGAGGTTAAAGACGACAAACACTTCTTTCACAAACCTCGTCCATTCTTCCACAAGCATGGCATTTACAAGAAAGGTTTTAGAAAGGGTTTGGGCGGCGGTGGCGGTCTTGGTGGCGGTGGCGGCCTTGGAGGCGGTGGCGGTCTAGGCGGCGGTGGCGGTTTGGGCAAAGGAGGCGGTCTAGGCCACGGTGGCGGTCTAGGTGTAGGTGGTGGTCTAGGCCACGGTGGCGGTCTAGGGTGGAGGTGGTGGTCTAGGAGGCGGTGGCGGTTTGGGGCGGAGGAGGCGGTCTAGGCCACGGTGGGTGGTTTGGGCGGAGGAGGTGGTCTAGGCCACGGTGGCGGTCTAGGTGGAGGTGGCGGTGGTGGTGGTGGTTTGGGAGGAGGAGCGGTTTGGGTGGTGGAGGAGGATTATGGTGGTGGGAGCCGGAGGAGGATATTGGTGGTGGTGCTGGAGGAGGAGGAGGATTTGGCGGCGGAAGAGGATTCGGCGGGGAAGCTGGTGGTGGAAGAGGGTTTGGAGGCGGTTATGGTGGTGGTATTGGTGGACATCACTGATGAGACTCATGCTCATGCATTCGTACGTTGTTATTATTTAATTAAATGAGATATGATATAATTAATTATTACAATAAAATGATACATTAGCAATTGTGTATGTCGTTTCTATTTATTTTGAGTCATATTGTATGCTGCTGTTTTGGTTGGTTTCAACTTTCAACTGTCAAGTTTGGTTAATAAAAATGGTTGATTTGCTTTTTGTTAATAGTTTATGAGTGGGTGTTTTATGTTTCTATGCATGTTTACGTTAATCTTTACCCAATATGTGATGTTATTTGATCTTATCAGATTTATCTTATAGAACGTCAATGATAATATTTTACAAGACTTTGTTAAAATGAATTTAAATAAAGTTATGAGTATAAATAGTTAATCAACCACTTTTATTAACCAAACTATATAAATCTTTTAACAAAAAAAAAACACACTATATAGATCTATGGTCATCCTTTAAGCAATACCATCCAAGACCATTTTCCTCAGTCATTGGATAATCTTACGGAGCTCGAATCACTAGACATGTCAAGAAACCAACTCTCTGAGACTATTCCTCAAGGACTCACGAGCTTCTCGTTTTTGGAGTACATAAATGTGTCTCACAATGAACTCAAGGGTGAAATGAAATACCACAAGGACCAAAAATTACTGGACAATCCAAATCTTCTTTTAAAGGGAATGCAAAGCTTTGTGGTCCTCCTCTCTAGGTAAGTTACTAAGTTGTTTCGACACTAACGCACTACCGCAGATAAAACACCATAAGCAAGAGGACAAAGAAAGAAGAAAATTAGCAGAGGCAGGGAAGACGTTATGGTTTAATTCACTTATTAGCCATAAAAAAAAATTGGTGGATTGAAGAAAGGAGTCAGAAGCTAAACATTAGATTTAAGATTACAGAAAAAAAAACCATATCATCACCTAATCTATAAATAAGCAAACCCCCAACAGCTTACATCTCTTTCCAAAACATTCATACCCTAAAGGCCCTTTTCAGTGCTAAGTAATAATATTTCTTTCCCCTGACGAAATCAAATGAAAAAAAAAAACATAAAAACAGAGAAAAAAAAAAAAAGATGGGCATATATCGGGAGGAGTTTCCATCAGTTTAGTAGAGCAATTATGGGGCTAATAATCTCTCGACGTATTTTTCTTGTTCTTTTAAGTTTTAGGTACACTTGAAGCCATGACAAACCGAGAGGATGATGATGAGAATCAAGGCAATGATGATACCGAAGACTATGAGCTTAATCTTCATGTTCTCAAACCACATCTTTCTTCTTATTTTCGTTCCTTGCGTTCTGAAATCTTGTGCCTGGAGACATTGGAATTGGAAATATAAGAGCGTAAGAACTGGAAGGTCCTTTTATGCTTATCCATATATGTATCGGGTATGTATACACATAAAGGTAAGTACCAACCTGTGAACGAAGGTTCTCAGTTTTGTCAACTAGAAGCTCAATTTTCTCACCACGGTCAAGGACCTGCAAACAAATAAATTACATAAAGCTCAGTCAGTTTTGCAAAAGCGGGTCACTTTTACCTTGAGGGTCAGAGAAAATTCATACCAGTTATGACAAATATGGTCAAACTAAAGATATATAGACCTGTGAGATTGACATAGATATACTACTATTCTGACCTTCTCAATGTTCTCCATCATAACACCTTTCACCTCAGTCACCTGAGCCTTAACCTTGGCAAGCTTGCTAATCTCTTCAGGATGATCCACACAGTACTGCATGTGTTCCTTCAGTTTAGACCTACGGTACAATCAAAACCAGTATAAATTGTATCCACAGAGACTTAAAAAAGAGAGAGAGTTTTTGTTTTGCATTCTGAATGGTAGAGCTAAAAGTACCCAAACTCTCTGTTCAAACTGTTGGGTTGAGCAGTGGTAGCCTTTCCACCACCATATCTCTTGTTGAAATCCTCTTTAACTCGCTCCAAGAACGCCATTGGAATCTGCCTCCCAACAGATTCAACAGCAACAACACAATAGGCTGCAACAAAAAATGAGAATCCTTTGTCAGGTCCATGGACAAAAGATGAGATATTGGAAGTAGAACAGGACCATATATGGCTTACAAATACGAAACATTAGTGTCAGAAGCAAAGCGAACAAATCCAATCGATCAGACATCAATTCATGCTAAAAGCATATTTTTTCAATCTCGGATTTTGGTTTGGATGTAGCAGATGAACTTCTAACTTCCATGCAATGAAAAGCCTAAATTTCATCATATATGAATCAAAATATTGTACAAGCACAGATAAGCCATACATAGAGATGCTCAACTGATTCAGAACACCCAAAAACAGAGATCCAGATAAATCCAAACCAAGAGATACATTCATTCATCAATACAAAATGAAGAACATCTTCAAGGCATTCAATGGCGAGAAACCTTAATTAATGCCCAAAACGCACAAATGACCAAACCAATATATCCAGTGGAATCGATTACAATACGAATACGAAGATCGAAACTTAAGCCATTCGAAAAGAGCGAAACGGAGAACTTATATTGTAACGCGAATCCAGGCATTCATGAAGAGAATCATATTCCAAAAAAAAAATTGTGTTGGGAGATCGAGAAGAGAAGACTCACTGAAGCCATTTTCGACGAGGTAATTGAAGGTGTGACCGTCGCAATTGTAGGTAAACTTGTTATTCGAAGAAGGAAGCTTCTGGAGGCACTGTGCAGCGACGGAAGTGAAATTCCCCTTAAACTCAGTGTACTCAGCGAGAATAACCGTGCCACGAGCGACGAAGCTGTATATCAGATTTTGTTGTCCCATTGTTCCCGAAGAAGAAGAAGAAGAAGAAGAAGAAGAAGAAGAAGAAAGGACCCTAAAGCAACACAAATCCGAGAATTTGAAATCGATGGAAAGAGAGAGAGAGGAAAGTTTTGGTTTTTTTGGTTTCCTTTGTGTGTACGGAAGGGAGAAAGATCCAAAATAGAAGGGAAAATGAAAGGGAGAGAGAGAGATGGGGACGACGCTGCGATCGTTTTGAAAGAGATAACCAAACAAACACAAACAAAACAAAACAAAAAATTGAAAACGCTGGATTCTCGCGTGAGAGAAGTTTCTTTCCCTTTTAATTTATTTATTTATCACCCGTTTCGTTCAAATTAATTGTCTTATTAATTGCATACATAATCTTTTGTCAGCAATTGCATAACTTTTTTCATTATCTAATGACTAATTTGAATGTAGGTATGTCGATGTGACTCGTCTTTCTCAGTTTAAGTCTATCTATTGTTACGATTCAATGGACTTTGAAAAAGTGTACCAGTTTCGAAATAAATGCATGTTTGAATTGTGTAGACGGTTTTTTTTTTTTTGGGGTTTTTTCAATATGAATTAAAGATGTTTCATTTCCTTTTCTTTTAGTTCCATCAAGATTTAATTTCAAGCTACAAAGGTGTAAACACTAAATTTAATTATTCTTTAAGAAATAGGTTCCTGAATTTTAAAGTAAGGTTATTATTAAACATCAGGAGTATATGGTAATGTTTGAATCCATGACTTTGACTGGGACCAAATTGTTCCTAACAATTTGAACTATATGTTATAGGTAAGGTAGGATACTCTTTTTCTTTATCAAAAAGAAAAAAAAACGTTGTTTGTACCAAATGTGGATAGAGAAGAGCTACAATGAACTTCAGAACATTTTCAAATTCACATCTGAATATTATTCAATCATACTCAAAGTCAAATTTCTTAGAGCTATTATTTTTTAAAGCAACTGTGAAGTAGATAAAGCAGAAACTACACTATCATTTCCGTGACGAATAATTAACAGCAAATCGTCACTAACTCTGTCACTTTGTGAGTGTGACTGTGTGAGGCATCTAACTTATTTAGAACTGTGTATTTGTGAATGTTTGTTTGACTCTCTCAATCTCTCGTAGTTGTTGACTTAAGCTTGAAGATGAACATTCTAGAATGAGTTTGAATATTTCCTATTAGGATTAGAAATATGTTAGGAGTTATCTAATATATGTTAAGAGTTATCTATAAGGAAATTTATAGTTCTAATAGGAAAAGAAAATAGGTCATTATATAAGGAGATGCAAAAGTGTTGCATAACTAATGAGTTAGAGTTTAGAGAGTTTGAGTTTTGAGTTATTTTCTTAAGCTAATAAAGAGAGTTATTCTTTATAAGTTGAGTTCTTAAGCATTCTTAAATTCTATAATTGGTATCAGAGCTTTGAAAGGATCAAAATCGGCGACCACAACAGATCATAATCAACGACCACGAAGATCATTAGCTATCAAACCATGGGAGACCTCGTTCCTGTAACTAAACCTAAAGAACTTAGTGTTTCTTCTATTCAATGTCCCATGCTGAACTCTACAAACTATACAGTATGGGCCATACGAATGAGAACATTACTCAGAGTTCATAAGGGTATGGGAAATTATCGAAACAGAGTCAACGGACATGGAGAAAAACGATGTAGCCACAGCCTAGCTATTTCAATCAATTCCAAAAACCCTAATTCTGCAAGTCGGCGGATTAGAAACAGCGAACAATGCCTGGG
>NW_006256908.1:6581184-6923832 GCF_000478725.1 Eutrema salsugineum | reverse complement strand
CCAACTTTATGGCAGAGTTTGATCGACTTAAGATGAAGGATACAGAAACTATTGATGACTTCAGTGGGAAGTTATCAGAGATATCTTCAAAGGCAGCTGTACTAGGAACAAGCATCGAAAAATCTAGACTTGTAAAGAAATTTCTTAAAAGTCTTCCTCGGAATAAATATATAGCTCCGAGATGCCTTGATTTAATCGCCTCCCATACCTTCTTCGCTGTTTCTAATCCGCCAACTTGCAGAATTAGGGTTTCTGGAATTGATTGAAATAGCAAGGCTGTGACTACATCGTTTTTTTTTACAAGTCTAGTGTGTAAAAAAAAGCAGAGAAAGATAAAGACGCGCGCATAGCATTTTACGAGTTCAGGTTCAGATGTGGAACCCTACATCTCGGCAGGATGATGAAATTCAAAAGAATACTTGCTCAACACTCTACAACGCAAACAAATTATTCCATCCGCTTACTCACACACTCTCTTGAATCTTGATACTATGTTTCAGAACCTTTTGAAACAACCAGAGACTTTCTTTTGTAAGTCCCTCAAGCCACTCCATCATCCTCCTTGGTTCTGGATGATGGGCTGATATTGATTTTCATGAGTAATGGAAATACTAATATATAGGCATATATGCAACTAGTCTATATATTAATCTATCTTTTTGTCAACAGAAACGTGTATGCTATTCACAATGGTATTTTCATTACTTCATATTAAATACTGACCAGGACTATATATAGTCAACTTCCACACTTTGTACCATTTTTTGTTTGTTTGTTCACACATGTGTAACACGTAAGTTTTAACAAAGACCAAATAAAGAAATAAAATGATTAGTCACCCGTTACTTAATTTTCGAATTCGGAAACTGCACGAGCATATCGTCGTGAAAGAAAGAGATAAGCCTCATATATCTTCTATCATTTTTTTTCATAAAATGTAAGGCATGTTGTTATAGTATACAATAGAAAATAATGATGACATTTTTGTGAGTGCCAAATACTCAAGTAACGAGATAGCCGTCATTATTGACAACTTGTTTGGTAGTGTTACGTATATATAACAAAAGATATGGATGATTCACATACTCAAATGCCAAAGAAAAACAAAAAAAAAATTAAAAATAATAAAATGTCACACTCGCGTCTGCGTTTGCGTTTGCTCACTCTCATTTCCATCCTCTTCATCATCACCACTACAACTACCGATCTTGTCGCTGCTTCTCTCCGATGTCGTCCCGACCAAACCGAAACACTTAAGCGTTTCAAAAACGAGTTTTCATTCTCCAGCAGCTGCAGCGACGACGCCGACTTCTTCCGTGGTGTCACCTGCGATAACGTGACCGGTGCGGTCACCGTTCTAAAGCTCCCCGGAGGATGTCTACGTGGCACTCTCAGACCAAACAGTAGCCTCTTCGAGTTAAGCCATCTACGTTACCTTAACCTCTCTTTCAACAACTTCGCTTCTTCTTCTTTGACCTCTGCTTTTGGTCAACTCAAAAATCTTGAAATCTTGCTTCTCTCCTCTAATGGCTTCATAGGTCAAGTTCCTTCCTCTATACGTAACCACACCAAATTAACCCAATTGCAGCTTTCTCACAACAAGCTCACAGGTGATTTAACCTCACTTGTACAGAATCTAACAAAGCTTTCAGCTTTAGACCTTTCTTATAATCAATTCTCTGGAACCATACCTTCTTCTCTCTTTACTTTGCCTTTCTTGTCTTATCTTGATTTGAGTGAGAATCATCTCACTGGCTCACTTGAGATCCCTAATTTTTCCTCTTCTAAGCTCCAGATTCTCATGCTCTCTTTTCTACACTTAAGCCACCAAATTGACTTGAGAATCTTCTCTCCTCTCAAATCTTTGTCATACCTTCATCTTTCCGGAAACAGTTTGACACCAACGAGTGTGGATTCAGACATCGACTTTACAAAGACCCTGAGGATCTTGCTCTTGTCCGGATGCAACATAAGTGATTTCCCCAGATTCTTGAAGTCCCTACAGAATCTAGAGTACTTAGATCTCTCCGACAACAGAATCAAAGGGAACGTTCCTGATTGGCTATGGAGTCTTCCTCGTTTGACCTCGCTGAATCTTTACAACAACTCTTTCACCGGTTTCGAAGGTTCATTGGATCGAGTTCTAGCCAATTCATCGGTGCAGGTCTTAGACATGGCTTATAACTGTTTCAGAGGATCATTCCCTGATCCACCACTCTTTATCATAAACTTGTCTGCTTGGAACAATAGTTTCACAGGAGACATTCCTCTCTCAACCTGTAACCGAACCTTTCTTGATGTTCTTGATCTGTCTTACAACAACTTCACTGGCTCAATTCCTCCATGTATTGGTAATTTCAACATTGTGAATCTCCGGAAGAACAAGCTTGAAGGAAACATTCCAGACGAGTTCTATAGCGGCGCTTCAACGCAGACACTTGACCTTGGATACAATCGACTAACCGGGAAGCTTCCGAGATCTCTCCTGAATTGCACTCAACTAAAGTTTGTAAGTTTGGATCACAACAGAATCAACGATACCTTTCCCTTGTGGCTCAAGGCATTGCCGAGTTTGAAAGTCCTTACTCTACGTTCAAACAGATTCCATGGTCCTATATCTCCACCTGATGATCAAGGCCCTCTTGCGTTTCCTAAGCTCCAGATACTTGAAATATCGCATAACAGATTCACAGGAAGCTTACCAGTGAATTACTTTGCGAATTGGAGTGCAACATCTCTCAAGACGGATGATGAAGAGAGGCTGTATATGGGTGATTATACGAGTGATCGGTTTGGCTATGAAGAAACTTTGGATTTGCAATACAAAGGTCTATACATGGAGCAAGGAAAGGTTCTTACTTTCTACTCGGCCATTGATTTCTCTGGAAACAAACTCGAAGGAGAGATTCCAGAATCTATTGGTCTCTTAAAGGCGTTGATCGCTCTCAACTTATCAAACAACTCATTCACAGGACATATCCCAATGTCTTTCGGTAATGTGACTGAGCTCGAGTCATTAGACCTGTCAGGGAACAAAATTTCAGGAGAAATTCCACAAGAACTCGGGAGACTTTCGTATTTGGCTTACATAGATGTCTCTAATAATCGGCTAACCGGTCAAATACCGCAAGGGACACAAATCATAGGGCAGCCTAAATCCTCATTTGAAGGGAATCTTGGGTTATGTGGTCTTCCTCTTGAAGAAACCTGCTTCAGAGAAAAAATACCATCAACACAAGAGCAAGAAGAAGAAGAAGAAGAAGAAGCAATTTTGAAGTGGAAAGCAGTGGCAATAGGGTATGGGCCTGGGGTTTTGTTTGGATTGGCAATAGCACATGTTGTTGCATTGTACAAGCCTGAGTGGTTCATCAAGAACTATGGTCAGGACAGGCTCAGAGGCATCAGATGCCTTTAGGGCTTTTTTTTTTGTAATTTGATTTTTGAATGTGTATACGTCAAGTTACTCAAAAACATAAATTCTGGTATGTTCTGTTTTACTTTATACTCTTGTCTGATAACAGAGGATATGAAACC
Source organism: Eutrema salsugineum (assembly GCF_000478725.1). Lineage (NCBI taxonomy): Eukaryota > Viridiplantae > Streptophyta > Magnoliopsida > Brassicales > Brassicaceae > Eutrema > Eutrema salsugineum. The sequence goes on along the minus strand of NW_006256908.1, from coordinate 6,920,298 downwards.
ACTTAATTAGTTACTTCCATATCAAGTAACGCATTCATATAACTGTAAAACATAAGACATAATAAACTCTGAGACCTGAAACTCTGAGAACCGTCAAAGATGCCTGAAACTGCTCTGTTTTACACTTTTACTAAGGTAAGTACTACAAATTCTGAATTGAAGAAAATTTGTTCTCTTAACATTACCACAGAAAGATCCATCAGGCTTACAACAAACACACAAGTGTAAAGTTTCTTGACTCTAAAACTCAACTCTACTTTCAAAATCAATCATCACCATACGCCTTGAAACAATACCGTTCACGGTAAGGAGCGTTAAAGAAGAGATCCGCCTCTAACCATTTCGGATACCGAACAAGATCTCCAGCCAAAAACTGCATATACCTCTTGCTTCCTTCAGGTACAACTCGAACCTCTCCTTCTTCAATGTAAACCAACTGATCCACCTGCCAATCCCATGGCAACTTGCACTTCCCTGTCTTCCAAACTGACCATCTCGAAACCCCGAGCTCCTCCAACCTTCTCTGTGACACTTTGCGTTCCACTTTAACGTTGTACAGCTCCTCCAATGGTTTCTCTGTCTGCATAGATGTTACCCTAAAGGCTCTCTGAACATACAGGCTGTTTGTTTTCTTGCATTTAGTGATACAACCTGGGAATGGTGTGGCCATTATCAAACTTGCCATGGCTGCTTCTCTTCGAGTCTTTTAATCTAATCCTGTGATACGGAGTTTGGATCTGCAGATTATATAGAAAAGAGACATGAGCATTAAACCCGAGATCTTAAATCCCTAAGACCAACAATGAGATTTCCATAACAAAAATTGAAACATTGTGATGTTAAGTCCTGTAACTCGTGAAACTCGTGTAAAGCAAAGGGCTTTATCATCTAAGCTCTTGCAATAGCTTATGAATCAAGAACACAACGTAAAATAAACACATGTTTCAAGAAATTTGTTTCTGCCCATTTGCTAAAAATCGATTGGAGAATTGAAAGTTATTAGCTTAAGAATCAAGAACACAACGTAAAATAAACTCATGTTCCAAGAAATTTATTTCTGCCCATTTGCTAAAATCGATTGGAGAAATGAAAATTATTCGCACATTCCAGGCCTTACATAATTGAAGAATCATACCAAAATATGAAGAAATATGGGTCGATTAGCAAGAACAAAAATAAGAAAATATACGAAATTGAACCCAAGAAGCTAGAAAGATGTCGACTTCAGAACGTAGGACAATTTCTACACATCGAAATCTGAGTTTTCACCTGTCGATGTAGATGGAACTGTGAGTGAATGTCTTCTCGCTTCAAAAACCCTAAAACCCAGACCCAGAGGCTTATCCAATTTGATTCAATCAATAAGAAAAAGTAGAGGAGAAAATGCAATTTACTGTTACGACCCTAGTATGTTGATATATTTTAATTTTAGACCATAAGTTTATTCTTGAGTTAATGTTACCCAAATGTTTTTATTTTGTTAAACTTGCTCTGTAACGTGTCACATTCTCCGACACATTGAACAAATCTTCTAGTTTTATCACAAGTTTTATCGTTGGATTTTCAAAAGTCCGTCCTGGTTAATTCTCATCTCTGGATTTTGTGGAGCTCATGGTGGTTTTGCAGCTCCAGCAGGTTAATGGGTTCGTTAATTGTGCAACGAGGGCTCGGACTAACCGAGGAAGAGGGAGAGCTTCGACGACAGTGTGCGTTCAAACACAAGTGGCTCCCTCTAGAACCCAGGTCAAGCTTTCTCTTTGTTGAGTTTATTATTTTCTAGGAGTTTCTTTCAGCAAAGCTTGAATCTGCTCCAAAAGTTTCTTGCTTGATGAACTGCTCTGCTCAATTCTCTGTTTGTCTGCTTCTAAGTTTCTGTTGGTTTCCAAGGAAAATGATATTTCCCGCAACATCCGGGGGAAAATGAAATTAATGGCGTAATTGTTGCTTCATATAATCATATGAGAAAAAAGCTGCGAACTTTATCAGAAATAGAGATGATTTTTGCGATCTGCATTGTGATGGAATCGTTACTGGCGTAGTTCACTGATAAAAGTGTGCTCGTATAACTGATTTTCATTGCACAGGAAAAGGAAATTCCATTGCTTTTTTTTTCCAATCTTGTTGTTGTAGTATTGGAATCTTGAGAGCCTTTAAGCATTTGCATACGCACGGTTAACTTCTCTATGAGATGTATTTTTAGCTGAGTATGAGTTTACTCATTTCGATATGCAGAGGATAATGGAGAACATTTCGGTTGGTGGAGAAGCCGGAGGTGCTGGTGGTGCTTACTCTTACAATGCCTTGAAGAGACTTGACAATATTTGGTCCAACATATGCACTCAACCATCAGGTATATAACAAACAATCGTTACCATTCAGATCATAATGAAATATTATCAATTGGTGATGATAGTTAAGTCTTTGCAAAACGTCTTGCAGGACCGCAAGAAACCCAGCAAATTGTTTCCAGGGTTTCTGGTTTTTCTCAAGACTATGGTATGGGGAATAATCTCGTTGGAACCTTTGACATAGCGGTTTGTGGGGGTACTTTGGGGATTTTTCTTGCCACGGCTTTATGTGCCAAGGGGTTAAGAGTTGCTGTGGTGGAGAGAAATGCAATCAAAGGGGTAAATTTTTCAATTGATTATGTGGTTGTGATATGGTCGGATAAGCTATTGCCTAATTCTTTTTTTTTGGTTTGTTGTGATGTAGAGAGATCAAGAATGGAATATCTCAAGAAAAGAGATGAAGGAGCTAACTGAAGCCGGAGTTTTAACAGAAGAGGAGATCGAACAAGTAATTGCTGCAAAGTTCAATCCGGTAAAGCTTCTGTTCAGAAACTAATGCCTTGATGCTCAAAATCCATGGTGCTTATGATTATACTGGAACAAATGCAGAACAGATGTGGATTTGAGAATCTTGGTGATATATGGGTTGAAGATATTCTTAACCTCGGCGTTTCGTGAGTCCTGTCTCCTCTTATTGTCTGATGCAATGGAAAAGAAAAAGCTCCTTAAACTCTGTTAACTTCTGAGAGTGATGAATCATTTTTCCATTTTTTTTGCATTTTGTATAACCAGCCCAGCCAAACTCGTGAAAATTGTGAAACGACGTTTCATTTCTCTTGGTGGAGTCATTTTAGAAGACTGCAGCCTCTCAAGTATCCTCATCTACGATGATTTAGCTGTGAGTTTTTTGATGTCTTTCCCTTGGAACACCCTAATGTATATGACAATTTGACATGCTGATATGATTTGTTTAAACTTTTGGATTGATAGGTTATGCAACTTTCGAAAGGTGACATATTATCTTCTCGTCTGGTCATCGATGCGATGGGAAACTTTTCTCCTATTCTGAAGCAGGTCATATTTTGGCCTAATGGCATAGCTAATCTTACTTCTCATTCGCATGGTTTAAAGTCGAAAAAATATGAATTTTTCTGATTCACTTTTCTTGAGCAAATTGTGTGTTGTCCACTGAACATTTTTCTCATCTCCTAATACTTTTAGATTACCGATTTTCTTCTGCAAACCATTGATGAGAATATCGTTTCTGTTATGTATTCTGCTACAAAAGATTAAAGGTGGTAGAAAGCCAGATGGAATGTGCCTTGTTGTTGGATCTTGTGCTCACGGGTTCAAGGAGAACTCATCAAGCGATGTTATTTATAGTAGTTCATCGGTCACCAAAGTCGCAGATTCCAATGTACAACTCTTTTGGGAGGTAAAAGAATCTTTTATTTTTCCCATCTTACACAATTCTCATAACGACCAAAATTTGGATATTAAATGAGGTTGCTTATTGTTGCTTGAAGGCCTTTCCAGCTGGTTCTGGCCCACTAGACCGGACTACTTACATGTTCACTTACACTGAACCACAATCAACATCTCCGAGTTTAGAGGATTTACTTGAAGAATACTGGAAATTAATGCCGAAATACCAAGTGAGTTTCCATCTTATGTCAACATCATTCAGTTGCGTTTCTTTCTTTTCCTGATGTCTTTTGGTGCAGGGAGTCTCTCTTGATGAATTGGAAATACTGAGAGTTGTATACGGAATCTTTCCTACATACCGAAATAGGTAATACCTTGGCATAAAACTCCAATGATGTTGTGTATCTCTATCATCTATGGAAGTTGAATCTCTTATCATTGGTATTATAATTCTGTTTTTTACCAGTTTCATACGATAATACTCCTGCATTCTGACATATCTAACCCTCTTGGATTGGACTTATCACCAGTCCGTTACAAGCCGCATTTGATCGTGTTCTACAGGTGGGTTTTGTTTGTTCACTTGTACATATGCTACCAAGAAAAACATGCGGCTTGATAATTCGATAAACTGAATGAGCAAAGTTTCACTCTGTTTGCAGTTTGGTGATGCTAGTGGTATTCAGTCACCTGTTTCATTTGGGGGTTTTGGAAGTTTGACCAGACACCTTGCAAGACTGTCCAATGGTATTTACATTTACTCTTTGACCGTACACTTACTGTCTCCATTTGTCAATTGATCATTACATAAATTTTATATAATGAAAGGTTTAAGTATAAGTTACTGATAATCTGATTCTCCAATTTAATACAAAGGAATCTATGAGGCAGTAGATGGAGATTTACTGGACTCGGACAGCTTATCAAAGCTAAATCCTTACATGGTAAAGCTTTTTTGTTATTATTCTTTCTTCCCTGTCAATAACTTCACTGAAGCCATTTATCTTTACAGCCCAACTTGAGCGCATCGTGGCTGTTTCAAAGAGCAATGTCTGCGAAGCAACAACCCGATGTTTCCCCTGGCTTCATCAACGAGCTTCTCCATGTAAATTTCAATTCCATGCAGGTATGTACACCTTATTTTTATGTGGAAACTGGGAGATGAGGGCTTCTGAACTTTGGTTTCTAAGCAATGGTTTCATATATTCTCTTGTAGAGATTGGGCGATCCGGTTCTCAGACCATTTCTACAGGATATAATACAGTTTGGTCCTCTAGCAAAGACATTAGGCCTTGTCATGCTGACCAAACCTCAGATAATTCCATCGATATTCAGACAGGTATATATTCAAACCTGTTGCTGCATCTTTGAGCCAGAAACCCAGAATATGCTCTCCATTTGTTCTTGAAATATGGTTTCTTGGTGATTTCCTCAGGTCGGGATACCTGTTCTGCTTGATTGGTCAGTTCATTTTTTCATGCTGGGCTTGTATACATTCCTCTCTGCATACATCGATCCAGTAATAAGGTGAAATGTTTATGAACCTCTTTGAGGAATTAACACTGGACCGTTGCTTCTACTACCACATTATTGATATTGTGTTCCTGAACCTTCTTGATCTGTTCTGTGTTCCTCAGGCCAGCTTTGGAAGAACTTCCATTAAAGACAAAGTTCCAGTGGAAGAGACGACTTGAAGCCTGGAAATATGGAGCTGGCCTCGATTACGAGTTGTGATTTGTCCATCTTTCTCAAGAGTGATACCCTCACCAGCATCACCGGCTTTTCAGCGTCGATTTCCAGCTTTTTGAAGTATAAAGATCTATTTTCGGTGCCATCTCAGTTTTAATAGTTTATCATATCTTCCATCTCCAAGACATTGCCATCCATAGTACATATCTATCTTCACAAGCTTCATAAATGACTGACTTCTCTAGCTCTTCATGCATATATATATAGAATCAACATCTCAGTCCTTAGATTTGGTTCACAAGGTTCTAGAAAACTCCCAAGGCTTTTTTCTCTGAACAGCAATTGCTAATAATATAATATACCAAAGGAGCCGAGCTTTGTTTTCTTTACCTCGTTGACAAAATGGTCGCTTGCTCAATACCAAATGATCATACTCCAAAAGCAACGTTCGATACACACCACAACCCAAGTCTGTCAAAGAATCTTCCAGTAACAAAAAAGGTATTGATTTAAGTAAGCGACTTCAACCATCAACAGGTGGATCTCAGGGTTTACCAGTCCAAACAGATCGTAGTTTGACGATCATGTTCTAAGTCTCAGGTGAATGCAAACTTCCAACGAGTGCAGTGTAAACCTTATAATCTATTGTAAACCCTTTCCTTTTCATCTCATCATACAATCCAAAGGCTTCGTCTGATTTTCCAGCTTTGGACAAACCCGAGATCATCACCGTATATGTTACAGAACTCTGGTCCAAACCCTTCGACCCCATCTCGCCAAAGAGTCTCATTGCTTCGTCCACGTTATCAGCAATACATTCCCCGTGTATGAGCGACGTGTAGGTATATGAATCCGGATCCATCCCTTTTGCTTCCATGTTGTCCCTTAGTTTACGGGCTTCCTTTACTTTCCCCTGCTTGCAGTACGCATATATCATCACATTGTACGTGACAGCGTTGGGCTGTGCTCCCTTGCTACTCATCTCCACAAATAGCCTCTTTGCCTCCTTAATATTCCCTTCTTTGCAGTAAACATCGATCAAATTAGTGTAACAAACAGTGTTAAGCCTCACACCACCTTCCATCATCCTGAACAGCCATTGCTTTGCCTCATCATACCTTTTTAATCTATTCAAACAGCTAGCAATGGTGTTAAAAGTGAAAACATCAGCTTCAAACCCTTTCTTCTCCATCACATCATAAATCGTCAAAGCTTCATCAATCATCCCTTTCCTGCAATACCCATTAATCAATGTATTGAATACCACCTGGGTGATATCAACTCCTCGGCTTTGCATCTCGTTCATCAATATCTCAGCTGCACCCATTTCCCCTACCTTACACACACCATCGATAAGCGCACCATAAGTATGGCTACTCGGCGAAAGGCCTTTCTCTGTCAATTCATCAAACAACAAAAACGCCCTTTTTATATCACCCTTTCTGCAATTCCAACTTATCAGAGAAGTATACAAATGGATATCAGATTCTATTCCTCTCTCACGCATTTCATCAAACAGTTTCTCCGCATCAACCATTTTCCCATTCTTGACGCTAAATTCCATCAGAAGCGTATACGTAACTTTGTTATACGCCACTCCATGCTTCTTCATCACCTTCAAAATCCCTTCTACACCAGAGAAGTCTCTCTGTTTAACGTAAGCATTGATGATGGTGTTGTAAGTATAAGCTTCAGGTTTGATTCCTTTGCTGGAGAACTCTTTTATCAGTTTCTTACTCTTTTCAACTTCGCCTCTTCTGCATAATCCTTCGACCACAATCGTCAATGAATAAACAGTGATTCTCACTCCAGAATCAACCATTCGCCTGAAAATGTCCAAACAGAGATCAATTCTCCGGCGTTTCTTCGCCGCCACCAGAAATACAATGCAGGATCTCTCGTCGATTTTCAATCCCTTCCCGACCATGTAATCGAAAACCTTTAAACCCTCTTCGAACATTCCGTTATCCACATAAACCCTAAACACCAAATCGAAAAACGTTTCCGAAAATTCAAGCTTTCCTTCAGAAATCTCACAATCCGCCATCGCCGATCCTAAATTCTCAACCGGACGCCCGTAAAACCCGTCGGAAGCAACCGAATTCAGAAGAGATTTCATCTCGTGGAATCTCCGGTCGGAGTATAGCCGGTGAGCTAAGGTGACAACCGCCGTGAGATCGGGTCTGAGACGGGATTCGAATGTTCGGAGAAACTTGAAGAAGTCGATGCAGGATTGAGTGGGAAGAGTAGGTTTCGATAGAACGAGGCGGGTTACATTTGAATTCAGGTTAAAGAGAAGCGATGGGTTCGATTGGAGTTTCTTGATGCTGGATTTCTCCAGGTACGCCGTGATTCTTCTGGCGGTTTCTCTGTCTGAAATCAAAACCGGAGAAGATCTCTGCTTCTGAGTTACAACGTTGAAGAGTCGCGAGAGTTTGCCGGAAGAAATGCTTCCTATCTCTTTGTTCATGATTTCTCTGCTACAGAGGTAACTCACGCAGGAAGATTCAAATACTACACTTCACTTCCACAAAACGGTGTTAAGTGACCACAAAAAAAAAAAAAAAAAAAAACAGTGTAGAAATAGCAAAGTTTAACCTTATTTTATTTATTTATAACAAGTCAATTCCTTTTTTTCATACAAAAATTTATTTATAATAATAAAAGAGTGATTTGCGTCAATATTATTCCGAGGATAAATTTGCACTAATACCCTAAAACTAATAATTGTTGGTGAAACTTTTTTTTCATACAAAATTATCGTTAAGTCAAAGTTTTTGTTTTCACATAATCAAAAAGACATTGATTCCTATACCGAGACCTCACGTATCTATGTACTTCCCATTTGTGATATGGTTGGTCCATAGAACAACATGGAGCCATTATCTCCTTACCAGTGCATCCCACCTCCTTCTGGAAAGACAATTCTTATACATTCTCTCTTTATAAAGCCCACTAAGTTAGCAAATTGTGCTACATATCACTTACCAACTTTTTTTCTTTCTTTCCCTTTTCTTTACCTACCAACTTATGCTAGAGCGAATTGTGTTTTTCCCTTTCCAACTCCACATTTTAGATCAGTCTTGTGATCCCATTTTGATTCGAGCATCGAAGAACTTTAAAAGAAAGTCTTTCAAGGTTGCACAAAAAGGAGTATCATTTTAAAAATCTTTTTTATAACAACATCTTTTAAGAGACATGATTGATCCTTCATCCTTGAAGTGCATGTCATCACTTGTGTAAAAATTATGATATGTCAATGAAGACATTGTTTCTACTTTCTAATATGTATGTATACGACTTTGAATTGGTCTTTTCGGGATTAAAATGTCTTGTGCTATAATTGTTATCAAGAAAACAACTATACCCTTTTTTCCATTTTCAACTTCATAATAATTTTGTTGATCAAAAGTTGATTTTTCTTATTGTTGAATAAACAAATATTGCGCATGCGCGAAACACTAAAAGTAAATTTAAGAAGTTATGAAAATAAATGGGAGCAAATAATTTGGTGATTTCGTCCTACCTTTTTTATCTAATATATGAGAGAACCAAATCTCTAGTTTTTTGGGTCGAAAATCTCAAGCTTAAAACTTAAAACACAAGTTAAACTAATAAACATTTACTCAAAAATTTCAGACAAAACTCGAATGTTCATAAAGTGGATTAGATAGTCAAATCTTGTCAGCCGCAACCATAAACCAAATCATTAAACCACAATTTTCAACATCAACCAATTCAATGATAATCTTTTTTTTCCATAGTAATTAAGCTTGTTACATTTTGCCCACACCCTTTTATATGTTTACTAATGATCGGCTAATTATTGAAAATAACTTATTGACGTCTAGAAGACAGTTTAACAGTGATTGCAGAGGAGATATTAACGTTAGAGACAACTCCTAAAACTATCTCCAATGGTGATGAGTTTATTTTGGGGTTTAAACAAATAAATATTAATATTATAATGTAGTATAATTATTTAATTAAATTTTAATTCAAGTATAGAACCTCTAAAGATAGAGTTCTCAAATAAGAGTTTTAAGAGCATGTTCAACCCTGAATCACTTTAAAAGGTTTTTATCAAAATTTTATTAATAACTTTTTCCAAGTTTAGAAGTTAAAAACTTCTCCATTTTTTATGATTCCAACTCTGAACTCTCTCTTCTTATTCTTCTTCTCCTTCTTCTTCAGAAAATCACAGAGAGAAAAGCATCAAAACTCAAAATTGTCAGATACAAATCATGAATCCTCAAACTTCAATGCTTTAAACATCGACGCTACTGAATCAATCCTCTCCCTCCTCCCAATCCCTTCTCTTGTCCGTTTCTCCTCCATCTAAAAGCTATGGCGATCAATCATCACCCCTCTTCCTCCTTCCCCTTCTTCGCCATGGCTCTTCCTCTTCGGTATCCACAACACCTCCTCCTTCCACAACAAATCCTTCACCTTTGACCCTCTCTCCCACTCTTTGCTCCGTCTTCCCTCCGCCTCTTTCCCTTCCATCCACCTCGTCGGCTCCGATCAATTCCTCTTCACCACCGCTCTTCGATTCTCCTTCTCTTCCATTTTCAAACCTCGTTGGCGTCTCACTTCCCTTATTTGATTTCCCCGAATTAGCCCTCTTTTGGCGAAGTTATGCAGAAGAGACAAGGAGAAGTGTCTGATGTGTGTCGAGGAAAGAGAGACCCAAAAGGTTTTCTCAAAAAAATATTCGCTCCAACCAATTATATAACGCCACGTCACTCTTGAACTCCATCAGGTTCTACGAACTTTAATATTAGAACCGGTTCAAGCAAAAAGTGAGCTTATCTGATTAAAATAAGTCCAAATAATGTTTTGAATCCCTGCTTTGAACCCCTTCCAATCTTGCGTTGGACTTGGTCTAAAGATTGATTCTTATTTTTTAATTATTTTTTAATTTATTTTTAATCCTCTAAAATTTAAAAACTCTTCTAAGAGCTTCCAATTGGAGGCGATATAGCCTGTGAACTCACTACTCTACTATAAATCTTCTATCTCTCGTCTGCACTTAGATTAAACAAATGCTAGACTAATCAACTATAGTATTGTATAATCTGTTATTAACCATATAAGCAACCATATATGTAGATATACATTTATTTGGGGCACACAAGTTACACACCTAACATACATATGATCAAATTTAATCGATCTGGATTGTTGAAAGTATACATACTTAACCTCATTCGAAAACTTCTACATCAACACTAAGTTATATAGGATCGAGTATTTATACATTCATTTCGCATATATTCTGTTTAACAACAAGGAGAGGGATATAAAAAAGGGAAAACAAGATAAAAAGAAACTAATTAATTACATGTTGCCGGCGACGAAAAAGAAACCATTTTTTATCGCTTGTTATGTAAAGGATTTGACCCCGTCGGAATCTTTCTCTTCTCCAGCTTGAATTCTCCGGCGCCGATTACACGTGTGGCATAAGAGTGGAAAAACCCTCTGTCTCTTCCAGAAGGTCCGGAGGAAAAGCTCCGTCTTCCTTCAATATGAATTCTTGGAGCTTTAGGGAAAATAGAAACGAGAGTGAAGAGAAGTACAAAGAGACAAAGAAGTCGAAACCGAATCATTTTCTTTTTGTTTGTTTGTTTGTTTAGTTTTTTTCTTTTTGGTTCTTGTTTCTCTTAAGGAAGGTGAGGAATTAGAATAGTAAACCAAAAAACAATGAAGTGAAGAAGAAACCTCTTTGAAAACAGATGGTTGCGAGCGATTATGAGAATTTAATTGATGCACAAACTTCCATATGGTTGTTGCATTATTTATTTATTTATATATTCATGTGCGAACATGGATGGTCCACTTCATAAAGTCACCTCCTAACAACTTCATATTTTGATCTACACAAGGTTTTTTATCCCAAATTTCTGTCTACACAATTTACGGCTATACGCCATTATGTGCATGTTTTAAATTTCTTTTACTTCTATGTAATAAAATTTCAAATATCATACGCACATTTATTTGGTGTTGTTTAATACTGTATATAATATCCACCGGTTGAACCTAATTTATATGCTTGAATTGCTATACAATAATAGTTTTGTGGAGGGATGAAATCATGGCTGCTTCAAGGACCACAGTGCAGACTAAAATAAATGTTATGATTACGAACCAAAAAAATCCATATAGTAGATGAAGAGATTCCTCCTCTAGACCTTTTTCTTCTTAAGAGGAGGTTCTTCCATAGTGAAATCCATACCATAGAAGAAGAAGAAGAAGAATTCTGCATATGCAAAATGATGAAACAATTTGAATAGCTGCATTTTTTGTTGTGTGAATATTTCAAGAGGAAAATGAATCATGAAAGGTAAAGTTACTTGTTACTTGTAAGACATATTATTTCCTACTTAGCTTTTTAAAAGAAGTAATGAATGTCCGTAAGAAAACAAAATCTTTGATTTAACATTAAATATATTTGATAATCAAAATTGGAAACTAGGCGCATCACACTAAACTAGACACATAAATCCTCAAAAGATTTATACAATGGAATCAATGGCGAAGACCAAAACAAGAAGATGGATAATCAGGTATGTGGTGGATTATACGTAATGGTTTAGTTGTCCAAGCTTTCTAAACCCTCTTGTAATTCATGATCGTGACGCTAAAAGTTAATTATAAAAGCTTATAGACAGGAAATATATCTATATATATATATAATATGTTTTTTATTTTATTTTTGAGATATAATATCTTTATCTTCATTCTTCAGGAAAAAGAGTCAAAAGCAGTAATGGGCCGAGATATTGGGCCTTAAATTGCTTAACATTCACTCGGGTCTCTCATGAACCGCCCAGCCAAATCTCCATATAACCAAATCTCCATCCGCCATTCCCAGTTCTTCGAGGATTCATTCAGTAATCGACAGTGAAAGAGCCAAGAGAGACAGAGAGAGCGAGGGGATTTTGTAGCGTGCAAGGAGATCGATTTATAAGCTATGGATAGAGAATGGGGCTCGAAGCCAGGGAGCGGAGGCGCCGCCTCGGGCCAGAACGAGGCCATCGATCGCCGTGAGCGTCTCCGTCGTCTTGCTCTTGAAACAATAGACCTTGCCAAGGATCCCTATTTCATGCGAAATCATCTTGGAAGGTATGTTTCTTTATCAGATTTGTGGCTGATCTTGTATGACTTATGTTTTCATGATAGCTCTGGAGTTGATTTGATTAGTGTTTCTCCAATTAGGGTTTGTCACTGATTAATTCTTGTTTTGTGTTGTGAAGCTATGAGTGCAAACTGTGTCTAACGCTGCATAACAACGAAGGAAACTACTTGGCGCATACTCAAGGTAAGAGGCATCAGACAAACTTGGCAAAGAGAGGTGCACGAGAGGCCAAGGATGCTCCTACTAAGCCACAGCCACTCAAGCGCACTGTCACAGTTCGCAAATCAGGTAATTAGCTGTTTTACGTGTTGACCTTAGTTATTGGATAAGATGAGAAAGTGATTGGTCTATATAAGTTATTATCTCTTATGGAGGACTATGTAATTGCAGGATTCTATGTCTTTGCTTAATATTCAGCTTTGAAGGTTTGGTTGATTATTATTTCTCCATTGTTTACTATCTGCTTTAGAGGCTTGGTTAATCAGTTCTCCGTCTTTTGTATGTTCTTGCAGTTAAAATTGGTAGACCAGGGTACCGGGTTACAAAGCAGTACGATCCCGAGTTGAAGCAAAGGTCTCTCTTGTTCCAGGTAAGCATGTGAATTGTTATTACTGAGCTTAATCTAGCATCATTAGAGACTTGTCTAGAGTGAATTCTCAATGTTTCTTTTTTTTGTGTGTGTTTTTTTTTAAAGATTGAATATCCTGAAATAGAGGACAACATCAAGCCAAAACATCGTGTGATGTCTTCATATGAGCAGGTGAGTGTTACAAGTCCTTAATTTCATGCGTCTAGTAAACATACTTTTTTTTCTTCACCAAATTTGCATTCTGAATAATTTTCTGCCTTTTTTTGTTGTGTGCAGAAAGTTGAACCTTATGACAAGAGATATCAGTACCTTCTGTTTGCAGCTGAGCCATATGAAATCATAGCCTTCAAGGTATGCTTCTTTTCTTTATTCATTTCACTCCGCAATTCTTGATTTGTTTGAAGACAGATTTACATTCATTACAGACCTTTGGCTTTAGTATCTTATCATATTTTACTGGAGATTGTGTGCTGATATTGATGGTCATGTTTTTGATCGGTTTCAGGTTCCTAGCACAGAGATTGACAAATCAACCCCAAAGTTTTTCAATCACTGGGATCCAGACTCAAAGATGTTTACTGTAAGTGCTCTTCATCACAACCCCATAGTTTTGTTGTTTCTCTGTAATTGATTGATCAAAAAATGATAAAGAAACTTGTGATAAACAGTTGCAGGTGTATTTCAAGCCGAACAAGCCAGAACCAATCAAGCCTCAGTCTAATGTTGGAGCAAATGGCCTTCTGCCGCCGCCACCACCACCACCGCCTCAAGCTCAACCGCCACCACCTCCTCCATCTAGCTCACTGCCGCCGCCACCACCTCCAATGGCTAATGGTGTTAGGCCTATCCCACCACCTCCCCCACCAGCTGGAGGTTTCGGACATCCGAACATGTGAAAGTGAAACTAGCAATGTTAGAATCAACTATAAACAGTTACTCTTACATGGTTTATCTTGAGAGAAAGTGTGTGCTCTTTGACCGAGGAAAATCAATCTATTTTGAGTCTTGACAATGGATTCTTAAAGCGATGTATTAACTCTCTTGACACGTTTTGATTCTCTGTTTTTAAAATGAATTGTCAATTTTGTTTTGTACTGGATAAATTTCAGTTGACATGTCGGTTAACTCATAACCAATTTTTAACTGAATCTATCAATCCTTAGACCGGACCTGGGATATGTAATTTGTTTCTGGCTCCTGATGACGTAAAAGCAAAAAAGAGCAATGACGTCGAATGTGGTACGCACTATCTCTATAATAATGGGGGGTAATTATGTACATACACATTTGAAAAGCATCACTGAAATTCAAAACAGCGAAGCGGAGGGAAAATCGAAATCCCTAAATCCCAAATTCTCTCGATCCACAAAGCTCCGTTGAACCCAACGGACGGATTTTCGTCGTCTCTGTTCTTCTAAGGGCAACAACCGTACGATCTCTCGTCCAGCATACTTTTTCTCACATACAAGCTTTTTTTTTTTGTTTCTCTAGCCATGGAGGAAGCCTTAACTCCAAACCCTAAGCAAAGGCCAATTTCGACGACGACTCGAATCCAGGCTCCGACAAGTCCATTTTTCTTGGGATCCAACGATGACAGGTTGGAACGGGAACAAGCTCGCGCTGCCAGAGTCGCCGCTAGCCGTCGTAAGTCCATCGTTTTCGCTCGTGGGCCTCAGCCTGAGAAGGAATCCGATCCTTGCTTTGACAAACAGCAGATTCTCGAGTTGTTTCAGAACTGTATCAAATTGGCCAGCGAAAACGTAAGTAATCGACTTCTGTCTTTTTCCATACTCATATGAAGTGGAAAATTCGTGCTAAAAGTTTCTTCTCTTAGAATTTGGTATTGGGTTAATATGTCGTCTTTCACTCAGTATAATCTCTGTTTGGACTGATGGAGGTTTTTCATTATGTTCTGTGGGTTTTGTGTTGAACAGAAAATCAACCAAAAGAACACTTGGGAGTTGAATTTGATCGACCATCTTTGTGAGATAATTAAAGTGGAAGATGAGAATACTTCAGAAACTAATTTTCAAAAGGTAAGCTTCCCATTTCATTCTTCTTTGGATTTTTTAAAACGCTGGTTAGACTTTTAAGAATACCCACACACTAAAAAAAACTTAGAGTTCGGAATCGTGTTAAAGAAATATTTGTGTTCGTCCAAGGCAGGCAAGTTGCACTCTTGAAGCTGGAGTTAAGATTTACTCATTGAGGGTAGACTCAGTTCATTCAGAAGCATACAAGGTCTTGGGTGGAATTACTCGAGCTGGTCAAGATGACAGCGGAGGTTAGTTTGAAATCTTTCACATAAAAACCTATCTTATCTTTAGCACTTGCTTTAAATCTGCCAGTGTAAGCTTTTTTTAACAAATCATTTAGCTTTGTTAGTTTGTGGTGATGTTTATTCACTTATTTTGGTTAACTGGGTTTGCTAAACTAATCTTGAGATTCATGAGCTACACAGTCGAATATGTATCTTACTGTTTGACTTCTATATGAGAATTTAAAATAACTGAAGATCGTTAAAAAAGGGAACCTCTGAATAACTACAATTTTTCTTTAGCTCAAATTTCTGAAGAAGGCACTGTAAGTAAATTTTTATCTTGGGTTATTTTCTGATGTTTCTTCATGAACCTAGATAACGAAGATGCCGCTGGTTCTGTAGTAAATGCAACTAACCAAAAGAAACAGGCAGAGAAAAAGGTACTTCATATAGAAATCCCAATTTTGGATATAGTAGATGACATTACTTACTAATGAGTTTTAAACTTGCAGTTATCGCCTTTATCAACACTGGAACCATCCTTTGATTCCCTTAACGTGAAGAAGTTCGACGGTAATTTCTTAGCTTGACTCCCTTGTTGTTTGTGAAATGTAAGTTCTGCACGATGATATTTCGTGTTTTTTTTTTTTTTTTTACAGTGGCATTTGCAGTGGATCCCCTTTATCATCAGACTTCAGCACAGTTTGATGAAGGTGGAGCAAAGGGTCTGCTGCTAAACAACTTAGGAGTCTATGGAGGGTGTCAAGTTCTATTTGATTCACAAGAGATCCCTGGAAAGCTTGTTTCGTCTGTAAATCAGCATGATAAATCAGAAACAATTGATCTATCCTTTGCTAAAGGTCTGGCTTTATTAACTGATATGCCTCACTGTACCATTGTACTGGTTTTTATTGCACTAATTTTCATCTGATGTCGTGGTTTATTTTGTAGAATTTGTGGAGCAAATGGTCCTAAATATGCGACAGAAGGATGAGATTGTACCATCTCTTCGGACTATAATCAATCAATTTGATGAAGAGAATCAAAGACCAGCTGATACGTTTTCTTGTGGTCAGAAGACGGCTGAGTCATTTGATATATCACATGGTAATGAAGCTAGCTATGCCGATGACGATGAAGGATATGATAACTTTGGACCTTCTTTTGATGATGAGGGTCAATCTGGTGCTGCTGAGGAAAACTTTGGCCTCAATGATGCAGAGCCAGCATATTCAAGTTTTCTCGAGGTTCTTACCATCACCCTTCTAGAGTTCACTTGTTTATTTTCATTGCTACCGCGAAAACCTAATGCTGCTGTTTTTACTTTGCAGGAAGTTGAACCAGCCTCACTGCAAGACCTGGATTCAGATGATAGATTTGAGAATATTGATGACTATCTTTTTTTGTCGTTGGGAATTTCATCTAAGCAGAATTCTTGGGCAGGTCCTGATCACTGGAAGTATCGAAAAACAAAAGGTATGCACTTTATATCTCCAGTTTCAAGCGATAACAGAAGTCCTCTTAGTTATCTACTTTGTCTTAGGGTTTACATTCTCTGGACTATTTTGCAGGTCCAGATGACCACCCTGCTTCAGAAAACGGATCTTCTCCACCTGCAAAGAAAACCAGGAAAAAAAAGCAAGCAGAGCCTGAAGTAGATTTTACAAAAGCTTTGGAGGTGGAAATACCTGATATTTTTGCCCCTCCAAAAAACCCAAAGTCTTTACTTCTCCCAGCAAGTAGAGCCCCTTGTCAAACAAAGCTTCCAGAGGATTGCCATTATCAACCTGAGAATCTAGTAAAGCTATTTCTACTACCGAATGTTATGGTATGGCTTGCTTAACACTTACCCAGTCACTATTTGCTAGTTTTTTTTCTTTTTCTTCATTATGTGTCTGAAGTAACTCTTCTGAACGGTAACAGTGCATTGGGAGGAGGAGAAGAAAATGCTCAGGTAACAAATCCAGTCATTAAGATAATCATCACTCTTGGTGTCCTTTTGGAGTTTCTGTGGGACATACCAGCGTCTTTGTTATATTGACCTTTATAAGATTTTCTTTTACGAAGGAAGGTGGCTTCAGCAAATTTTGGTGAAATTTGTTTTGCGATTGTGAAAAACTATTTATCTTCCACTGTTTTGTTATTTGCATAATTCCAGGTGAAACTACAAGGCAACAGTATGATGATTATGAACATGCGGAATCCTGGGAAAATGATAATGTGTATGATGACGCCCCATTTGATAATGGAAATGATCAAAGTGATGCGGAGGATACCAACTCATTGATTTCTCAGCCGCGCCAGGTATGAATCTTGATGTGCATATGGTAATGGTGTTACGAATCATTTCACAAGGCTGTAGCTATCTGTGGTCAGCAATGAAACATTGTTGTAATTTTCCTACACAAATGATGCTTTAGGTCAACAAAATTGACGTGCAATATGATAAAGCTTCAAAACAAGTTGATGTTCAAGTGCTAAAGGAAACTCTTTGGGATTGTCTTCAGGAATCTCCTCAACCACCAATTCAGGTTTAACTAATAGAAACTTAGCTCCTACTTTCTGTTTCTATTGTCCTACAACTACTCTGAGAAGCTCTCTTATGATCTCTGTGAGACATGCTTGTAGCTCATATCAGCCATGTTTTGTCAACATATGATCTAGAATCCGCACACATGCATACTGTTTAGTGTACCTTTTCGGCTTTTATAGTTCCATGCTCTAAACAAACTCAGCATGCTCGAGAATAGCATCACCTTCCTCGTTTTTTCTCCCCATTTCTGTGATGATATTGATATTTTCTGACTGTGGCAGGATGAGGAACACCAACAAGAACCACATGGAAGTAGATCTTTCAAAGAGCTATTGGCTAGCTTTCCAGATGATTGCCAAGCAGCTGCGGCAACCAAAGACATCTCACCACATCTATGTTTCATCTGCTTGCTGCATTTGGCGAACGAGCACAATCTCAGCCTCATTGGCTCTCAAGAACTGGACGATCTAACAATACACCTTGCCTGAAGGAAAGTGAAGAGAGACCAAGAAGGGAAACCAAGTGTTTCATGTTGCTACGCCTAATAAGTTTTATGTAGTAGTTCAATGTACTGACTTGATTTGTAATAACTTGTTCAAAATTTATTAATCCTTTGTTGTTTTGGTACAATGATCTCCATCAGAAAAGTAAAAGACAATAGTAGTATAAATCAAATTCACAGTTATACTGAAATGCTCTTTCGTGTGATAAGGAAACAAAATCTTAGGTGGTGTCTCTAAGAAGCCTGAACACTGCTTTTGGATTTAACAGTTGACTTGGTGGCTCCATCTCTCCATCCTTTCTGACGAGCTCTCAGTTCCCACATAGAAGTCATCTTCTTCTGCTCTGTAAGTGCTTTTTCAGACTTCTCTCTTGCTTCTTCACAAGTTTCCATACCTGAGTTACACTTATCTGCCTCCTTTAGGAAAGATGACGCTATCTTCTTGGCCTCTAGCAGAGCCGTGTCTTCTCGTTTGTGTTTCTCCATCGATTTTGCTTCACGTTGCTTCAGTTCCTCCGTTAAGAGTTCGGCGTAGTTCTTCTCTGTGTCTTCGTTCACATCTGGATCATGCTTTGCACAATCTGCGTATCGACAAGATGTTCTTAACAGACCGTTTACCAAAAACATAGTCAAGATAATATTCTTCCGAGACTGACAGGAACCATCTAGTGCTAAGGATTATTACAGAAAAGTGACTGGAAACTCACCCGCGAAAGATCCATTGCTGAGTCCTGCAGCAAAATAAAACAAGTAAAAAGGATTAGGCGTTTTTCTTTGCATCATTCAAAGAGAAAGTTTGAATGTCATGTCTAGAGAAGTAGAAATGGTTAATTGAGAACTCTGTAGATAGCCAATAAGCAATGATACAACCACACCACAAGTCAGATATCACGAACAGTAGCCTGCAAACTTCAAATCTCTATGATACCAAACTATAGCCTAAACTCATAAGTGCTTACTTATCAAACCAAATAATCTCATGAGACACAATTCTTGTAGATCTGCACAAGTGAACACAGAGTAGCACTAAAGTCTATCTTTAAACTCAATTTCTAATTCAAGCTGAAGCATGCGATCTTGTAGCTCAGACCAACTATTACTGATCCTAACTTCCAATTTTCAACAATACCAAGATAAAGTAAAAGATTCCACCTTTTCTCAGCGAAATCAGTAAACTTTACATCCGATCTAGCAAGATCCAATCAAGTGGGCAACACAAAAACAAAAAGCTTGAGTCTTTGTTTACCTTTGGGGATGGTGAGAGTAGGCAAGGAAGAGCAGTCGCAGACGCAAGGAGAGCAAGAAGAGGTGGAAGCGACCAAGGCTTCGGTGAGGTGCCAGTAGAGCGGTGGACCAACTATGTAGCCAATCATGCTTAGCGCCAGCAAAGCCAGCCCGACTTTTAGCGCCGCCGTGTGCTTCGCCATACAAGATCTGGGTTCTTCACAAAGATTCGAAATTTGAGCTGGGTTTTGCTCGAATTTAGCTCTTGCAGTGGAAAGTAATTGGATTCCAGACTCTAATTGACTATGAATCGCACTTAAATTTTGTCGGTGGTGTTTAATACAAATGTTTCAATGTGTGTGTGTGTGTAAACTGCTTTTTGACTAAAGGAAGAAAAGAAAAAAAAAGTGTAGCAGCCTAAAAAAGAACATGAAGCAGATCCTTTTTTTTTTTTTTCTTTTGGTTCCTGCAGGTGAAAGTAATGATAATAATCATATGAGTAATATCAATCATCAAGTTGCAAATTAAGCAAATCCTTTCTTCCTCTGGAGAAAGAAAAACAAAAAAAATAACTTGAAAGGTGAAATGAAAGAAGATAGAAAATGGGTTCAAATGTATTCCAAAAGAGAGAGAGGGAGAGAACAATGATTGAAAGAGTATTAACAAGAGTCATCTCAAAAGAAATTAAACCAAACAGCAACATACTGTCATAAATTGTTTTGTTTCTATCTTATTAGTTATTACTTAGCGTAACGCCGTAGTAATTTGTGGCTGTGTTTCGTTCTGTTTTTCATTCTTCCTTTAAAAAACTGTGTTTGGAGCTACTTCATTGCTTTGTTTTTGAGATTCTCAATCAGCTGCTTCCGATAGTTATCA
This sequence comes from Eutrema salsugineum, assembly GCF_000478725.1. Taxonomy (NCBI): domain Eukaryota; kingdom Viridiplantae; phylum Streptophyta; class Magnoliopsida; order Brassicales; family Brassicaceae; genus Eutrema; species Eutrema salsugineum. The sequence goes on along the minus strand of NW_006256908.1, from coordinate 6,899,771 downwards.
GCGACTGGATCCTCCTGCCAAAAAATAACAAAGCAAAAAACACTCTGAATCTTGACTATTATTGCATAAACCATACTTGAACTCAAACATTGATGGAAGATTTTAATCTTACAGAAAGTAAACTGGCGAAAGTCCCGTCTATCAGCATGACAGGAAGGCATCGCCTTATGCCATCACGAGCCCTAATGCATACCAGAAATATCAAGCTGTTAGTTTGCTATACAAATAAAAATCCGAAAAGATTCAAGAAAGGTGTAGTAGAAAGACCTGGCTTTCTGAGAGAGCTTGAAGTAGCAAGAAGCAACAAGATTGAACAAGCTTGGAGAAGGTTTGGCCATGGAGGAAAGATAAACAAGCAGCTTCTTAAGGAGACCATCAATGACGAAAAACCGATCAGCCAAGACGCAACAGTACTGAAGCCCCTCATCAGTCGACATAATCTTGTTAATAATGAAGACAGCAATCTGAAGAAGTATTAATTAGTTCGATCAATGCTTTCTTTCTTGCTCTTGTTTTAAAGTCAAAATGAGTAAAGAAACTTACTGTTTTGGATTCTGTAGAGCCGATCTCGACGGGTTTAGTGCAATAACGTATAGCACCTGTGTCCATAAGGAAACGAATAGCAGCTCCGTTTCCAGGCTGTAAGAGAAGTGAGATTTTGAAATCAAATTTTTTATGGGAAATTTTAAAAGGTTTTGTTGATATATGTTGTAAAAGAGTATGCATTAGAGAATATGTGTGTACCGCCTTCAACATATGAGCAATGACACCCAATGCACCAAGCCTAACGCATTCGAGAGGCTTATCGGTGTAACTGATTTCCATCAAAGGATAGAAATAGTGTGGCATACCAGCTGCAACAACCAACATAAGATATGGAAAATTCAAAGACAATGTAACATGATATACAGTGTTTTTTTTTTTTTTACTATAAAATGCTTTTTTCTACATGATGTAGAAATTATGTAAATTTATTTAAAAAACATTTTTGTCTCTGGAGAAAGAGAAATACCCTTGAGGAACTGCCCTCTTGTCTCTGGGTGATGAGCTATGCACTGTGAACAGGAAAAACGATGACAACATTAAAGAGCCAATTAAGGCTTAAGCCGTTATCAAAGGAATGGTTCTTTAAATAAAGAAAGAAGTAAAGTGTGAGATCAAATAAAACCTGGAACAAAAGCAAAATGTTGTACACTCGACTTGGCATCCCCGGCTGAGAGAAAATTGGAAGTCGGTAGATTTTCACGACCTCCTGCGGAGATTGAATGAAACTCAAAGTGAGTATCACAAAGAGATTATAAATTTACGACAAAATATGGTTTTGATCTAGAAAAATGTAGTCACTCTAATTGGTTCAAAAAGCCAAAACATATCAGCATTAGTCATCTTCGAAACAAAAGTAGTCGGTACTGAACCTGCAACATCTTGGCTATTGTAAAAGGAGTATTCCATAACAGGAGCGGCAAGATCTCAAAATTGTTCCTATGCTGCAATGGGAGAAAAGACAGACAGTGATAATATAAGTTTCCAACGTTCCAAAAATGTTATAAATAGTCCTCACCTTCATATAATTATGTTTTTAACATTTCCAAATCATAAATTAAAGTTTTGAATAAAATAGTTCTCACAAAAAAAACATAGTAAAATCAGGCATATCTAAAGAAATACTCCAATCGGCCTTCGTCGCTGGCCGAGCAATTACGGACAATGTCCTGATAACTCACGAGATGCTGCACTTCCTCAAAACATCTACTGCCAAGAAGTTTTGCTCCATGGTCGTGAAGACGGACATGTCTAAGGCTTACGATCGCCTCGAGTGGGACTTCATCAGGCTGATCCTCTCTCGATTTGGCTTCCACCAGCGTTGGATTGGCTGGATTATGTGCTGCGTCAGTACGGTAACTTACTCTTTCCTCCTGAACGATGGACCTAGTGGCTCTGTCAAACCATCTCGAGGTATCCGACAGGGTGATCCCTTGTCTCCATACCTATTTATCTTGTGTAGTGAAGTTTTGTCTGGTCTGTGTCGGAAAGCTCAATCTGATGGCTCGCTGAGAGGTATTCGGGCATCTCGACATTCACCCCGCCTTAATCACCTTCTGTTTGCTGATGATACGGTGTTTTTCTGCAACACCAGTGTTGACAACACAGCTGCTCTATCTAATATTCTGAAGAAGTACGAGAAAGCTTCTGGTCAATCCATAAATCTCAACAAATCTTCTATTAGTTTTTCCAGGAAAACTCCTGCTGATATTCGCTCCCGGGTAATGAATGCGTTAAATATCCACAAAGATGGAGGAGTTGGGAAATATTTGGGGCTCCCCGAACATTTTGGCCGCCGCAAGAAAGATTTATTTACGAGCATCGTAGATAAGATTCGACAGAAGGCTATTGGTTGGTCATCCAGGTTCCTTTCTAGTGCGGGCAAATTGATTCTCCTCAAAAGTGTGTTGTCCTCGATGCCATCGTATGCAATGAGCTGTTTTAAGCTCCCTGGATCGCTGTGCAAGAGGATTCAATCCGCCATTACCCGGTTTTGGTGGGATGATACTCTGGATAAGAGGAAGTTATGTTGGGTATCCTGGGATAAACTCACCCAAAGCAAAAGGAATGGTGGATTAGGCTTTAGGGACATCGCCTGTTTCAACGATGCTATCCTCGCCAAACAGAGTTGGCGGATTCTCCAGAACCCTGAAAGCCTTCTGGCCCGTGTTTTGATCGGAAAATATTGCAGGGGCTCTTCCTTTCTTGAAGCCGTGTGCCCTTCATCGGCGTCACATGGATGGAGAAGCATGCTCATCGGTAGAGACCTCTTGAAGAAGAATCTTGGTTGGGCCGTGGGAAACGGCAAGAGTATTAATGTGTGGAATGACAACTGGCTCTCCACCTCCTCCCCTCTAGCTCCAGGAGGACCGTGCCTTGAGGACAATGAGAATCTCTGTATCTCTGACCTCTTGGACCCGACCACCTTAACCTGGAATACCTTGAAAGTCCTGGATACCATCCCCCATGTGGTCAAGATTGTCTTATCCATTAAGACGAGCATGTTCGAAGCTAATGATAAGAGGATCTGGTTGAAGGAGAAATCCGGGGTTTACTCCACCAAATCTGGCTATTTTGCTGCTCTCGAGGAGTTTCCACACCCTCCTTGTAGCAACCAGGTCGACTGGATACCGGATATATGGTCTCTCCTGACTGCTCCTAAAGTTAAAACTTTCCTGTGGCGCTCTGCGAGAGGAGCTCTTCCTGTTGGGGCTAATTTAGCTACTCGCATTCCTGATGCTAACCCTCTGTGATGTAGATGTGGCCTCAAGGAAACGCCTGAACATCTCCTCTTCCTCTGTGAGTTTGCTAAAACCATCTGGCAGAGAGCTCCGCTAACGTCAAGACCGGACAATGAGGGTTTTCAGCACTTTGCTAATCTATGGAAATCGGTGAAAGACTCTGAATGCATCCCTTCTACTGATCTCCCGAAAGGTGTCCTGGCACCTTGGCTTTGCTGGAACATTTGGAAAGCGCGGAATAATCTGGTCTTCAATACCAAATCTTTTTCAGAAATGGACGTCCTGAACAAGGCAATCTCGGATGCCTTGGAATGGTGCTCTGCTCAAGTGAATAAACCCAAGGATCCTCATCCTATGGTGTCACAACCCTGCATTATGCAACCGCTCGGAGTAAAGTGTCAAACCGATGCAGCCTGGTGCAAGATCAAGGAAATGGCTGGCTTCGGCTGGACCCTATCTTCCCCTGCAACTGGCTCGGTCCGATCCTTTTCTCTATGAACTGACTGTGTCCCATCCCCATTAATAGCAGAAGGGATGGCGATGCGCACAGCTATCTCTCTCGCTGCTTCAGAAGACATAAGGAATCTCTCAGTTGAATCTGATTCCCTACTCCTAATCAGGTCCATCAATTCCAAATCGCCCCTTTCGGAGCTACATGGAATCCTTGAGGATATCTCTTACCTCTTAAAGATGTTTGACTCTATCTCCTTTAAATTTATTCCTAGACGTTTTAATGATGTTGCTGATCGCTTAGCTAAAAACGCATTGTACTCTGGCCATGCTACTTCCGGTTAAGTTATAATATCTTTTGTTGTTCAAAAAAAAATCTAAAGAAATACTAAACTAAAGTTCTAGAAAATTGATAAAATTGAAAAAATCACCAAATTACGGAATTTTGTTTTTTCCAAATTATGAATTGTTTTTTTTTTCCATATATGAGTCTTACTGAGATAAATTTTTATACTTGCATTGGGGCCATAGATATGTTTGGCTATAATTTTTCGCTATCGCGTATTTGAAAAAATATATGCATAGCATTGATATTAGAGAAATTTAGAATGCATAACAAGTTGCAATCCAAAAAAAAAAAACTAATTAAAATTAATAACTAGATGAGGTATAGTTGACCACACACATTATTATTTATCACGTATTTTTGACCACACACGCTGTTATTTATCACGTATTTTTGTCACACATATTGTTATTTATCGTGTATTTTTGATCACATATATTGTTAATTATTGCATATTATTGACCACACACATTGTTATCTTTCGTAATAAGGAAATACAAAGATAACGAAAGGATAAGCAGAAAAACAAGATCTCAGTTTATCCTATCATGAAAAACAAAAAGGAATTTGTGATATATGATAAGAAAAACTGTGAGATCTCCTAAACCTAAAACTGCAAAAACCAATCCAACAAGATAATGCTGATAATGGTCAGATGAAGGAGAATAACAATTGAATGTTTCTCATGATAAGATTAATCGCGAGAACTCTCAAACCTAATGAAATTTTGAAAGCTGATCCAATAATATAATGCTGGTAATCTTCAAATGGGTACAAGCAAAAGAGGAATAACAATTGAAATTTTCGTATGACAATAAAGATTACTAGATCTCCTAAAGATTAAGGAAAAAATCACAAAAAAACTGATATAACGATAAACTCGAATAGATACAAACAAAAGAGAGAATGACAACTGAATGCTTCTTATAGGTTCATGATCAGAAAAAGGCCAAATTTGACAAACAAACAAGAAGATACCATCTCAAGCAGCCAAATCTAGAGGCAAAAATAAGAGTTTAAGATTGGGAAGATATCATTTTTTAAATCATTTTCCTTCTCCTTATGATCGCATTAAAAAGAAAAAAAAAGTTAGGATAGATTCATTAACCTTTTTTTTCTTTTGGATAAATTTTTTCCTAGATTCGTTAACCTTAGGCAGCAAAAAACAAATGAGATCTCAAGATCTCCATCAATCGGAAATAAAAACAGTTTTTATCGGAAATTAATCAGTTCATCGGTTTCAAAAACTCGAAAGCATGGTCAATCAATGCCATTAAATAGAGATGCAACAGATAAATTAAATACACTACAAACTGTATCATAAATAGTGAAAAAGAGGGAAATAAATGTTACTGCGCTTACAATGGAGAGATTCTGCAGCGCAAGATCAGAGATGATTAGGATGTCACTGTGAAGATCATTGACCCACTGGAGAATCGTCTGTATGTTTGGCAGAGACACAACGGTAGTCCTCGTACTGTAGTTTGTAGTGGTCGGAGCAGAGGTTGAAGCAGAGGGCCATGTCAATTTGTATTTACTATAGTCCTCATACAGAGAATCTGGTAGATTCACCATTTTCTGGCGAGAAGAAAGTTATCTCGCCGATATTTTTTTTTCTCTATGAGTTAATTCTGCTCTTGAGTGTTGTGGTTGTTGTTGAGTGTGAAAAAAACTTATATAAAGAGATTTAGTAGCACGCATGACTTCAAAAATATAATTTACCAAAATACCCTTTAGAAGACTTTTTTGGTTAAGTCTTAACAATAAAACTAAATAATAATTGCCAAAATACATAAATAATAATACTTCCAAGGAAAGTTTCTATGGAAAAAACAAATTATGTGTTTGTTTTTGTTGGATTTGAATTAATGAATGAATTTTTATTATAACTATCATAAACAAATCTCAATATCCATTCTGACCAGAAAAAAAAAACTTAACTTATCTTATCTACAGACATGTGTAAAAAAGTCTATTGAGAAATATGTTACAGTGAGTTAAAAATTCTCAATTTAAATTTCATACTTATGGTTTGACAGTTTATCTGGTAATATTGTGGCTTTGAATATAAATTATCTATTTATTGGTATTTCTTATAACAAGTTAATATAAATTATCTATTTATTTATTATTCATATATTATATAAATTTAAATCTATTATGAGAAACGGTTTTACTATATTAAAAATGTAAATGTTTTAAAAAAAACAATTAGGTACTAAGTAATAAATCAATTAGGTACTAAGTCTTTAGTTACAATAATATTTATATACAGTGTTTAGGTCAATAAAATAAGTTTTCTATAAATCTTAAATATTATCTACAATATATAAAAAACAATAACCAGACCAATGTCTGAAACCTTTCATGCGTACATCAGGTAACTAAGAAGCCGATTCAGACCAGACCAATGTCTGAAACCTTTGTTCCAAATTGTACATTGCAGTCTTTAGCCACCCGGATAATACTCTTTTAGCCATCTGAAAGTGATGAAGCTGACGGGGAAATGAACATATGTAGTATCGACCTTTAAATTTTGTCTTGAAGTGAAATTTTAGTTAATCATACTTAATTCGAATGAAGAACAAATAACATATTTTAGTACTCTATTTGATAAAATAAAATGATATAAACAGAGCATGACTTTTTTTCTTCTTCTTTATGTTCTTTATTAAATAATTTTGGTAGTTTAAAAAATACAAAACAAAAGAAACAAAATCTTATATAGTATTAAATATCGTTTAAAGAGGTCTTATATTTTTTGCGCTGTGTCCTATAATTCCTAATTTCACAAATTAATTTAATAGCTTGCCATATATGTTCTACATTGATCTTTGTCAACTTTCTTTGTAATTCAACTTCTAAAAATTATTTCACATTAGTTAGATTGGGAAAACATTTTATTAAAACTTTATAAAATATAAATAATCTTAACCAAAAAAAAACTAATTGCACAGATAGCCTTATCAATTGAATTAAGACAAAAAAAAGTAGCATTATCAATTGAGACAATGTCATAATAAAAATGGCGTAGTTGTACAACAAATTCATAACACACTACTAACTTCCCACAGAGAAAATAACAAACAAAACTGCTAAAAAGACAGCTTCAGAAAGTGTAGACAATGGGATTCTATATTTACCCTTCTCAAACAAAGCTTTCAGAAATGGGAAGAATAACATAACCACCAAAACACATGCACAAGCCTCAGCCAAACCCGATCCACCTCCTTTGTGCCTATGGCAACTCAACTTTTGTAGACCCACCGAATAACTTGCAATAGCGGCTAGATTTACTAAAACAATAAATGTGCCAGGCAAGAAATAAAGTGAGCCATCAATTTCAAATTTATCCGAGTGTGGGTTTAGACCATCATCCTCTCGTTGAGACAGTCCCTCTCCTGACCCTAACCTAGCCTCGGACCGAGTCTTTTTGGTAATTATAAGCACGATTTTCGAGATTCCAAGAAGTTTGAGTGTGATATCAAAGATGCTAAATAACCAACAAGAAGTGGCTTTTATTCTCCAAATTGATTGGGAGACATACCACGATTGCACGGAAAAACCAACGCTCATAAATTCCCATAGTGTGTAAAGACAGTGCATCCCCACAAGCATGCCAGGCATGCCTAAACAAAGTCCCTAAACCAACATAGAAAAATATATATTTTTTTTTATAGTTATATACAGTATGTAAGTAAATAGAACTACATTACGAAGCTATGATCATATACATTAAATATTTTGAGAGAAATTCATTACCTTAGGGAATAAGGCAGAGTTGTGGAGGAGGCAATAAGCAGGCAATAGACAATAAACAAGCTCAGGGATTGACCTTAGACCCCACATAGTAATGGAAATATAAGCCAATCGTTGCCGGAATCTTAGTTTTTGGTGAAATACTCCGATCATCGGACTTTGTTTGTTGAAAAAGACTTCGAGCATGCCTGTCCCCCATCGCCGCCACTGGACCATCGCTACCGGTCCTAGTGGCGGCATAACACCTAGAAACGCTGGTGGATCAAGAGAAATGTATGAGCTAGTCCATCCTCTCGCATGGATTCCGATGCTTGTGTTCACATCATCCGCCATTGAGTCGTATAACCAACCAATCTGCATGATTTGAATATAACAAAAATGTATTTCTTATGGACCAAATGCCGGAGTTACGGTTTGATTTCATTATTGTGTAAGATATGATTGTTTGATTTTTAGATTATAATGATGAAAACAAAAATTAAGAGAATTACTGTATTTCCCCAACTAGTTTGGTGCTCGTAGTGACAATTTCCCACTTCTTTCGCCACTTCTATAGAGTTTGTAAGGGTTTGTTGGGGATTTGATTTCATTTGTAACGCATCCACCACCGATTTCACCATCTCTTTAGAATTTCCAATTTCTTTGGCTAAATTCTTCTCAGCTAATATCTTCTCTTAATAACATACCAAATGAAGCATAAAAGATTTGACTTATATGAATTGTGTGTTATCACTTGAATATGAAAAGTATTTTTATTTGTTCTCAATTAATATATAAAACGGAATTTTTTTATATAAAACTGGTTAGGATGTATGCAAGATTATTTTCTGAAAAAAAAAAACAATGAAGATATATATGAAAAAAAATAATATACAAGGTTCTTACTTGTGACAACTGAAGAAATACTTCCATCATCTTCTAAATCGTCTAGAGAAAGACCATACATTACTCTTCTAGTATGGAAGCAGCCCGAACCTTCATATATCGGTCCTTGGATTCCCGCAATTCCTCGTCCCAAATACTACATTTCAACAAATAAAAAACATTGATTTGATTGGAAAGAAAAAAACATATATAGAATAGTTGTCAAAATTATAAATAAGAAGTAAGAAAGGAACCGCACTGATTGTAAGATGATGATTTCATCAGCGTTAGAATCATAGAAATCTTGAGGGAATTGAACAAAGGCACAATGTTTTGTATTCTTAGATTTTTGCAGAAATATACACATTGCTTGTCGCACCACATCTGCTTCATTTGCGTACATGTCACAGTCTACATTCAACATGTACGGGGCATTTGTCATCAAAGCCGACACTCTTACCTGGTCAGATTATCATAGGCTCACATTACTATATGATCTATAATCACTAATAGTTGCTCACTATATGATGTCTCAATTCTCAAAGTTATGGATCACTAATAGGGCAAAATAACATAAAAATGTATCACACCGTCACCATGGTTGTTTATTTTACATATATGCATGCTGCTTAATTAGCTACACATAATGCATGGTACCCTTTCATTCCAAATTTTCAAAAATTATTGTGGAATGTCACAGCCAGCAAAATATAAAAAGTGCAGCCACAGCACATGGAACATTGTGTCATTGTACAATCGAGTGGTAGTTAACAATAGGAGAAGTATATCATTGTCTTCATTACTATTTGACCTTCCATGAAATGACGTATAAATTTATATTCATATATATCATGTGTTTAGTTCCTTTTAAACTGGTATTTTCACGAAATGCATTTAATTTCTTTAGCCGTTCTAACACAATTAATCATGAATTTACTTTGAATCTACGAATAAAAATAAAGAGAGATGTGTGAGAAAAATCAACCAGAAAGTTCATGGCTCCAGCTTTGTAATGATGAAGGTAATTTGGTTTTTTCTCTCTTGAAATATAAACAAAATGAGGGACCTCTTTCTCGTCTCCCAGACCTCCCTTGTTCTCCCATATAACCTTCACATACACGTGTAATATAATATAACAAGAGATCATATAATTGTTATAGTCAACCCTTCTTCACAGTTTTTGGTATGTCAATAGTTAGACCAGGTCCCCGTTGGACGGACGGATTTGGCTCGAGTTCATAGGCGAAATGGATTTAAAAAAAAAAAAAAAAAGTCCAAAATCGATGGATCGGTCCGTCTGGAAAAGGTTGATGAACCCGCATCCCAGACACGTGGCAAAGCGTGAGAGGAGGAATTTTCGTGTCAATTTAATTTGGGGAAGGGAAAAATTTTTTGCCCAAAAATTCATTTCTCCTTCGCGAGTTTTTTTTATTTTCTCTCTTCCTCTCCTACGGCGATTCTCGTCGCCTCCGTCAAATCCGTCGAAACCGTCGACTTTTGCCAGTGTAGTGGACAACCGAGGATCGGACTTCCGTGATTATTGCCGAGGTAAGCGTTTCTTCTCTTCCTTTTGCCCGATTTCATTCGATATAGGGAAATTAGGGTTTTGGTTTTCATGGCGAAAAATTTGAAGTCTGTAATCGGTGGTTTAGGTTGGGATATTAGTGTCGATTTCGAGTCATTTCCTCATTGAAACACGAAAACGAATTGAAGTTAATATTTTGGGAGATTTGAATGGAAATTGAAATCGGTGAAATTAGGGTTCATATGAAAAAGGGAAAAATTTTGGGGCTTTCATTTGGGGTTGTAATTGGGGTGTAATACAATGAAAGTAAACCGTTTTCACTTGCTTTCGAATACGAATTCATGTTATACTGTCTTTCGGTTAATTGTTTTCACTTGACATTGCCTTTTTTAGTTAGTTATTCCACAATATCGATTGTAAAGTGGTCGTTTTTTTTTTTGTTACAGATAATGCCAAGCTATAGCAGCGAATCATCTGAGGAAATCCCGTACTGGGCTTACGCGGATGCCACATACGGCATACCGGAGAAGTGCTTCTGCGGGCGGGTTGTGAAGTTAAAAGCAAACGCAGCTGGTCGCAGGTACTATGCCTGCCCGGAATGGGTCAACGAGGTATTCATTAAGTTTGTATTGGTTTGTTAAAAGATCATTCGGTTTGTATTGTGTAGTTTAAGTTCTTGCTAACGGTTTGTCATGAATATAGGAAACGTTTGATCACATCCACCAATGGTGGGATGACGGAGTCACCGAACAGTTTGAGATCCCCGCGAGCAGGATAGAGCAGCAGAAGGACCTGATCCTCAGCGTTGATCAGAGTAGAAGCAACGTTCTGGATCCAGCCATAGGACAAATCCGTGAAGAGCTATCAACGATTTAGGGAGAAATCCGTGAAGAGATATCAACGCTTAAGGGAGAAGTCATGCGTTTGAAGGAGCAGCTTAGTACTCAAGGTGATAGTTTCCTGATCCTTTTTTTCTTTTCTGTGATCGCAGCTGTTGCCTATACGTTTAGGGTTTAGAAATGTCTCAAGTACTGTAGTTGGTTAGTGTTTGATGTTTAGGTCGGCTCAATCAATGTAGTTGTCTAATGGGTATTTTTTAATTTGTTTGAGGGTAATTTTTAATGGACTCCACGGAGACATGGTTCAGTTCAAGGCATATTCCTCACCGAGTAAAGGTTAGTTCCCTTGTAACTTGCCTGGTCGTCTTTAATGTAGTTGGTAAATGGCTTTATGATGTTAGCTTTAGGACTGGTTATATATGCTTGATATGACATTTTAGGGTTTAGGGTTCGTGTGTTAATTGATATCTAAATTTGCTCGAAAAGACACTCAGGACATTAATACACAATGATAAGACAGTCAACCATAAAATTAAAGATCCTCAACCATATTTAAAACTCATTTTGTTTTGTTTTTTGTCATTGGCCATATGGTTTTGATTGCTTTATTTATTTTGTTTTGTTATCGGTTATGAACCATGTTTTGCTTTGGGTTATTTTGATTGCTTTATTTATGACCTTGTTATTTTGATTGGTTGTGTGTTGTTTTGATGTTCCATTTACTTGTCTGACTTACTCATATAATTGTTCTGACCTTCACGGTTTTTTTTTGGGCAGGTTTATGGCTGACACTTCCGTGACCATATGCAACAAAATTTGAGGGGCCATATGATTTTGTTGTATTCTCTACTATCCACATATTTTCTGTTGTAATTTAGACCTTATGTTTCCCACTATCTTATTATTGCCACTCCTCCTGTATTTATATGCTCTCAAAGACTTTTTTCATTATCACAAGTCTCAAGCAATCGTTTGCAAAAAATCTTCATTATCAAATTATATACATCTCCCTCTCTCTCTTTTATTATCAAAATCTTCAAGGCATCGGTTGAACTTTTTACCCAAATTTCTCAACAAATTCTACACATCTCTCTCTCTTTCATTACAAACATTTTAACACCTAAACACTATGGCATCTTCAAGCAATCGTTTAGAGGATGTGTATGAAGATTCAGTCGATGATGCTGAAGATGATGCATTTGATGACATGTTCGATCAGAAATTTGATGACAAGTTTGATTCTATGTTAAATCAGCTTGCACAAAAAAGCAAAAGAAAAAAAAAATTCATTGAAAGAAAGCGGGAAGAAGGCCACATCCGCTTATGGAACGATTACTTCAGTGATGATGCAACTTATCCTCCACATACATTCCGACGCCGTTTTCGTATGAACAAGGATTTGTTCCTCCGTATTGTTTACCGCCTATCCAATGAAGTTCCATATTTTCAACAAAGAAGAAATGCTACCGGCAGATTAGGTCTCTCCGCTCTACAAAAATGTACGGCAGTCATTCGTATGATGGCATATGGCACAGCAGCTGATGCAGTTGACGAATATCTCCGACTTGGTGCTAGTACGGCCTTGTTATGTTTGGAAAATTTCACTGAGGGAATAATATCTTTGTTCGGAGATGAGTATCTAAGAAGACCCACACCTGATGATCTCCAACGCTTATTGGACCTTGGCGAAGAACGGGGCTTCCCCGGGATGATAGGAAGCATTGATTGCATGCATTGGGAACGGAAGAATTGCCCAACAGCCTGGAAAGGACAATATACACGCGGATCAGGAAAGCCGACTATCGTTTTAGAGGCTGTAGCATCACAAAATCTTTGGATATGGCATGCATTTTTTGGACCTCTAGGTACATGATATTAACGTTCTTGATCGTTCTCCCGTTTTTGATGACATATTGCATGGTGAAGCCCCAAAAGTGAGATATTGGGTTAACGGTAACGAGTACCGTTTGCCATACTATCTAACCGACGGTATTTATCCGAAGTGGGCTACTTTTATACAATCAATTCATCTTCCGCAATGAGAAAAAAATAAGTTATTTGCAACAGCTCAAGAATCCGTCCGCAAAGATGTTGAACGGGCTTTTGGCGTTCTTCAAGCTCGATTTGCAATAATTAAAAATCCAGCTCTTTTTTGGGATAAAGGAAAAATTGGCAAGATTATGCAGACTTCTATCATATTACACAATATGGTAGTAGAAAACGAACGTGATAGCTACAGTCTCGCAATATAGAACAATTCCAACAAGATGAGGGAAGCAGAAATTCGTATGTTGATATGTCGTATTCTACAAATAGGCCGACAAATGTCTCAAATTTGATGATGGCGAAACGAAACGAAATCCGTGACTATCGAATACATGAACAATTGAAAGCAGATTTAATCGAAAATCTTTGGAATAAGTTTGGTACTTCTTAAATGTGTATAACAAATGTTTAAGTATTTCTATAATTTAAAAAATGGGTGTTTGTATTTTTTTTTTTATTAAATTGTATTATTCTATAGTTTGCAATATATTGTATTCTTTTTTGAAATAAGTGATGTTTTATTTTATTTATAAAAACAAATTCCCAAAAAAAAAATATTAATATAATATTGCGGATGAACCCTATAAACGGGTTCACTACTGGAACCTCAACCATAACCTAAGTTCATTACAAAAACGAAAAAAAAATTATATATTATTTTAATCGGATGAACCCCATAATGGGGTTCACTACTGCACATGCTCTTAGAAAATAGAGGTAACTAAATCGTAGAAATACCTTAACTATAGTTGAATGATCAGTTGGTTTTGTGTTTGAGAAAACTATAAAATCATCGTCTGCATCCAACCAATGGGAATCTCCAGTGGCATCTTCCACTTTCTGGCTTAACTTCTCATACTCCCTCTATCAGTACAATGAACATTGTCAAAGAAAACACTTAAAAACATGAAAAGCTAAGAGCACCTCTAATGGTGTATCATGAGGGGTTCATAGGCTGGGTTCATCCATTATTTAGATTTAAAAAAAATCAAAAAACCTATTTTCTTGATGAACCAGCTCTTAGGGAAGGATTTTTAGAACCCAGTTTTGATGAGGTTCATCAATGACGTGGTAGTTTTTTATTGGTAAGAATTTTTTTTTTCTGCAACAATTTTTCTCTTCCCCCGAAACAGTGAACCTCTGGAGAGAATCACCATTGGAGAAGAAAATTTGATAAATTCTAAATTTTTCATTCTTCAAAATTAAATGAATAAAAAATTGAAAATGAACCCTATGAAGAGTTCATTGAGGTTGCTCTAAGAACATATAGTCAGAATGTGCGTGGTTATTGATTTCTGCCTCGATTGTTTCAAATGACAGAAAAAAAAATTGGTTTTTTAAACGTCATATTTTTTTTGTTGAAGCACAATAAGTAAAACAAAATACCTTTGTTATTTCCCATTCCCTACTGAATTCAGAATCTTCTGATGAGGCAAGAGGGTTCAAGAAATATCTAAAAGGAGCTCTGACTCTAACGTTGTATTTCTTGCAGAAAGGAACCCAAATCTTGGCGAACTTAGAAGCTTCCTTGAGAGAGAAGTAAGTGAGAGGTGAGCATCCATCGTCTGACACATAACAAGCTAGTTTGTTCGCCGGATAATTCACAGCTAACAGCGAAAGCACGGTGTTCACAACCAGAATTGGGGGCTCTTGAACCGGATCCGCGGTGGTCACAAACATATCTACCGATGGAAAGTCATGAACCCTGAAATTAATACAATTACTAAGCCAGTTCATAGCTAGAACTATATACAAGATTAATAAGAATCTTTGTATTAGTGTCGATGAGTGTATATGAAAGTGGTACCTTTCATCAAGCCTATCTGGATAAGGTTTATGTTCAGCAGGACTCCATTTTATGCAGGTAATTAGCAGCCATATGAAGGAAAAGCAAGATTCACAGAGGAAAGCTACGACCCAAACGGTGTCGTTTTGGCTCATATGCAGGATTCGGTGACAGAGAAGAGAAACGAGAAGGCCAAGAATCGTGAGATCTACAGCTCTTAGAAAATAGCTTTCGTATGAGATCTTTTCCCAGAGAGGAGGAAGAGAAGAGTTTGAATCCGCCATGGGAGAAGCTTTCTTGCGGTTTTTGGATACTACTATTCTGAGAAACTTAACAAAAAAAGTAAAAAGCATTCTGACAAACTATATATATAAAATGTATATAGACATGTACGTAGGTTTTAAGCATATACGGAAGTGGCAATGGTTTTTGAATTGATAATTAACGTTGATTAATTTGTTTTACGTAATGGAAAAGTTAGTTAACTTTGCAAATTAAATAATGAAAAGAATTTATATCAATGGAAAATGGTGTATTGGTAAAGCCAAAGGTTTACTTCAGCGCTAATTAAGGGTCCTCGAAATGCGTTGACGTTGTTCTATCGATTCATAGTCTTCTTCACATGCTCACATGAAGAAACTTTTTTGTTTGTCAAAGATGTAGGAACGTATTTATTACAGTCTTTTCCCTCTTCTTTCCGAGCTAGAAATCTTAATGTAGACTATGACTAATGACCTGCGAGATTGAATACAAGAAGATAAAAGCCGCCTTGGCTGTTACGTTAATAGTAGATATATATATATATTTCTCCGAAAACTATACCAAAATTTCCCAAATGGTTTCAAAACCATTTTGCACGCATAGTATATACCGGATCTGAGATTTTGGGAGCTTGAAACAAAAACAGAAATATAGGCCTAATTGATTTTATAAAAAAAAAAAATTAAAAAAAAAATTTATAAATTAAATTGGACAAAAAAATTTGGGGGTTTGAAACAAATGTTTCAATGGGCTTGGCCCAGATCCAGTCCTTATATAATAGCTGACAAAGAAATATATACATTGATAAAAAAATAAAAACTAATTGCATAATTCAGCATAAATACCATTAATGATTCGTTAGGACAATGTCATGATAAACTTAGCTTAGTTTAGTTGCATGACAACCCCATATCTATCGCCATACTAGTTTCTTACAGAGAAAAATGCAAACAGCACTGCTAAAAGGGAAGCTTTAGAAAGAGTAGACAATGGGATACCATATTTTCCCTTCTCAAACAAACCTTTGAGAAAAGGAAGGAACAACATAACCACCAAAACACATACACAAACTTCTGCTAAGCTTGAACCACCTCCTTTGTAACTAGGATTCAACCGTTGTAGACCCATTGAAAAACCGGCTATAGCGGTTAAATTTATCAACACAATAAATGTGCCGGGCAAGAAATAAAGCGAGCCATCGAACTCAAATTTACCTGAATCTGCTTTTGGACCATCATCGTCTTTATCTCTTTGAGATGATCCATCCTTAGAATCTAACTTGGTCTCGGAGATAGTCTTTTTAGTGACTATGAAGACAGTTTTCGAAACTCCAAGAAGCTTAAGTATGATATCAAGGATGCTAAATAACCAACTAGAAGTGGTCTTTATTCTCCAAAATGATTGGGAGACATACCATGACTGTACGGAAAAACCAAGGCTCATAAATTCCCATAAAGTGTAGAGACAGTGCATCCCCACAAGTGTGACGATTATACCTAAACAAACTCCCTACAACCACAAAGAACAAACAAAAAACTTAATCCTCTAAACTAAATATATGATTAACAATTATAAGTGAGTGAGAGATAGAGAGAGAGAGATTCACCTTGGGAAATAAGGAAGAGTTGTGGAGTAGGCAATAAGCAGGCAAGAGACAATAAACGAGTTCAGGGATTGACCTCAGACCCCAAGTTAAAATGTAAAGATAAGCCAAGCTTTGTCTGAATCTTATTTTCTTGCAAAACATTCCGATTAAAGGACTTTGTTTGTTAAAAAGGACTTCAAGCAAGCCTGTAGCCCATCGCCGCTGTTGAAGCATCGCCTCCGGTCCTCCCGGTGGCATACAGCCAAGAAACGCCGGAGGTTCTGGTAATAGATATGAGCTAGTCCACCCTCTCGAATGAATTCCAATACTCGTGTTCACGTCTTCCGACGTTGAATCGTATAACCAACCAATCTGAACAATTTATATGTAACAATAACAACGAATTTTATGAACATAAATATAAAATTTTATGGTTAGAAAAGAAAACGCATTATATTATTGTATACAATATTAGTTTTTGATTTAGGCTAAATGATTCATTTGAGAAGGGAGTTACCGTTTTGCCCCAGCTGGTTTGGTATTCGTAGTTACAGTGTCCCACTGCTTTAGCCACTTCTAAGGAGTTTGTAAGGCTATTTTGGGGATTTGATTTTCTTTGTAATGCATCGACTACCGATGTCACCATCTCCTTAGAATTCCCAAAAACTCTCGCTAAACTCTCCTCGGCCAAAAACTTCCCTTAATTAAATAACAACAAGATCCGGTACGTTTAGAATGATAACTACATTAGAGTTCAATAAAAAATAAATAATAATAATAATAATAATCATGAAAGTTGGTATCAATCAATTTTTTTAAATAATGTTAATAGAAATCTGTGATCTTACGGGATTCTAATACTTACTTGTAGCAAACGAAGAAAGACTTATATTGTCTTCTAAATCGTTTGGAGATAAACCATACATAACTCTTCTGGTGTGGAAGCATCCGGAGCCTGCATATATCGGTCCTTGGATTCCCGCAATTCCTCGTACCAAATACTGTTTTTCAATCAATAAATAAAATTCAATCGATCAAATGTTATAAATAAGTAATGAAAAAAAAAGATCTTACTGTTTGTAGGACGACGAGTTCGCCGGCGTTAGAATCATAGAAATCTTGAGGGAACTGAACAAAAGCACAATGGTCTTGATTCATTGATCCTTCAAGAAATACACACATTGCTTGTCGCACCACATCTGCTTCATTCGCATACATGTCACAGTCTACGTTCAGCATATACGGTGCATTTGTCATCAAACCTGACACTCTTACCTGTTCAAAAAAAAAAAAAAAAATTCAAAGACAATGGCTTACTCATAAGATATGTATCACATTATCTTCAAAGACAATGTTACCATGATTGTTTAGTTTTACGTGCGTGTTTAGCTAACACGTAGATAGATGTACCCATAATGCATGTTTTACAAGTCTTTCCATTTCAACAACTAATGTGGACTGTCACATGCAACAAAATGTAAACAATCGTTTCAGTCATATCACATGGCACATTGTACTATAAATAGTTGGACCCATCAATTATGTGATTGGCAATAAGGGAGTAGATGTCACTTTCTTCTTTACTGTTTTCCTGATCCGTATAACTTTTTTTTTGTCATTCCTTGAATATACTTACAAATCTCTATACTATATCCACGCTAATAATTTCTTTTATAATCATACTAGTTTTCAATGAAATCCCGTCTGATTTATTACCACCACTAAATTAAAACATCTGCAAATGTATATCATAATTCATAGCGGCCAATATTGTAACTGTTTCACCGTATACGTACTAACACTAGCTACTTACGTAATTTTTGAAAGTTTCTAAAAAGAGAAAGTAAAATGTGGGAGAAAATCCCTAACCAGAAAGTTCATTGCCCCAGCTTTGTAGTGATGAAGGTAATTTGGTCTTTTCTCTCTTGAAATGTATACAATATGAGGGACCTCTTTCTCGTCTCCGACACCTCTCTTGTTCTCCGATATCACCTTCACATATACATACAAGTTCACTCACACATTAATTTTATTTTTTTATTGAAATATAATTTATAGATCAACAAAGGAAAAAAAATTAGTACAAGGCTGAAAAGTTCTGAAAGTTCTGACAAATGTGTAGAGGCTGAAAAATATGTACATATTACTACTATATCTAACCTTTGTTTTTTTCCAACCAAACAATCAACGAACCAACTAGATTAATAGGTTCAGCCCACACAATTTTAAAAAAAAAATTACAAGAAATTATTTAAAAAAGTCTAGTAGGAGACTAGGAGCTTACTTTAACCCTTTTGTTATGCGAGTAAATATAGTTAGTGATTATTTCTTATTTGTTTCGTACTCTAAATATATTATAAGAATACCTTCACTATAGTTGAATGATCATTTGGTTTCACGTTTGAGAAAGCTTCAAAATCATCGTCAGCATCCAACCAATAAGAATCTCCGCTGGCGTCTTCCACTCTCTGGATGAACTTCTCGTATTCCCTCTTAAAATTAATAGAACAACAACAACAACAAAACATTTTCAAGAAATTCTTAATAACATGAGAATCTAAGACCAGCTACTTTTTGTCAAACATATTTTGAAATTTATGAAAAAAAAATTCGGCACGCAATTTTCTTTACTCGCCTTTCATATTTTTACTTTCACAAATTAATTTCAAATGATGTTTGATCAATAAAACAAAACTATTATGCTCGTTTTTGTTTTAAAAGTAGACTTAATAAAAAAAACAACATGGCTCTTTACTTACCTTTGTCATTTCCCATTCCCTACTAAATTCAGAATCCTCGGATGAGCCCAAAGGGTTCAAGAAATATCTAAAAGGAGCTCTAACTTTAACGTTGTATTTCTTGCAGAAAGGAACCCAAATCTTGGCGAACTTATAAGCTTCCTTGAGAGAGAAGTAAGTGAGAGATGAGCATCCATCGTCCGAAACATAACAAGCTAGTTTGTTCGCCGGATAATTCACAGCTAACAGCGAAAGCACGGTGTTCACAACCAGAATCGGCGGCTCCCGAACCGGATCCGCCGTGGTCACAAACATATCTACCGATGGAAGGTCATGAATCCTGAAATTAATACAATTACTGGGCCAGATTCATCGCTAGAACTATATACAAGATTAATAAGAATCCTCGTTTCAGTGCAGATGAGTGTATATGAAACGTTACCTTTCATCTAGTCTATCTGGAAAAGGTTTATGTTCAGCAGGACACCATTTTATGCAAGTAATAAGCAGCCATATGAAGGAGAAACAAGATTCGCAGAGGAAGGCTACGACCCAAACGGTGTCGTTTTGGCTCATATGTACGGCTCGGTGCAAGAGAAGAGAAAGGAGGAGGCCAAGAATCGTGAGATCCACAGCTCTTAGAAAATAGCTTTTGTATGAGATCTTTTCGCTGAGAGGAGGAAGAGAAGAGCTTGAATCCGCCATGGGATGAGCTTTCCTGCGTTTTCGGATATGTTTCTAAAGGGTTAAGTAAAACAGTGCGTAACGTCTACGAATGCTGCAGGTACTATTGTTATAACAAAGAGTATATATTTATAAGTACTATTAACAAAAAACACAAAAAAAAAAAACAAAGAAAATTAGTCACAGTCAAACGAAATTGGACTACTTTGTTATATAGATACATGAACTAAAAAAATACACTACAATATCATTTATTCATAAATTATAGACGTATACGTATTGTACAAATTTTGGTTGATATATTAAGAATTATAATGCAGAAGCTTAAATATACACATTATGACACCGTTTAAATGCACGTAAATCAAAACATAACCTCTAAGTATGTTACTAAATACTAGCTAGGCTGATCTTAAGTACCAGATCAGCTGAAAGTTAAAATATTTTCCTATATCATATCAGAAGTTTAGTTAAGTTAGAATGGAAGAAATTTTTTCAACGCATCAATTCTTGATATTGAAGTCTCATTAACACCGTTATTGTGTTACCATTTACCATCGAAATTTGAATATACCATTTTGTGTGACAAGGTATATTGGGATTTGATAGAGATTATTGTGTGAGAACTATCCCACATCGAAAATTGGAAGAAACATTGGGTAATATATAAAGAATTTGGGCTAATTTATTAATTGTCAATAAATTTTGAGTTGGAAGTTCAGGAACTTAACATGATATCAGAATCTAATCCGTATACTCTCGTAATTCGGCCCAAAAATAGCATATGCCTTCGGACCCGGAATTGATGATCTGTCGAAATTAATGGGTAAAAGAATCATTATCTCGAAAGATTAAAATTTGATAGAGATTATTGGATCATAAAAGAAATTTTTTGGATAATATATAAAGAAATTGGGCCAATCCACTTATTACCATTGATCAGTTTCTGCATGATGTGTATATCTTTGTCCATTTGTGTTGATTTTTTTGTGGTCTGGTTCAGTTTAAGATGACGAGTTTTGTCTTTTTAGCACGTTTGTTCTCGTGGTGAATGATGAGTAGTCGTCGCACATTAAAAAAAAAAAAGAGAAGTCACGTAATGTTTCTTAACTAACATTCTTATATCAAAAACGAATTCAATAGAGAATTTGAAGTAATAAAATCGATAAAACTGTCTAAAACGAAGCCTAATTATCTCCTTACATCGCCTTTTTAGGAATGGAAAACATACGTGACAGACTCATTTTTCTGAAATTGGTTAGTGGCTTTGTCGTTAGATGCATGAACTATCTACTTCCTTTCCCTTTTGTTTTTTTTAGGCTTTTTAATATATCAAACCTCTAAACACATCACCATATCTCATCACTACGTTAACTTGATCTCTATTTGAGAGATATACATGTGTACGCAGAGGCGTCTCACCAAGGTTAGGTATTATCTGCGATGTTTGTGAGAAGATTGGAATCGTTGGTGTAAGACAGTGGCGCGATACAGTTAACTGGTTCATAGATTATTTACTATATAGTTTATGGCTAGTTTGGTTCTAAAGATCAAAAGAATTTTGGGGCTTGATCATGCATTTGCAATGTACAGGTCTCTCTTTTTTTCATTAACAGAATCCTGTTTTTTTACTGTCTGACTAATTTTTCTAGGATACGTGTAGCTGTATTCACCATTTTTTTAATGGATATAAGATATGACACAATTTGGACTGTTCAAATGAGAAATATTAAATAATTTTATGTTTGTGGATAATCGATCACACACCTAAATCAATATAGCAACTCCTTCACAAATAGATACCACTAACACATTATCACTTAGTCAAACGTCTAAATTAACTATATTGCTTTTTATTTTATTTTTAGGATATATGTTTTTGGACATGGTCGAAAGACATAAATTGAACAAATTTAAATTTGTCTACTCATTAGTGATTTACTTAACATGAGGAAAACATAAATTAGCCCCAAATTTTACATTTACATCATATCTTCCGTTCGAAATTTTGAATAATACTTTATGGTTGATCCTTTTTACAAAAAATTGTTGGTTGAATTTTCTTTCTTTATATATATATATATATATATATATATATAACTAAATTTTCGTCCATCCACACACAATCTCGCAGTAGATTTGAACCTCATATAGAGACGACTTAATTATCGAGTCATTTTCATCGAATCGAGAAACCAAGAAAATCCAAAAACGAAATCTAAATGGTTGGTCATGGACCCATGGTTACACAGTACACACAAAGATATAAGTATTTATTAAGCTAATAATTGGGAGAAAGGAGACAAAGCCGTATAGTTCGAAAAAAAAACAAAAAAAACAAAAATAAGAAGAGACCAGAGCCGTATGAAATACGGTGCAGGCTTACGACTACTTACCAATCTAGAATGTACGGGTAGTAACATAGATTTATTTGTGTAAACGATAATTGGGCCTTCAAACATACCTTTAAGAAATTGGGCCTAAGACAAAAAGGAAAATTGCGGCGAAAAAGGCTCCTGTAAATCAAATCAAACTGGGCCCATATTCATGGTTATATAGACGACGTCGTCTAGTCTCGCTTGGGTTGACCGTGAAAAATTCGTTTCCCCGTAGGCCGCAAAAGATTATTTACTATCAGAGTCGAGAAATGTTGGGTGCATTAGTGTCATCTTCATCTTCCAGATTCTTCTCTTCTTCCATCGGAAAGACTTGTTCGCTCTCTAGATCTTCGATTCCTTCGTTTTCTCGCTTATCAGTTCGATTAATGGCCGATTCCGCTTTCAAGAAAATCCAGATCAAAAGAGATGACACCGTAAGCTTCTGTTCTCTGTCCCTGGCCTGAGTTTTTCTCTACTTAGTGCCTTTGGTGGTGCTCTGTTTGGATTATCCATAGACCGTATTTCCTGGTGTTGAATTGTTAGTTTAGCTATTTGTTCCCGTTGAGTGGAATAAATCATTGTTTTCTAATTCCAAGTCTCTGAATCTGCTGTGTATGAAGTATCGATTCTATTCGTTTCTTTATATTTGAATGCGTAAGATTGATCGTTTGCTCGTTTCAGTAGCGTTTCTGCTATCATGGTCGTCTAGTGTGTGAGGTAGAGAAACTGGTGATGGGAGTAAGAGATAATGATTTTGATCTTAGCTAGTGGTGAAAGTTTCCGTTTAACTCGTAGTTTTATCGAATTTTGGCTGTAAAACTTGTAATTTAAGTTCGGATTTGAGTTTCTGATACGTACTGAAGCTGTTTCCCAAATGATCAGTGTAAGTTTAGTATTGTTTAGGTTGTGTTGTCTTGTCAAAGTTTTCGGCCTTGTTCTTCTGCTGTGGTTGAAACTCTTTCGGCAATGGAGACTCAGATTTCTTTTGAGCATCAGAGATTAGTAGTTACAAGGATTATGTACAAGAATTTGGCTTTGTATATGCGTCTTCTATAGCCTTCATTTCGACAACAAAACTATTTAGTGTTCATCCCTTTTTCATATATCTTTCTGTGATCTATTTGGTCAGACATTTGATGCCTATGTGGTCGGTAAAGATGATGCGCCCGGGATCGTGGTGATTCAAGAATGGTGGGGTGTTGACTTTGAGATCAAGAACCACGCTATTAAAATCTCACAACTTGAGCCTGGTTTCAAAGCCCTTATACCCGAGTGAGTTCATCTTGCAATACGAGATTTAGCTTATTCCCATTGTCAAAATATATCTTCTCACAGCAATTTTTTTTTTTTTGTAGCTTGTATCGAGGAAAAGTTGGTCTTGATACTGCAGAGGCACAGCATCTTATGGATGGCCTTGACTGGCCAGGTGCCATCAAAGATATCCACGCTTCTGTTAATTGGCTAAAAGCCAATGGCTCAAAGAAGGTGCCAAAACTTGTACAACAAATGCTTCAGATTTCATGAAATTTTCTTTAACAAAACGAATAAATTATAAATATGGCTACAGGTTGGTGTGACTGGAATGTGCATGGGAGGTGCACTAGCCATAGCTAGCTCTGTTTTGGTTCCAGAGGTGGATGCTGTTGTCGGATTCTATGGAACCCCTTCCTCAGAGCTTGCAGATCCAGCTCAAGCCAAGGCACCTATTCAGGCTCATTTTGGGGAGCTTGACAATTTTGTCGGTTTCTCTGATGTCACGGTATAGATACCATTACACTACATCTCAAATCCGTCTGGAAAATTACATGAGATTCTATCATGAATCCATGGACTATTACCATCTTTGCAGGCAGCAAAGAATCTCGAAGAGAAGCTGAAAGCGTCAGGAGTACCACACGAGGTCCATATTTACTCAGGGAACGGGCATGCGTTCTTGAACAGGAGCCCGGAAGGAGTGAGCAGAAGGAAAAGCATGGGACTTTCTGATGAAGACGAAGCTGCGGTGGAGCTTGCTTGGTCTCGCTTCAATTCTTGGATGAAACATTACTTGGTTTAAAGCTTCCTTTTGTCAGACAGTGTTCATGTAAGTCCCGAAATATTTTGTGATGTCTAATGATCTTGAATAAGGAACATTGCTCTTAGGACGTTAATCTGAGAATCAAATAAAGGGGTTTGTATGTTTGCTTGTGGTTTTGTGTCGAAATGTTGGAAGGTTTTTTTGTTTTATAAATTCGAACTGAAATCGATGTGTTTGTGTATGATTATAATTCCGGAAACAAGGAAATGATAGTGTATGAATCACTCCTTAAACAAGTTAAGGATATAATGACGAATATCATTATGAATCAATCTCTTAAACAAGTTAATCATCCATTTAGATATATGACAATATGTACTAATTTTAGCTACTTCTATCATAGTTAACAAGAATGCAAAAATGATAGGATATAAATTCAAAAAAAAAATTGTACGAAAAAAGATTGGAATTTCTATACACAAAGAATATTGAAATTAAATTTTGCATGTGTTTCAGCATTGTATTTTTATTTTTGTCGGCAAATAGCATTGTATTTGTATAGGTATGTATGTACTGTATAACGTTTGTAGTATTGGCTAAAGTTACTCAAATCTGACACCGACATCTGCTTATCCGTTAAATAATAGGGTCTAATTAATAACATAAATATTCAACGAGTTCAGCTTCATGTTTACGACTTTAACAACTCCTCAGTATCCAAAGCGCCCATAAAAAATAAAAAAAACCATTTTTATGGCTTCGTTGGCAATTTTCGTTAAGAGACACGTTTCTTAATGTGATTTATATACGAATGTCTAAATCGTTTGATTTGGGCCACTTGAATTTATAGGTGTCGGTTCAAGTGCTTTACTCGTGCTTCAAGGGGTCTGTTTATGCTCGGAAGTAATCGGCATTTACTTACGATTTTGATAAGTTGAATGAAAAGATTGTAAAATTTAAATAAAATTACTTTTGTAATTGGAATATAGATTACATTTGTACTTGGATGAAAAATACAAATAAAATTGTATTTCTGCTATACCTACACATGCATTAACTAGTTTGATTAACAGCTGCCAAAACTTAGCCTTAATAAAATTGTATCTCTGCTATACCTACACATGCATTAACTAGTTTGATTAACAGCTGCCAAAACTTAGCTTTTTCATTTTCTTTGTTGACACAATTTTCAATTTTTTATTCACATTTAATATAATTTACTCATGCAGAAAATCATCTTTTCTCAGCACAAATAACTTCAATTTACACAGTTCAATACTATAACAACCAAATTGATCGTACTTTTACTGTGGAAGGTTAGAGTTCTTTTATGCCAAATTAGTTAATAAATCATACATTAGTACATATTTTTTAACCCATATATATTGTATCATCAAGGACTAATTAAAACGTTCATCAAAATATAATACAAGTGGAGAAAGAACGCGATAGGATACAATAGAGGAGAGATTTGGAATGTATAAGAAATGATTACATGTATGATTAGGATTCACAAAACCCTTAAATTTTAATATATGTCACATTGATTTGAAAAAATTATAGTGCAGTTAGTTATACAGTTGAATATAGATATTTTGGATCTGATTAAATTAAGTCATGTAATAAATTAAATATTGGCTGTGAACATATAGAAAAATCTTATAATCAATAATAGGGTGAGTTGGGTATACATGAATGTTTGACCACTTATTTAAGTTTATATGTATGGATAAATCATAATCTGCTATTTTACAAAACTTATCCAGTCACACTATATTTTAATATTTGTATGAGATTCTTCATATTCATCAGCTCTTCATGCCACCAGCTTGCAGTATTTCTACCAATCAGAACCTAAATATTAACTAATCAAAACTATATTAGAAAACGTATAAATAGTAAACACGTTTCGCTGATAAACAATTTAGATATTGTTCTGATTTTTCTATTGAAGTGTAATGTCGGCTAATGACTTCAAACCAAACATTTGAAGCGCGAAACACTCACAAGCTTTATTCACAATTAATTTCTCACCGCATAAGAAATACCGTATATCATATACGTCACTAACGTTTGCCCAAATATCTTTTCTATCGCATGCCGACATATGATACGATATTATCAAATCAACCGACAAAATTGCGTTATGTGAGCTAGTATATTTAGTAGAAACCCATAAAACGTGCATGAGCTAAAGGAACTCCACGGTCAAAAGCAAGTGAGAACCCAATAAAAAACCATAGGCAACAAAAAGGTAAGAAAAATATGTTGAAAATTGGACTATTAGATTCATTGATCAAACACCGACTGGAGCTAGGAAAATAGTTGACCATGATGAACATTTTTTGTTTTGCTAGACGCGCCATGATGAACATTTTTTTTTTCCACAACCCAATTGTTACATCACATTTGGCCCATTAAGGAATTGGTCCGAAAACCATCTTCAGTTGGTTCGTTATGAATGATTTGGGAGAAAATATCGTCTCTTACTCGAGCTCATTTTGCAAGACTATCTGCTCGGACATTTGAACTTCTGGGGATATGTGATAGATTGAAATTCAAAAAGCTTTTCCGAAGAATACGAAGGGCTTCCAGCTCTGATGAAAAAGATGGCCAATTCGATGGAGATTCATACATGCTTACCAAATCCGAACAATCGGTCTGAAAGTGAACGGATAAGATTTGTCTCTCTATCACACAAGACATAGCCCATAACAGACTCTCCAATTCAGCATGAAGGGCCGATAGGCTTCTACGGCAGTCCTGTAGGCCAAAGATCTCACCACCCCTCTCATTCTTTAGACTCCATCTGAGCCCACTGACCAGGCCGTTACTTATCCAGGAAGCATCGACCTGATACAGCGATAACCTCTCGACATCGGGTAGAGGGACGCCATGATAAACATTTAAACCCATAAAAAGGTAGAAACTCTCCTTTGAAAAGGGATGTTCGATATATATCAAATTCTCATTTGAGAAATGCGGTAATGTAGAGCGTGGGAATGTGGGATGCTTATCCTGATAAATTTTCCTAGTAGTATTTATGTTACTCCTAACTAAAACTAGTAAAGAGCATACATTGTAAAACATAATTCCAATAAATTTTTGTTTTTGTACAGACCTAATATTATAGGAGTATTTACTTTGTTCTTTAATTAACGTTGAAAAAAAAATTTAAACGATATCTACATTGACACCTAGGGAATATTGTGGTAATAATGATTTTTCTAATCATTGGAGATAATTGTTTTGGACTCTCATTGGCTGGGTGTCTTATTCTGCGGATTAAAAAATGAGTAAAGTATTGGCACGGGTTTTGAGTACCATCGATGACTAGTGTGTAATGTAAGCAAATCGTCTGCAGATAATCAGATATATATTTTCAGTATTAAAGTTTACCAGTTACATAAATATTAATTTCAAATAATAAATTTAAAATAAAATGAAATATATGGACCATATGAAATTGATTCACTATCCGATCCTAATTTTCTAATCTGAAATAAATTTGCTTTTTCTAGAAAAGAGAGCAGGGAATATGAGTTCCTTATGTCTTACTCTTAATATCTAGAGTTTCTATTTTGAAGCAACGAAAGAGGTCTATTTTGCTTTTCTCACGCATTATATATTTTTCTTAATAAATTTATTTGTATGGTTGAGACAAATTTCGAAACAAATATCTTGCTTGGTGAATCATAAAAAAGAAAAATCGATTTTCTCGATTTCATTCATAGATTACAGAACTAATCAAATTTTAAAAATGTTTTTAAATTTTCTATCCCATGTTTAAGATAATAGTCTCCTAAATCGTAAATTCAGTGTTGTATATATACTTGTATGTATGGTTTATGGCGTTAACCACCAAAAGTTGTGGGCATAAGTACTTACTTTTATTTTCTGAAATATTATTTCGTTTATTAACTTTTTGTTTCCTTTTCTTTTTTTGTATAGCTTTCTAGTGAGATGGATACTATTAAAATTGAGTAGGTTGTTGCTTGAAGTAGGCGTTCTTGCCCTTTTACATTCTTCCTTGTTTTCATGTCATGTGTTTACATACAATCTTAACTTTACATATATGCATTAGTTTTACACATTTCCTCCGTGCTTATATGTTTTTGTATTCATAATATGTCTTACCATTTTGTACATTAAAAGCACCATATTTCATTCATTAGTGTTACAGAAAAAAAAATCTTCGAATGAAAACTAACCTGGAAGTCTGGAACCATACGAACGTACTTGAAAACTTAGCAAAGAACACGGAAATTATATTTACTTATTCGAAAACTAAAAATATAAAAGCAAAAAGTCACGATTAAACATTTGAATAATTAACCTATAAAACAGTTATGAAAAACAGAGCATATGTGTAACAATATATATTCAAGTTGTTTACGACCAGTTGATACATGCCCGGGTTACCGCCTTACCGGGTAGAAGCGGAAGGACGTATATAAACTCGTTACAGTCCGGGTTTGAATAATTCACTATGTGCAAAACATTCCGCGTGGCTTACATAATCACATGACTTTATTCTGGACGTTTAGCTTATATCGAATTCAAATTCAAGAAATAAAGAAAGATCGTATAACCTACTTTGGTTACCGATTCCATATTAACATTAATTGGCCAAAGTTTAAAATTTCATAGGCACTAACTAAAATTGCTAAGAGACATTTGTGGAATTTTTTATCATGACATCCTGTAATCTATGATTTTCGTCGATCTCTTGTTGAGGTTTTGAATTTGAAATCCGGTTTTCACCAAAATCCGTTTAATATTAGAGACAAAATGTCATGAAAATATAACAAAAAATTCATTTTACACGATGAAGTTGTCATATTCAATACCATGTTGATATATTCCGAAATTCAGGTAGACTTTAGATGAGACGACATATTGCAATTTAAGTCATTAAATGTTTTTTTCAAAAAAAAAATGAGTCGTAAACTGATAATGAAATAGCAGTTTGGATGGAGTGCAACGAACGAAAGAAAGGCGAGTAAAGAAAAACCATCATTAGCCTAATTAGTCGTGGTTCTATATGTGAACTTAACTTTAATTTGAATGTAAGTTGTAAGTTAGAACCATAAAACAGACCTAATCATATTTGAAAATGATTATTTATTTCTTAATCCTCAACCGATAATGGTGGTTAAAACCACCGCTCACTTTCGTTTATTTTCTTTCCAAGGGGTAAACGATCAATAACCTATGAAAAGAAGCTTCTTAATATATACTATTGTTCCGACATATAATGTGGTATTCTTGTCAGAATATTTGTTTAACAAACGTCTATTATCTGTATGATAACCAGTTGACTATTATAGTCTTGGTCTCCGGTGGAAAAAATGGATATCCCATTAATACTTGGCACACAACTAGCAACTATGATATTTTTCAAAGGAAAAAATACTTGTTTATATATATAGAGATCCTAAATGATAATGCATGTTGCGTCTGTTTGTCTGTTTGTACTTAGGCATGAAGTTTTAAAACATACTGAAATCCCAGTTATGTTTTGCTATGAAATGTTGTAAAAAAAATGCGATGAAAAAAACAAAATAATAACTGTCAAAATATCAATAAGTTAACAAGATAATAGACCAAAACAAACAGATCAAAAACGCTGTTAGATAAGTCTGTATATATTTTATAAAATAAGATAAGAATGATACGAATGAGACCAAAAAATATCTGGAGAAAAATCTAAAGAAAGTAAAAATATATAGACGATCACGAAGTGTAACGACAAAGCTCCAAGTGTGCAGATGATCGATCAAAATCTACCAAAGTGCCCAACTTCTCCTCTCCACTAATTTTTCTTTTCTTATACCAAACTCATAAGAAACCACAAATCAAATTAATATTTATAATAATTGTTTCTTCCATTACACAAAACAAAACAAACATTAGGCCAATTGTAAACACCACGTAGCATCTAAAGCTTGTGGACACGTAGCTCGAGAGATATACGGAACTACGGTCGGAAGCAGAAACTAAAAAGTTTCTTTGACCATACATAGCTCGACACGTCATCGTTTCTAGAGACTGTAGTCCAAAGAGTACAGACTCGCCAAAAAACCAAAGAAAAGCCACGTCACCAGACTCAACGAACTTGTGCGTTGCGTTAGATATGTTCCACTGCCACGTCACACGCCAGTTGATATTTCACTCACGTTTCCTAAAACCCTATTTTTTGTACTCTTCAAACTTCACATATTCTACACATTTCAAATCAAAATCAAAAGGGTTTTCATTTGGTTATCAACTTCAGAGAGAAATCCACGTGTACACACAATAACATATCTACGTTATTATATTCATCATAGTTTAAAATTTTAGCGTTGGTAGATAAACTCGATGTTACCAAAAGTAT
Organism: Eutrema salsugineum; assembly: GCF_000478725.1. Taxonomy (NCBI): domain Eukaryota; kingdom Viridiplantae; phylum Streptophyta; class Magnoliopsida; order Brassicales; family Brassicaceae; genus Eutrema; species Eutrema salsugineum. The sequence continues at coordinate 6,868,830 of NW_006256908.1, read as the reverse complement.
ACACTATCTAATCCACCAAACAAAAAAAAAAAGTTCGTTGCCCCTTATATAAACCTTCTGTTGAATAAGAGAGTGTAAAAAAGCAAAACAAGACACACAACAAAAAAAAAACATTTTTTTTTAATATAAGTTTCTCTCTAGTCTTCTCCAAAATGGAATGGACTAGAGGAAGAATCCTAGGCCGAGGCTCCACGGCCACCGTCTACGCCGCCACGTGTCACAATTCAAACGAAATCCTCGCCGTTAAATCCGCCGAGCTTCACCGATCAGAGTTCTTGCAAAGAGAAGCCACGATCATCTCGTCGCTGAATTCACCGTACGTGATCGGATACAGAGGATCGGAAACCAAAACAGAGTCAAACGGCGTCGTTACGCATAACCTTTTGATGGAGTACGCACCGTACGGAAAGTTGACCGACGCGGCGGCGAAAAACGGAGGCCGACTCGACGAAGCTCAGGTCGTGAAGTACACGCGCCAGATACTTCGAGGATTGGAGTATATTCACTCGAAAGGGATCGCGCATTGCGACGTAAAGGGGAGTAACGTGGTCGTTGCGGATAAAGGTGTGGCCAAGATTGCGGATTTCGGGTGTGCGAAACGGGTTGACCCGGAAGTTGAGTCGCCGGTGATGGGAACGCCGGCGTTTATGGCTCCGGAGGTGGCGCGTGGAGAAAAACAGGGGAAGGAGAGTGATATATGGGCGGTTGGGTGTACGGTGATTGAGATGGCTACGGGGTCTCCGCCGTGGACGGAGGCGAATATGAGGGAGGATCCGGTTTCGGTTCTTTATCGGGTCGGGTATTCCGGTGAGACTCCGGAGCTGCCACGTTTGCTTACGAAAGAAGCAAAGGATTTCTTGGAGAAGTGTTTGAAGAGAGAAGCAAATGAGAGATGGACGGCAACACAACTCCTAAACCATCCGTTTTTGGTAACTAAACCGGACATTGAACCGGTTTTGGTTTCCGGTTGGGTTTCATGCTCACCGACAAGTGTGACAGATCAAACGTTTTGGAGATCGGTGGAGGAGGAAGAAGAAGAAACAGAGGAATTACAGGAGGATTCGAGAGATCTAGACCGTTTAAAATTGTGGGCTTGTTATTCGGAGAAGATCGGACGGCTGAGATGTGTTGGTGTGTTGGATGGGCCCAGATGGGATATGGAAGGTGGAGATTGGATTATGGTGAGGGTGAGTTGTGAAGGAACAATGATTAGTGGGTCCATGAGCAAGAATGTATTGGGGAATATTTAAAATTGATTTTGGGGGTCAATTGGGTGAATTATAGAAAGTATAGGGATTAAAATTAGTGAAGATCTTCAATTTAGGGAGATCAATGTAGCTTTGTTAGTCTCCGAATCTTCGATTGGTTACATGTACATTAATTAAAATCACGATTTTTTTTTCACCAAATCCAATTTTTTATATATGTTTGCAAAAATGTTGATTTCTATAGAGTTTCAAGGTTTGTTGGCCTGCAAAAGAGAAAAAATGTTGAACTATTACATCAAAATCTTGTTATCCCACGTTACATAACTGTTTCTATTTGATGACTACTACTCAATGACTCAATCTTAGTCTTGGAAATAATAATAATTAAATGGCATATTATTGAGAGCAATTATGGGTGATATGATAACAATATAGTAGAAAATAGGGCATATATACATATCCAAATCAATTATTTTAAAAATTTTAAAACTCGTAGGGGAAAGTGAGAAGTGAAGTAAAGAAGAAAGGTGCCAAATCGGCCGAATTGGTTTGTTGGTTGGTCACTTTTAAGTTTTTGACAAAACCTAAAGATTCCTTTCGAATCTTAAAAAATTATCCTTATGTATTCATTTGTGCGATTTGGTAAGCTTCGTTAGGCCAATGTGATGATTCATCATGTCTTTGCTTCCCCTTGTTTAATATTTATATCGTTGACAAAAGTCACAAAATCATCTATTATCTTCTAGAATTGGATCATTAAAGAAGTTTGACATGCATTTTTTTTTTCTTTCTCAAAAAAAAATTATGCATGGCGAATTTTAACGCACCAATAGTAAGCTTGTCTCAAGTTTCATTCTTGAAGCTTACGATCATTGAAAAGTAGAAAACATTATTACAACAACAATCTCAGTGAGGATAAGGTTAAGTAATGGGAGATAAATAGATGAAGATAAGAATACTTTGCTTGCAAGGTAAGTTCATGTTTGGAGAGTTATCTTTTTATCTTAGAAGGTGAATAACGAATCTTTTGTTTTTATGGTTTTGACTCGTTTTGTATAAAGCCATAACCATTAATAGTATGGGCACTTACCACACGAATGCTTAACTTCAAAGACGGTGAGCATTCTTCATTCTTTTTTCTTTCTTTCTTTTTTTCTAATTGATTCGGCTAACTAATATGCTCTGGTGTATAGACGCCACTTTATATTTTCCGGAAATGTATGGGTAAATATAACTCATCTATACGCGTCTAGTCTGATTTTTGTATCCATCTTGTAGATTTATTTTGAGGATTCAGAAATGTATAAATCAGTTTTTTTTTTTATGATATTGATCAGATTGGTATGATTTTAATCATGGCCGCCACCACATAGTTTAATTGACAAGCAATTGTAAGTTTTGTCTGTTCAAACTGAAATTTCATTGAAAGAAAAGAGTTCACTCTGTAAACATGGAGGATTTGGTTACAGTCTTACAGATGACAAGGCTGATTTCGCTAGCGAATCATTGGCTACGTTGCTCCTTCGAGTCAAGAAGTAAAAGAGAAAGAAATTGAGTTAAAGAAAACACTTTGACAATGAATGTCATGGAAGACTCTTTCTTTAACTCTTTTTGTGGTTCCATTTGATTTGATTAATGAATTGAGAACCTGCAAATTCGCCGTGACTAAAACATTTGGGGGTTATAAACCCATATTTTAATTGGCAAAATATACAATTCCCAAGCACAATTCTATATTTTTAATGTTAAGCTGGAGACCATAGATCTCAAAGATTGGCCATTGGAGCTCAGAAATAATCCCAAAGCTGAGCCTTGGAAAAATAGATATCCAATGAAGTTTTGCAATCCAACTGAAACCGGATATGTAAGAAGAGCTAACCTTATATAACATTTATATTTAGAGCCTTTATATCATCAAATTATCACCTCTAATTTTAATATTTTCTTCCATGCAAAAAAACAAAAAAAGTAAATCTAAGTCCAAATGTTAGGGAAATTTTTTTGAGAATTGAATAAATATCGATAAATAAATAAGTAGAATAACGAATTTTGTGGCGCAAAAAGATTTTAAATGGCATGTTGAATTACAAAACCATAACTACCACAAAAACTCAAAAATCTCATTCGCTTCTTAAATCTCTATTGAGAAGTGATAAAGAGCAAACCATGCAAGACTTCGTCTGCGAAACTCGATGATGATCCATCAAGCTTTTGTTTACCCACGTTTCACTCACCCAGTTTTCACCAGAGGTAAAGTTTCGGTTTTTCATTCTGGGTTTGTCGACTCTCCATCTTTCTCACGAATAATCGACTTGATTTCTGTCGCGGGTCTGTTAATTTCGGCTAAATTTTCTCCGGGCTCGTCATATACTCTGTGTAACTTGAGCCGAATTTGTTTTCCGGTGACCTAATTTCTGGAGAATCGATTGGTATTCGAAGATTTAGTGCGGATAATGTGTGGGATATCTGGAGATTGTCCACATTTAGTTTGGAATTTCAGTATATGTTAATTGCTCAATCGATTTTCCTTCTTGCAATTGACAGGATTCGGGTCTAATGGAGATGTATTTCCGCATCAATCCCGAACAAAAAACCCAAGAGTAGCATTTTGCGCTTCTGATGATCAAATTGCCAATTCCAATTCGAAGAAGACAAGGTTCAATTTTTTTCTTCTAATTTTAGCTCCTTATGTATGTTTGTGTGTTTGTAACTGAGGTTCTTGAAAAAGTTTCCAACTTTCGCATGTAGGTTAGGATTATTAGACACTCTCAAAGTCTGCACCTTTATATGTATCAAATATGTTCCACAGGAAAGTAGTGGAGCATTTGTGTTTACTCAAAGCGAAAGTGGATTTATCTGCTGAGGAAGAAAAAGATATGCTCGATTATCTTTACACTTCTCAATATCAAATGAGAGGCATTGTCGCTATATCTGTAGGTGAGGCTCGTGGACTTAGGTGACTTTTTTTCTTTGAATCTAGATAGATAATAATGTCCTTTTGTGTTTATAAGAAACAAGTCTCTTTTCGATTCGATTTAATCTCACAGGTAGCATCGATGATAGAAACAATGAAGATTACACGCACGCTCTCTTCATGCGATTCCAGAGGAAGGAAGACCTTGACAAGTTCTATGAGAACCCTTTCTTCTTGAAAATTCTCGGTGAACATGTAACACCATTCTGCCATGTATGCCCTTGCATGTAAACGCCATTCCTCTCATTAGCTCTGTCTTCTCGTCTTCTTCTTCTTGTTCTTGTTTTTCTCTATTTAGATGTTTCGTTCTTGTTGCTCTCGGGTTTTGATGTACCAGGGGCTAGTTAATGTAGACTATGAATCAGAGGTTGAAGATGATATCCTTTCAATATTTCGAAAGGGCGAGGTATCATCAACTCATTTCATATTCAAAAATCTTTTCTTTCACAAATTTGGCTCTATAGCTTTAGAGCCAAAGGGTTACTACTTTCTAGTTTCAAAACATGTAAACAGACCGAGTTTCTTCCCGTGGTAGGAGTACAACTATGGCCAAGAGTTTGTTCTTCTGGTTACTTTTGATAAGAACGCTTCTGGCAAGAACACTAAAGATGCAATGGATTCTTTTGCACAGCTAACTTCATCTCTTCCATCATTAATTGTTCAGTCCACACAAGGTGTCTATGAAGAAAAGGAGATTTTTTTTTTTTTTTGCATTTGGAACTATATTTCTGACATTCATCTGATCCATTTATAGCCACACTCAAATTGATCTAATCTTTTCGCTTTAATTTTTTCTGATTTCCAGGTTCAAACTTTAATGATAGCAGTAAGGAATTCACACATGCAGCAGTAGTTCGATTCCGTTCCTGTAATCATTTTTCCTAGTTTCCAAACAGTTTGCATTCCTCTGCTTTCTTCTTGCATTCTCCTCTCACTCTTTGCTTATGGAAAATCCTGCAGTTGATGCCATGGAGATTTTCGTTGATGGCAGAGAGTATAAAGATGTAAGGTCTTTTCTTTACTGGAACCTTGTAACTTAACACTATTACTACTCTTCAATTTTTCTCATTATATGAAATATAAGTTAGATTGAATCGAAACTCTTTTCTTTCAGATGTGGAGGTCACAATTTGAGCCGTTTATCGAAAGATCAGTAGTTCTTCATTTCTCTGTGGATCCCGTGGGTACTGACATCATGTGAGACATATCCCAAAACATTTCAACTTAACATGTAAAGATTTGGTTGCAGTGCATTATCAACAAAGTTGTCTTTATTACTTTTGATACAACAAAACTTGTTGAAGTAAGATTCTTGGTTACAAAAACTATATCTGCAGTTAGAACAGACAAAATGGTTTTTGCATTTAAGGGAGAGAAAGTTAGTCGATGAGGCGCTTAGAGGGCGGAAATAGACAATATTACGTTTTGGTTGAGCTTTTTAGTGAGCCTCGTAGCTTTGGAGACGAGCTCTAGCTTTCAGCATTAGAGTCAACGTGAAAATTCAATGGCTTGAATTATCTAGACATTGAATTCGAGATATACTCGTAATTTAACCAATATAAGATTAGCTTATAAGATGTGAAGGCAACAACGTTAAATCCTTTTCTTCGTTTTATACTTGTCGGGATGATGATATGTCGATTCTAGACTAAAGAGCAACAGCCAACAGGCAACATATTCTGATTTCTATCAAAATGTTGAGCCAAAAAAAAAAAAAAAATTCGATTGCTGATGGAGTCTTTATCCCTGTTCGGCTAGTTGGTTGGTTTTTGGCTTGGCAACAGACTACAAGCAAATTGACTGTAAGAGAAGAAAAAGGTTTAAATGTTAATGAAAAAAAAAACAACTAACAACACATGTATAACAATAATAATTATATACTTAATATTTTCTAAATGTGATGCATATGACGTTAGCATAAATCTTAGGGCATCAGCAATGGAGCAACCCATTTTGAGATGCTTAGCAATTAAATATTATTAAAGTTAAGTTAAGTATCTGTATTAAAAAGAAGAGAATTTTGTTGCTTCTATTGGAGTACTCCTAATGGGATGCTTAATAAAAAAAAAATTATAATTTATTAATTTTTAAAGAAATTTATTTATTTAAATAGAACATAAATTATAACAATATATTACATATAGAAAAATAAAATTTAAACATAGATTTTAATACATTTTAAACATATAAACATATAAACGATCAATTTTAATCTTCTTCATCTCCAAACTTTTGCCAAATGTGTTCAACCAAATCAGCTTGCAATTGTTGATGTACTTGTTTATCTTTAATTTTCTTCCGAGTGCCCATCATATCAGCAATATTTGAAGGCATATCTGTTGAATAGTTCTGACTCACATGTGAACTACCGTGGCCATCTCCGTGTTGGAAATCTGAAAGATCGTATTGAGTTTTTTCAACTCGTTCGTCTTCTACTATCATGTTGTGGAGAATGATACATGCTCTCATAATATTTCCGATTTTTGCTTTATCCCAAAAAAGAGCTGGGTTTTTAATAATTGCAAACCGAGCTTGTAAGACTCCGAAAGCACGCTCGACATCTTTTCGGGTAGCTTCTTGATATTTAGCAAATTTACAAGCTTTTGGCCCCTCCGGAAGTGGTATAGATTTGATAAACGTAGCCCAATTTGGGTAAATACCATCAGTGAGATAATAAGCCAAATTGTAATCCCTTCCGTTGACAGAAAAATTCACTTTCGGAGCTTTACCTTGTACGATATCATCAAACACGGGTGAACGATCAAGAACATTTATATCATTTAAGGTACCTGGGGGACCAAAAAATGTGTGCCATATCCAAAGATCATATGAAGCTACCGCCTCCAAAACGATTGTGGGTTTCCCAGCACCACGTGTATATTGCCCTTTCCAAGCGGTGGGACAATTCTTCCACTCCCAATGCATACAATCGATGCTTCCTATCATTCCGGGAAATCCGCGGTTTTCTCCAAAATAAAGTAGTCTTCGGAGATCCTCTGGTGTGGGTCTCCTTAAGTATTCTTCACCAAACAAATATATTATTCCTTCAACAAAATGTTCCAAACATGACCGAGCCGTAGAATCACCAAGCCGGAGGTATTCGTCTACTGCATCAGCTGCAGTACCGTAAGCTAAGAGACGAATTGCTGCTGTACATTTCTGAAGTCCCGAGAGACCAGGTCTTCCAGCAGCATCTTTTTTTTGTCGGAAGAATGAAAATTCGTTGGATAGGTGATCAACAATTTTCATGAATAATGGCTTATTCATTCGAAAACGACGTCTGAACAAATGAGATGGATACGTTGTATTCTCACTGAAGTAATTCCATAACCGTGTATGGCCTGACTCCCGATCTCTTTCAATGTAAGCCCGTCTTTTTTTTGACTGCCTTGCCTCCATATTTTTTTGGTAATCAATACACAAATTATCAAAAGTTTGATCAAAGTAATCATTAAATTTTTGATCAAACCGTTGATCAAGTGTTTGATAACGTGAAAGATCATAATTTTGATAACTAGATTCATCAAAATTTTGATAACTTGATTCATGAAACGTTTGATAAAAGGGGTTTAAAAAGAGCACCGTTGGAGATTTTGGAGATCACAATTTAAAGAGGAGTTGAGTTTAAGTTGTATTAAACTCAGTTGAGTAGACATATATCTACTAAACCTTCAACTAAAGCTTTAACTTCAATGAACCTCGATATCTAACTAAATCTAAAGCTTTAACTTCAGTTGAGTAATGAAATCTTTAAGTTTTTTAAGTTTTAAGTTGTCATTCAATCAATGAAGTCTTTTTTAAGTTTTATAGTTTAGTTACCATCAATGAAATGTTCTTTATACTTCCAACCTAACATAGCGTTTAAAAATATCAAAGAAAGCAGATGCCATACCTTTTTTTTGTAATGCCAAGACTCAATGATTCTGGTTGCCAAACGAACCTCTCAGCCGTGCTATGGGAACCTCCCATATGCCAAACGAAGCTCACATGTTGCAAAGAGAAAAAAAACCTATGTTAAGCCCATAGACTGAAAGACTTAAACACATAAATATCAAATACACCAAGACACACAATTCAGCTCACACAATTACCAACTCAGTTCATTAAACACATACAACTACACTTATCTACTAGACACATTAAACACATAAATACTATCGACTAGACATTTATCTACCATAAATAATTACCACAACCAGCTTTAAACCATCAATGAACAATTACAACTACACTCAAATTCTACACACATATGCATTTATTACCCTACACACATATATGCATTCAGTCTATGTATATATCGGTTGAAGTTAACTGATCCACAAAGAATGACAAAGAAAGAAAAACCCATAGCAAATTATCAAACAAATAACCAATACCAATCTAAACAATCTAATGAACAACCAAACAAAGAATAACACAACCGATCCCCCACACGTCCGTATATGACCAACTAGAAGGAAATGTGTAAGCAAGAGATAATCGGAATCCACATATAACAAATCCGAAATCACATAAAGACTCTTCAGTAATTATGATACAGTTTCAAACACAATTCATTATTAAACACAGTTCATTACCCATGATTGAACACATATCATTCATCAGAACAGAACCCAGCCCTAAACTAAACTACTCAAGCCTTTGATTCAAACTCTGAAAACACAAAACCCAACACAAATCACCAAACCGCATCAAATAATAAACCCTAAATCAACTCAATCAAAACGCATGCAGAGTATTCAACTCAACTTAATCGATTCAATCAAACCAACCAAAATTTTATACAGAAATCGATGATAATCACACATACCTGGTCGGAGAAGATGAGACGAGTTCGGCTGACCGGTGAAATCTCGATGACGATCGGAGAAGACATCTTCGTCGATGAGCCGGTGGAGAGAATCGTCGGGTTTTTTTTTCGGAGAAATCCAGAAGTCCAAAAAAATGAGATTGTTTTCTTTACCCCAAGTTTTCTTCTTTTTTTCTGTCCATTGAAAAGATGCCACGTACACCCAAGTAGCGATGCTTCTGGGTCTCATTTAAGTGTCGATACTTCTTCTTTTTTTCAATTTTCATTTTCTTTTTGGCCTAAGCATCCTTGTTTTTTGGGCTAAGACCCACCATTGTTGATGCTCTTAGATAACTGAGTACAGTTGCATATATTGTTATAAATATTACACATATATCTGTTGACACGTAATAAATTATATATAGGCGTCGACGAAATAACCCAGCTTCAAGAAAAGGATTTCAAGTTCCAATCAACTATTCCATTGTCAATGCAAAACTGAAAATCAAAATGAGAGTGCAAGACAACAGCTACATATAAGTTTTGTTTATTTTTTCTCTCTCAACAAAATAGATTGAAGTTTCTGAAAGGGGAACTCTTTTTTGTTTTGTTTCATGTTTCAAGCCATGCATGAACACTATTCATGTTTTTCTATCAAACGATAATGTAATACTAATTATAATTAGTTCCATATTGATATACTTTCTCCCATATGCATATTGATCAATCATCTCGAGCATATTTGTGTTGAGGTGATGTTTGGCTCCTGTCTTACGCCGTTCTTTGAGCTTGATCCTGCATGCATGGAGTTAAAATGAAAGTATATTACCAAGCATTTAACTCTACATAACTCTTGTAGCTCGTCTGGTCAGCGAAGGCATTTTTATGAGCAACGATTGATGGGTTCGACGCTCGAAAGCAAGGCAGAAAGAAGAGTGAGAAGATGAAGGAACAATGAATAGCAAAAGAAAAAAAAACTAATATTACCAAGCATACTTTCCTATAGATTTAGACATTTTCTTTTATATACAGACCATGTATAATTTTCTATTCAACTAAAAGAGTATATAAAGTATTTATCCCGCATGAACATAACACCATTGTTGGAATATAATTAAACGCAAAATGAATATATAAGTTAGTTTCTCTACTTACACCCTAAAGAAAAAAGCCTACTAAATATATAAATATTATCTCTTAGAATGGAGTTACTGCTTATAGTTTCCCCCCAAAAATGTGGTATATCTGTTTCTCAAACATCGGTTATGCTAGTTTGGGCACCCTTCAACAGATGTTATCATTAATTACCAATTTACCAACTAGACCGATTCTGGTCAAGTCTTTACAAGATGTACTACTACTCCCAGTTTTCATTTGCTCTAATTATAAAATTGTAATAATGTAATATGCCATGTCAAACCATACAACTTTTGAGAAAAACATCCTCGATGATCCTTTTTCGTTAACGAGTTTAGAGAAGTGCCAATAATGAATTGAAAATACATCAGTTTTCAGAAATAGAAAAGACAGAACATAACGAGTTTTTTTTCACATGTGTTTTGGTACATATACATATATAAAATAGAGAATGCGTGTTTTAACCCAAAAAACAAAAAATGTGTGTGCAGCAGACACGAACATGTTTTCCAGCGAACTCATGGATATAATTACGGCAATAAATTGCAACGAAAAACGTTTTTAATCTATTGGTGATCACATTTAAAAATAAAATAGTTATGGCATATATATAAAGATGAGCTGAACAAAGAAAAATACCATGATAATGATGATGAAGTGATGAGTCGCCGAAGATGCCATAGATACTTCTCTCTTTCTCGGCCCAATTTGTCCGCAGTTTCATCAAAGCTTCGTTTACATATATATAAGTCGCTAGTAAACTAATAATTAACAAATTACAGTTTTAGAATAAATAAGAAATCCAACAAATCAAAATATTGTATATTCGTTTAATTAGTTAGGTATGTATATAAAGAATTATATATATATATATAGTATCATAATGATGAGCATGCTTACGGTGATGAAGAATATGATGATGGTGATGATAAAACAAGAACATAGAACTTCCAGGTTCATTGAACCTGGATGCCTTTTTGTTCGCCCACAAAGGCGCGAAAGGAGGGAAGAAAGAAGAGTAGGGGTTGAGATTTATATATTGACGCGCAAGTTTCATTTCTCCTTTTTTTTGTTAAATACAACTACTTTTTACTATTTCGTCAGCTTTTGTTTGTTCTTTATTTTAAAAAAAATTATTAGTAGGTTTTGGATGGAAGCTCGTAATTCCTCCATACCTGATTCATAGCATGTAATATTAGTTTTGTTCCAAAAGTCATTTGAACCAACAATCTTTAGGCTTTATCTGAAATCATTATCAGTTGAGCTATTAACTCTCTTTTGTTTATTTTCATATAAAAAATTATATTCTTTCGGAATTAGAGTTTTCTAGATCTTTAATTCATAATTGTTTTTAGAACCAAAATTTACCGTTGGTAAAACTTATGAATTACGTAAAATTACTTTTTTTTCATGTCGTAGCACAAACTCAATACAAATTTTAATATTGAGTATAGTATTTCTGTGTTTGTATTGCTGTGATTTGCATATTAGTTTTTTTTCTTCACATTTGATAACAAGATATGATTATGTATATACCTATCTTAATAGCATGTAGGAAAATACTAATGAAATGGACTAACTCATATGAATTTCAGAAGATATATTTTTTAAAAAACCATTAAGAGGAGATTGAGAATTATCTGATTCTCCGACTTCAGAAGTTTCTTGTGTCAATCAAAATTTAGCATGGCCTATAAATCCAGGTCAATTCAGGTTATATACTTTTTTTAATACCGTATTATTAAAATATAAAACTTAAAAGTTACAATAAAAGAAAAAACAAATCACTTTGGATAGTTAAAAATTTTGGAAAGGTGACCTACCTACAATACAATCAAGGTTAAACAAATATAAATTTACAAAATTGACACGTTGTTTGATTCATTACACCCAACTTGTGTTAGGTCTTTTAGTTAGTGCTTCTCTTTTCATCTTTTTACAAAGATTGACGTTTCTTGTTTTTTATTTATTAATGTTTACTAGTTAATTTTTAATCTTAATGTGTCTAATTTGCTAGTTTAACTAAGTTAGTACCATTGGATTTCATAAACATCATAGTTCAACAAAAGAGAATCACTAAGTCAATAAAGAGAAACACAAGTATATAGAAACAACCACACCTTTTAATGTCTTTTTAGTTAGCATATTTGATATTCAATAGCCACAACGATTATTAAATAAAAAAGTAACTGTAACACTTGAGCCGACAAAGCTTCGTGTAAAAGTTGATCACGGTGTCCGTTCAATCCCAATTGATCACGTGCCCACCAAACCTTACAAGTTGCAACCCAATTGGCTTCTTTGGATTCTCTGTTTTCTTTTGTCAATCTTTTTTTTGGTCTCTTAGACAAACTCAAACAAAATAAAGAGATTATAACTACGATTTTTGATAATTGTATTTTTTGCATGTTTTAGAAGTTTATTTTATAGGTTTTTAATTTTATTTTGTACAATTTTTAGGACATTTCCATGTATTTGAATCTCATTTAGTATTGTCTTGCATTTAGAATGTTCTAGGTTATTTCGGTATTTTTAATATATTTTATGTTTAAGTAAGTGTTTGGGAGTGGCTTCGATCAAATTACATACATAGTTTGAAAAATGATGAAGAGATATACTGTTAGATGCACACGAGTAAAAGGCTAATGCATAGCTAAAAGATATGTCTGAAAGACTGAATTGAATAAAGGCTTTAACAATGTACTATTGAACTCAAATTTAGATATGTCTGAAAGATTGAGTTAGATTTCTAAAAAGAAGTGGTTTCAAGTCAATCCGAATTGTATTTCAAGGATTTGTCATTTGACCGATCTATATGACCGATCTATATGACCGATCCATCTTACATTCTGTGTTAAATTCTGGTTTGACTCGTATATTTTTGGTTGATTCGATTATTTTTGTTGCATTTCTATATATATTTGTGTAAATACATTAAAATTCAAGTTTATTTTTTTCTAATTGGGTTTTGATATATAAACAATGTTTATACATTTTGGAAAATCTTCATATTTATATACCAATTAGTGAAGAATTTCTTCACATTTGTTCTTCAGCTGACCCCCCTACCTCTCACTTGCCTCCGCCCCTGATCTAACATATTCATAATGTTTGTGCATTTTGTTTAAAGGAGAATCATTCACTGACCGCCTTTATGTTTTATGTTTATGTATTGCCTTTTCGTAAAAAATTTCAAAACATAGCTTTTATGTTTATGTACATATTCTGTTTTACCTTATATTAAGTTTAGTAATTTATTCTTTAGTTTGATCATAAATATTACTAGATTAGGATAGTTTGATGGTTAGTATTGATTGGTTGCTTGTTGTTACTTCTTGCTAGATCCGTCATATATGTTTGTTCCAACATATTCATACAACATACAATAAATAAAATAACTAAATTTTGAAACGTCCCGAAAAATACAACATTTTAATTAATATTAAGCGTTTTGTGTCCTTTATTTTTATTTTTTCCGTGTCTTGCGACCTTTCGACAATTGTTTTTTATTATGAATGAATTGTTTCTGTTGCTAAATACTGGAGTAAGAGTTATCTCTTTCATCATCGGTGTATTTCTAATTTTTTATTCCCCGGGCTCAAAGATAGTTTATTGCCTCTCGATCTCACCCAAAAGAAATAAAGGAGTATTAATTTTCCAACGTTTCTATTTATTTTTCTTTCTGTTTCTTTACATTTTATTTCTTCATTTTCTCTTATATATCTAAAATCTCCTGTGAATTTTTCGAAAAATTGAATCCAGAATTTACACCATTGATGGAAGTAAATGGACGTATATCTAGCTCCGATACTAAACCCTCATAGCAAAAAAATAAAATAAAAAATCTATACTAAACTGGATACAATCCACGCTCTTTATTTATATTATTATACAAAGTAGTTTACATTATTAATTTATTTAAAAAACACTGGTGATTAAATCACGTACAACAAACACATTTCAAACTGCAACCAGAGACACACATTATTCATTTAATAAGAAAAACAGACTATGATGATTCAATCACAACTTCTTTCAAACCACATGGCAGAGACACACTATTTATTTTTAGGTATTTTACATCAAGTCTCACAAATCTCCTTAATTATGAGATTAAAATATTCCAACACGAACGTTGATGAGAGCATTATGCTGATTCAGTTCATAGAAGTAGAGATCATCAAAGCGGTCGTTGGTCGGGGACTTCCCACCAAACATCAGCATCCCTTTCTTTCCATTGACCGTCGCAGCCGTCGATGCACACCAACCACGCGGTCCTGGCCACGTCTCCTCTCCTCCATCTTCCAGTTTCTTCCACTTCAACGTTTCCGTGTCCAACACGAAACCTAAACCACACAACTTCCCAGGACCAACATGGGCCTGAGGGTCCATCTCGATCTCACCTCCAAATACTATTACATATTTTCCAACAGCAGCAAACGCGAAAACGCTCCTCGGCGAAGGCTTCTCTCCAGTAGTCTCTACTTTAGTCCACTCGTTGCGATCCACATCAAAGCAATGAACATCATCACACTCGTCTCCACTAAACCCGTATAACACCCATAACTTGCCTTGAACCGCTACAAGACCTGCTCCTCCTCTTTCTTTGCAAGAATCACCAGGAGTCGGTAGCTGAACCCACTTCTCATCAGCAACGTTAAACGCGTTTAGCGTCTTGAGCCGCGTGGTTTTACTTACCCCACCGAACAAGTACACGTTCTCTGCATCCGAAGCCATCGAGTGGAAGCTACGAGCCTCGGGTCCTTCCTCGACACCAGTCACAAGCTTCCACTCGTTTTTCACCGTATCGTACGAGTAAAATCCATTGTACTTTCGGGACGCATCACGGCCACCGAAAACGTAGAGCTTGAGTCCAACGGCCACCATGGCGACCCCTAAGAAATTGAGGGTCGGGATGTCTCCGGTGGCCGGAGCGATTGACCAAGTGTGAGTGTTGAGGTCAAAGACGTGAAGGTCTTTGTCGATGGGGACATTGGATGTTAACTCGCCGCCGAATGAGTATAACTTATCTCCGACCACGGCTACGGCGTGTGAACTTCTCGGTCCTGGTCCCTTTCCTCTTTGCTCCACCTGAAAATTGTATAACATTTCGTCACCACAATAAATTTCAACCTAATTCATTATTACCATGTGATATGTGATGTGTGTTCAATATTACACCAAAATGAAAGCCATAGTGATGTATTTGATTATTTTATGAAATTTTCGAAAACAATGATTACTAAGTATTACTTAATTAGCGAAATGCATATCTTAATCAGCAGACCGCCCAAAAAAAAGCAGAACTAATAGTAATCACTAGCCAATTTTAACCTACATATGGCTATATTCTTTTCTTTTTTTTTTTTTGCTAAGAAACTCGTAACCTATATAAATCTTTCTCGTACAAAATTACATATGAATTTGTAAGAAACTAAACTACTGTATTAATAGAATCATTAATTAATTAGTTACCCTGATCCACTCGCCATGCAATGTTGGAGCAATAGCTGCATGCAACGTCGGAGCAATAGCTGCAATATTCATCCTCGCAATATATAGATTTCAAAAATTCTAATTTGTTCTGTGCCTCTCTTCTTCTTTCTACGCTGTTCTATTTATAGGCTAAAAATCTACTTGTCAAAAGATTTTCAATTTCTCTAAGCAACGTAACCTCATTCCCCATTCCCCAAATAGAGATTTCTTTAAGTTGATCCACGAAACAAGAAAAAGATACTTTAACGTATACGTATTACTTAGTAAAACAAATGCAATTACTTTATCAAAAAAAAAAAAAAATTGCAAATAACCCAGCTGGTATAAGTACGGCTGTGAGCCTGTGACTAATACCCAATATCCGTCTTGTATTTGTATCGAAATAAGAGGTATTCATAATTTTTGAATAATGGATATCATAATTCTATTATACGCAAAGATCTCGGATATGTCATTTTTTCAATTATGTATTACTATCCAATTCCTAGATAGTTGTTTTTTTGTGAAAACTTAGAAACTTTATTAATCACTGGAATGTATATATAAAGTACATAGGGAATCTAGGTTAAGTACAATGTTCTGATGGGCCTAATGGGCCGGTATAAGAGTCCATATATGATATGTGTTATAACACTCCCCCTTGGACGAGTGAACCGGGTCAGCTACTCAATCGGGATCTCGATAATGCGTTGGGGAATGTTGCCTCATTAAAACCTTACCAGGAAAACCCAGTGGGACAAAACCATGGTGAAGGAAAAAGAGTACAACACGCATTACTTCCCCTGATTGTAGCATCACTGCAGATCTCTAAGTCTATACATTCCTATCTGTTTGACGAGCTTCCGGTGTGTTGAAGTAGGCAATGATTTGGTGAAGAGGTCAGCTGAATTCTCACTGGATCGGACCTGCTGAACGCTGAGAGTGTCGTCCTTCTGCCAGTCTGAGGTTGAGAAGAACTTCGGTAGAATGTGCTTCGTCCGATCTCCTTTGATATATCCTTCCTTGAGCTGAGCTATGCATGCCGCGTTGTCTTCATACATCACCGTGGGCTGTGTGTCTTCGTCCATACCACAATCTCTGCGGATGTGCTGAGTCATGGAGCGCAGCCAGACGCATTCCCTACTAGCCTCGTGAATGGCTAGGATTTCAGCATGGTTTGATGAAGTGGCAGTGAGTGTCTGCTTCATTGATCTCCAAGAGATGGCTGTTCCTCCATGCGTAAAAACGTAGCCAGTTTGAGACTTGGCAGTGTGCGGATCTGATAGATATCCTGCATCGGCGAAGCCGACTAACCCATCTTTATTTTGGTTAGTATAGAAGAGTCCTAAGTCTTGAGTACCTCGAAGATATCTTAGGAGATGTTTTATACCGTTCCAGTGCCTCTGAGTTGGAGATGAACTATATCGAGCAAGGAGGTTCACGGCGAAACATATGTCTGGTCTAGTGTGACTAGCCAGGTACATTAACGCTCCTACAGCACTGAGGTATGGCTTTTCAGGACCAAGGATTTCTTCATCATCCTTTTTGGGACCAAGAGGGTCATCACTTAAGCTTCTAACTACCATTGGGCTGGTCAATGGGTGAGCTTGGTCCATATTAAATCGCTTGAGTACCTTTTCGATATAAGCCGATTGATGCACAAGGATTCCTCCTTTGATGTACTCAAGTTGTAATCCCAAACAGTACTTTGTTTTGCCTAGGTCTTTCATTTCGAATTCTGCTTTTAAGCAGTCGACTGTTTGGGAGATCTCACCAGATGTTCCGAGGATGTTTAGATCATCCACGTATACTGCTATGATTACAAATCCTTTGTTTGAGTACTTCTTGATGAAGATGCATGGACTGATGGGGTCATTTTTGTAGCCTTCTTTGATGAGGTAATCGCTGAGGCGGTTGTACCACATACGCCCACTTTGTTTCAGTCCATACAAGGATTTGTTCAGCCTGATGCAGTATTGATCTCGAGATGCATTTTTGTCTTTTAGTTCAATGCCATCTGGGAGTCTCATATATATTTCGTTGTCCAGGGGCCCATAGAGATATGCGGTTACAACATCCATTAACCGCAGATCAAGTTTTTCTCTTATGGCCAGACTTATGAGGAATCGGAATGTTGTTGCATCCACCACTGGAGAATAAGTCTCCTCATAATCGATTCCGGGTCTCTGTGAGAATCCTTGTGCTACAAGCCGTGCTTTGTATCGAACGACTTCACCGAGTTCGTTCCTTTTGCGCACAAAGACCCATTTGTGGCCCACTGGCTTGATGTGTGATGGGGTCCGGATGATCGGACCGAACACGTTTCTGAGTTTGAGACTCTTTAACTCCACGTTTATGGCTTCTTTCCATTTTAGCCAATCTGTTCGATGTGTACACTGTGTTATTGACGTGGGTTCTAGATCCTCTTGCGTGAGCGCAACATCAAGTGCTACTTTGTATGCAAAGAGTGCATTTAAGTCGACTTCTTTTCGATTCCATTGTATTCCGGACATATTGTAATTGATGGAGATCTCATTGTTATCTTCTGAACCTGGAGATTCGGCGTCCCGAACTTCCATTGAGGGTTCATTAGATTGAGTCTCAGCCGCGGCTATGTCTGATATTGCAGGAATCCCGGTTTCGGTTATTGCACCTTTCTTTGATTTCCGGGGATTCTTATCTTTGGAACCGAGAGGTCTGCCCCGTTTGAGACGTGGTGCAGACTCTGTAGCAACTTGGGTCTGTCCCGTTGGGACAGCTATTCGTACTGGTGCATTACAAGCTGGGATGTACGATTTGGTTACTTTGGTCGGGTCAGCAAAGGATCTGGCAATTGATTAGCTAGCTTTTGATAATGAATAATCTTTTGGATCTCTGAATCACATTCTAGAGTCCGAGGATCTTGCCAATTTAATGATGTTTGATTCCATGAAAGATCTTTGACCAGCTTGTTTGTCTCACCACCTAAAGAAGGATATACCGATTCATCGAATTGGCAATCCGCATATCTGGCCTTGAAGAGATCTCCAGTGGTTGGCTCGAGATATCTTATGATGGTGGGAGAGTCAAAACCAACATATATTCCCATCCTTCTTTGAGGTCCCATTTTGGTTCGATGTGGTGGAGCAATGGGTACATATACTGAACACCCAAATGTTTTGAGATGGGAGATGTCTGGCTCATGACCCGAGAGTAGTTGGGATGGGGAATATTTGTGTTCACTAGATGGCCGGATGCGTATGAGTTCAGCAGCATGTAATACTGCATGTCCCCATGCTGAGGCCGGGAGCTTTGATCTCATGAGTAATGGTCGGGCTATCCATTGAATGCGTTTAATGAATGATTCAGCCAATCCATTTTGAGTATGGACATGTGCTACAGGATGTTCCACGGTTACCCCCATGGCCATACAGTAGTCATTAAACGCTTGTGAGGTAAATTCACCAGCATTGTCAAGGCGGATAGTCTTTAGTGGGAAGTCAGGGAAATGGGCCCGCAATTTGATGATTTGGGCCAAGAACCTAGCGAAGGCTTGGTTCCGAGAGGACAAGAGACAAACATATGACCAACGGGTCGATGCGTCTATAAGGACCATGAAGTACCGGAATGGTCCGGAAGATGGATGTATAGGTCCACAGATATCGCCCTGGATTCTTTCTAGGAAATGAAGTGTTTGTTTAGAGATTTTAACTGGTGAAGGCCGAGTGATCAATTTGCCTTGAGAACAAGCTGTGCACATGAGGTGTTGAAGATAAGCTCGGTTTTCTTTGAGGGTATGCCCTTGAGAGTTTTGAATTAGTTTACGCATCATATTTGCACCGGGATGACCGAGCCGGTCGTGCCAAATAGTATAATCAGTAAACCGGGCTTTGAGAGTGGTATTAGCTTCAATCATACTGACTTTAGCATAGTAAAGTCCAGTAGAGAGCGCGGGTATGGTTTCGAGGATTTGTTTATGGCCGTCTACGGTTTTAGTGACTAGGAGGGATTCTTTGTTCCCTTGACCTTGGGTTTCTATGTGGAAACCATTCTGTCTTATATCCTTGAAGCTCAGAAGATTTCTCTTCGAACTAGGAGAATATAGAGCATCTGGTATTTCAAGTTGTGTGCCATTTGATAGCAACACATAGGCATGGCCATATCCTTCGATAAGGTTTGAGGGGCCCGCGATGGTGCTAATATTTGCGGTTTGATAGGTTAGGTTTATGAAGTAACTTTTGTTTCTTAAGATAGTGTGGCTGGATCCACTATCTACGACTATGGTTTCCATTTGCTGGTGTGCTTCATTATGAATAGAAGATAGAATTCAGTATTGAGGAATTCAGAAAATGTGATAAATCATAAAGTAAAGCAGTGTCTGAGAATAAAGGCAAATGGAAAAAAAAAAATGAAACAAATCCCAAAATGAAAAAATAAAGAACAAAATCAAATTGTATCAGAGTTTCAGATGATTGAATTAATCGAGGAGATCAGCTGTTTCATAGTCCATGGGGTCGGTCTGCTCGTTTGTGGTGTTCTCATCATCAAGGAGGTCGTCACCTTCCAGGTTAGCAGCATCGACTGGCTGAGTCATATTGGCTTCAGCAGGAGCTTTTCCGTACTTCTGGTATAGATCGCAGTGGATCTTGGGGGTGCGACATTGCTTTGTTGGGTGGTTGAACATCCCACATCTGGTACAAGCAGAGTGATCGGGGTTGGTGTGGCGGGTCGGCTTGGTGATGCCTCGACCACGACCAGGACCATAACTGAGGTTAGGTCGGTTGCCACGACCATGTCCGCGTCCACGTCTTCCACGTCCATGTCCTCGGCCATTACCACGTCCA
This sequence comes from Eutrema salsugineum, assembly GCF_000478725.1. NCBI lineage: Eukaryota > Viridiplantae > Streptophyta > Magnoliopsida > Brassicales > Brassicaceae > Eutrema > Eutrema salsugineum. Next base: position 6,848,424 of record NW_006256908.1, on the reverse strand, counting down.
TTACCACGTCCACGGCGGTGATCTGAGGATCTATCGGGTTGAACATGGTAGAACTCTTGACGAGAAGCTGGGACAGGAGCCGATCCCGGGGGCCTCATAGCGCTGTTCCTCATAAGCAGCTGGTTATTCTTCTCAGCGAGGAGAAGACAGGACAACAAGTCTTCGTACAATGTGTGTTTCATTGCACGGTATTGTTGTTGGAGCACAACATTCTCTGTGCTGAATGTGGATAATGTTTTCTCGAGGAGATCATTATCTGTCACATCCTTGCCACAGAGTTTCCGGATGGCAACAATACGAAAGAGTTCGTTGTTGTAATCATCTACGGATTTGTAGTCCTGGAACCGAAGGTTCTTCCAATCGAAATCTGCCTGAGGCAACTGGACCATTTTCTGATGGTCATATCGCTTTTTCAGCGCTTGCCACAATTCAAGTGGATTCTCAAGAGTGAGATATTGCTGCTTAAGGCTCGGGGCCAGATGATGGCGTATGTGACATATCGCCTGAGACTGTCCCTTACGGGATGCGGTGTTACCGTCGGTAATACACGCATCGAGTTCTTTCGATGCAAGGAACAAGCGCATGTCTAGGGCCCACTCGAGGTAGTTATCCCCGGAGACGTGAAGGGCCTCGAATTCACATTTCTGAATGTTTGACATCTGAAACATGAGATTGATTTTGTTAGGGATTGTTTTGAGAAAATTTTGGATGCTGATGATGAAACTTTCTATTTTGAGAATATTTCTATTTTAGGAAAGTTTCTAAATTTGGAAAGTTTCTAATTTGGGTAATTTTCTAAATGAGGAAAGTTTCTATGTCGGGAAAATTTCTATATGAGGAAAGTTTTTATATGAGGAAACTTTCTATTAGAGGGAACTTTCTCGGAAATAGTAAATTTTAAAGGGTATGGTTTTAGTTACCCCGAACATGATGTCGGTTTAATAGCTGTGATTTAATCGGTTAAAGCCGAATATAATTTCGGTTAATGAGAACCAGGTTTAGCCGGTTTTAGGCGGTTTAGGAGGAACCCTAGGGAAGCCGAATATGATTAGGGTTTTATCTAGGGTTTTAACGGTTTGGAAAACATATTTTGGATGTGATTTCGAGATCTATAGGATCTGTGGTCGATGGTTTTAATAATTTCACAAGGACAACAAAGAAATCACGTGAAAAGGACTAGGGTTTAAGCATTATGACTTACGATTTTGAAGATTACAAAATCGTGAATCAAGCTTAGGATTTAGGGTTGATTTTCTTAGTTTATTCAATCAAGTGTTTCAAGCAAGAGAATCAACAATCAAATAAGCTGCAACAAGCTTATTAAACATGAAGAAAATCGAATAGGTTTATGCCATAAACATGGCCAAAAACGGTTGTTAGGTTTTTTGTAGATTAGGGTTTTATAAAACGAGTTTAAAACCTTTGAACATGCATAAACTTGTAATTTAAACAATCAATCAACAAGTTATCAATCAATCATCAGAGTATCAAACACTTTCAATCAATTAGAGATCGATTTTTTTTTTTTTTTTTTATAGGGTTTTGAAGTGTTTAAACAACAGGTTCTATGGCTCTCAGTTTTAGAAGATACCTTTTCCATCTTTGGATTTCTGACAGGCTAATGAAACTGGGAGCTAATAAACCTCAGTTAGCCGCTACAAATTCCAAGGATTGATCACCAAAACTGGAGAAGCTGCTGGTTGAAGAAGGAAAAACTCGGATCTGGTTTTTTTTTTTTTTTTTTTCGGTTGATCGTCGTGTACTGTAAGTGTGCGTGAGGGCGCGTCCGACGTTGGATCGACAAACGGTTTTCATCAGTAGATTCGTCTCGTCGAGGGCTTCGATTTGATATGTAGATCGTCTTCTGGTTCCTCACGGTTTGGAAGATATGCGTCTTTTAAGTTTCGACTTGCTTTTAGGGTTTTGGTGGTGGCCGGATTTATTAGGGTTTTTCGCTCAGAGAGTCTTATCGTGCTGATAACGTGTTGTGAAAACTTAGAAACTTTATTAATCACTGGAATGTATATATAGAGTACATAGGGAATCTAGGTTAAGTACAATGCCCTGATGGGCCTAATGGGCCGGTATAAGAGTCCATATATGATATGTGTTATAACATTTTTCATAATCTTTCCCATTAAAATTATCTGGACTCAGTTTGTGATATTTCGATTTAAAAAATAACTCTCCATTCCAAAGAAAATCTGAATCCGGGGTACAAGAGAACCAACTTTTTTTACTATTACTAAACCACCATATTTTTTAGTATTAATTACTTATATATTAGTGAATTTTCCCGCGCCTTGCATAGACTAATATAATTGTCAATTTGATTGTTTAAAAATCTAGTATTTGGATTCATTTGTTTTGTTTGTTAAATTTCCTTACGTTTTAATGTTTTATTAAATTTTCTGTTTTATTAAATTTGAAAAACCGTTGTTGACAACTACAAAAGTAGAAGGATATGTACATGATTTATATAAGGTTATATAGTCTATGTTAATACTTGTTTAGAAAAATATTAGTATATGTTTCCTGATGACTCCATGAGTTTTTAGTTAGAATGAAGAAGAAGGAAGAGGTTAGACAATTTTAAAAATTGTGAGAGAATTAAAAAAAATAGTTTATATTTATACTAAATCATAAGAAATCGGAAACCCTATAAACATTAGCAATATTTCATTATTTAGAGATGATTTTTTTTAAAATGATATTCCATTAGTTTATATATATATTAACTTTTTTGTCAGATTTTTTGTTAAATTTCGGTTTTTTTTCGAAACGACATTCCATTACTTTTTATATAGATTCCATTTTTCGTTTATTTTAATATTTTTATTATATTGTTTCTAAATTTTGGAAACATAAAAAATGGTAATTACTAAGTGATATAGATTCTATTTTTGTGGTTTAAAAAAAAAGGTTTTTGTGTGTTTTTTTAATATATTTTTGTTAACTTTTTTGTAAATTTTGGTTTTATAAAATTTTAAAAACGGTTTGATTGACAACTAAACCATAAGAAATCGATGTCTAAATTTTAGTTAACATTTTAGTTAGATTTTTTTTTTGTTTATTTCGAAGACATTAGAAATGGTAAATTTCTAATTTGTTTTTTATAAAAAAGTTTCTGGATTTTTGTTCCTAAATTTAGGTTTAATCTAATTTTAAAAACGATTTGATTGAGTACGAAATTAAATATTTAACCATAATAATTTAGACCAGTTTATTTTGAGTTTTTTTTACACATCATGAGATAAGAACCAATTAAAAATGACACGTAATTGGAAAATATGGCTAAACAGTATTTTTACGGCCGAAACTCATTCTGGAGCTGACACGTAAGCAAGATGCTGTGAACGCGATACGTAAGCAAATCACTACACAAATAAGTATATAGATTACACTATGTCGTACATAAAAAATCTGAAGTGCAAAAAAATAAATCTATATATTATATTATATCGTGCATAAAAATCTGACCTGAAAAAACGTAACATATATCCATATTATAATTCATCTTTTCTTATAGTTTGAAATCAACTTTTAATTAATATGTTCTTGACTTTTTACCTTCTTTAGTTTAACTATGATTTTGAACTTTACATATTTAAATTTTAAATATTTAAAATAAAAATAGTAATTATGCAAGTATCTAATGTTTATATATTGATTCAAGAGTAATTAATTTTATTTGGATTCAAGTAATGAATCGAGTGGCCGGACACCCCTTACTTTTTTTATAAAAGATACCAATATGTTATATATTTATCCAGTGTCTATGAATCGAGTAGAAGTACCGAAATTTTATTATACTACCGTAACGACAAATCGGATGTCGAGTATCCAAAAACCAGGATTTGAATCTTGAATCTGTTAAAATTTCGATGGAGAGATGTATAAGCTCAATTATAATTTGGCCTAAAACTCGTAGCTCAATTAACAAAAATTATAAGTACATGCCCATTCTAACTCTATTAGTACGAATGCCTACTTAGAATTCGACTAATCTTTATATTATAATTTAAGTAGATATTTACATAAATAAATTTTTATTTGTAAACTATTATAGAATATTTTATATAAATGAACATTTAATTATAAGATATTACATAAATAAAATTTTATTTATATAATATTACATAGATAAATTTTACAAATATAGAAAGCTCAATTAAATACTCTTTCATAAGAGATACTTATATATAGAGCTTACAGATTTGTTTTGAATATATATGGATATAAATCAAAAATATATTTAGTTTTTTATTTATTAAAATATTAAAATATATTCTATTATTTTAAATAATAATCAATCTATATATATAAAAAAATCTATTTAAATTTTTGCAATATTTTATTTATATTTTCATAATTAATTAGTATCATTTTCAGATATTAATTCATTACTTTTACGGATTGGTCGAAAATTTTTTTTAGTAAATTGTAAAATAGATTAAGTAGACGGATTTATCCACTTTCACAATCGTATATATAATCATTATTAACACATATTATAGAATTCACTAACTAAAAATGATAGTTTGATCTCAAATATAATATTCACAATTGAATTCTTATTTTTAATATATATATATATATATATATTCTAATCCATGTTAATATGCGTATAAGTATATATACTTTAACATTATATCACTATTAAATTTAAAAATTATTAATAATTAAACCGCATAATAAAACTAGCTCAAAGTCTTATTCGATGATTTATTTACAAGTAAATATTGGTTGTGTAATATTTATACATGTATTGTTATTTAATTACTACTAATTTTATTTATTTATATTTTATGTTAAAATATTTTTGTCATTAATTTTAATTTAACTAAAAAGATTTGAAAAAATATTATTCTGCACAATGTGCGGGTTAAATCCTCCTAGTTGACATATTATTTTCAGTTATAAACGTTATTGAGCAGCTTACATGATGGTGTAGCGAGAAAGAATATGTGTTTGTTAGACATATACAGTAAAACTTCTATAAATTAATAATGTTAGAACCATAATATTTTATTAATTTATCGTGATATTAATTTATCTATAAATTAATAATTATTAATTTATAGAAAAAATTGCTTTCCACATATAATTTTTTAAAAATTTTATTTAGAATAATGTTATATTTTAAAATTTGAACAAATCTCATAATATAAATTATGATTCAAAACCATAACTATCACAATAAAATAGTTTTTCACCATATTGGATTTCCATATAAAAATATATATGTTCATAAGTTTAAAATTTATAAAAAAAGCTATGGCTACTATCAGTATTATTGATGATAAAATTGAAGATAACACTACAATACATTTAAAAATATTTACATGTAAGAAAATCAATTATCACATCAAAAAATCATCACAAATTTTAAATATATATAGTAAAACAGCAATAAAAACTACTGATATAATAATTAGAGAGATGAGAACCAATGAGATTTCAAGTTTAACTAAAAACAAATACATTAGTCATACTTTAAAATATTAAATTTACATATATTTGCATAAATTTATATAATTATTAATTTATGTTTCTGTTGGGATCATATATTTACATAAGGATTTCAAAAAAAAATTATTATCTTATTATTTTATCGAATTTGATGAATTTTTACATTGGTCCGACTTGGGACCAGCAATATTTATTAATTTATAGTGATTATTAATTTATCGAGTATTAATTTATAGAGGTTCAACTGTATATCGATTAGTGAGGTTAATGGATGTCTTGACGTTTTTTTTTTATTGTTTATATAATTGACACACGCATACTAGCGAATTGAACTTTAAATATGTCATAGTACAATCTAATAGATTAACAAATTAATCTAACAGATTTTTATAAGCACATAAAACAATATTATATAAATCATAAATCAATATGTTATTCTAATTAAATCATTAATTGTATCATAATATGACTAATTAATAAACACAACAAAACACTGAAATAGTCTATGAAATAAAGTCACTTTTCGTCCGAAAAAAGAAGGGTCACGAAATATATGTAACCCTATTTCTCCCATACATCCCGTGAATAGCCGCTGATCAGTCATGGATCCGCTGTGTTATATATATACGTAGTTCTTGTATTATGTCCTTTTCACCCTGGTTACACTGTTTGGGTGTCCTTGACATTTTAAAGCCGTTGGATCTGCAATCTATATTCTATAGGTCGTGACTCGTGACTTGTGACCCGTGAGGTAAATAGACGTCAGACTCAGGGAGCGTGGAAACTGGACAATAATAAAACCTGGTTTTTAGTCGTGACTCGTGACAGTATTTTTCGTAGAATATCTCATCCGCATATATCAATCGACGTTACATACGACGTTATATACATATACATATATTGGAGACGTAAAGTTCCTCCGAGAAAGGCATCTTTTCTTTTTAGGTGGTCTAGGTCGATCCCAACACAAACAGTGCGAATCTCGGTTGTTGTCGTGTAAGTTTGTGAAAAATAAAACCAACAGGGTCATTGGCAATTGCAAAGCAATACGTTTTGCGATGAATATTTTGGCATTCATGGAATAAATGATAGTCAATTATGAAATAGCATAATATTAATCATCAGTTACGTTACGGCAAATAAAAATAACATATTTAGTAACTTGTGAACGAATACGGCTTTCCTATAGTCAGAAGAGAACATAGTGTAAATCAATAATGTGAAGGAATATATACTTGTCACGGTGGAGATGAAGAATTTTGAATGAAACCGAACCAAGAGATATACATGTTCTTGAGAATGTGATGTTATTTAACGATTTGAGGAGGGAGATCGGTCTAAACAGCTTGCTTCTAAATAATTATTGGACTCCACGTATTATAAATGTGGCCCAGGTCTGGAGATATAATTTCATGGCATCAAATGTGGCGCAGGTCTGGAGATTAATTTGTTGGTTTAGTCTGTCTAATCTCTCAAAACTTAAATGTCGACTTGCTAATAGTGACGAAATAGAGACAAAGAGATTATCAAAGGGGACCAAACCTTAAACATGCATTGTCCCTCTCTCTATTCAACTTAACTGCAAAACACATACATTATTGCTTTGATGTCAATCTACGACGAGCTACGTGTTTCTATGTAAACCTGAGAAGTTTTCATTTATTCTCAATATTTGAGTATATATATTCAATGATTAAGTTTTACTATTGTATATTTGTACATGATTCATGGAATGTGAGTACTCACACTCTCACACAAACTCAATTAACACAGAGTCAGACTTGTGAGTTATGATAGTTATGGATTAATTCACATACATATGTGTGCAACTCTATTTCACTTTACCAATCTTTTGTCCAAATAATAAAAAACGGTTCGTTATAGTAAAGCAAAATTAGCTACCAAAGTGAATGAAGTGACCAACAACAATGATGTGACGCCCTGACTATCATCGTCCATGGATCTCTCCACTCATTCTCTCGGCCCAGCCTGTTGGTTTCACCCTCCTCCAAAATATGCTATTCCGGAAGGCTCATAAATACTATTTACCATTCATGCTAATCGGCTAATCGTTATGCAAATTTTCTCCGTGTTTTGTACTCATTTATACGTAATTTTTAGTAGATCACTCATCCTTGATTGTGTGGGGTTTATTCTCCTGGATAATTTAATTTATTCATCTCCTCCACTCCTTTTTTTCCTCGCGGGTTAGGAAAAACAGAAGTGTTGATTGATTCACTAAATAGTAGTCAATTTCATTGTTCTTCCAAAATGCAACGTATGTATCAGGTTTCGTATCATCGACCCCCAACCCAACTATATTAAGGCCCTAAAGCCCAATAATATGAGTTCTATTTCTGTTATAAAGCCCATCCACAACTATATTTTTAAAAACTTTTGGTGTAGAGATTTTGGTGTGTGTGTTGTTCAAATGAATCCCATCCACATAAACACAGAAAAGCCAAAGCACGACTCTGTTTACTCATTATCTTACTCTGATCAATGGCTCCAATCATACCACTTCACCGTACACCCCTTCAATCTCCTCCAGTCCTCACGAAAACATGCTATTAAACATCTCTTCCTCTCCAATTTCTCACCGGAATCCTTACTTCCTCTCCAATCTCAACAATCCCACATCATATTTCCCTCGGCGATCCAAAACCCATCTCTCAAAATCTTATCTTTTTCCCAGTCTCCCTACTTTATCGAACCAGAGCCTCAAGAACAAGGTTTCGTTCGGAAACAAGAGGTTCCCAGATGGAGAACGGATCGATTTCAGGTCGAGAGCTCTCCCCGGGATTGATTTAGGAAGCTTCGAATCAGTTCTAGAAGCTACTGCTGTTCTCACCGCGATCATCGTCGTCCACGAATCGGGTCATTTCCTCGCTGCTTCTCTTCAAGGGATCCATGTGAGTAAATTCGCAATTGGGTTTGGTCCGATTCTTGCTAAGTTCGATTTCAACAACGTCGAGTACTCGCTTAGGGCTTTTCCTCTAGGTGGCTTCGTTGGTTTCCCTGATAACGATCCCGATAGTGAGATCCCAATAGACGATGAGAATCTCCTTAAGAACAGACCGACTCTAGATAGATCGATTGTAGTTTCAGCTGGAATCATCGCCAATGTGATCTTCGCTTACGCTATAATCTTTGTCCAAGTGTTATCCGTTGGTTTGCCTGTACAAGAAGCGTTTCCTGGTGTTCTTGTTCCCGAAGTTAAAACCTTTTCTGCTGCTTACCGTGATGGGTTGCTTTCCGGCGACGTTATCCTCTCAGTGGACGGCACTGAACTCTCTAAAACCGGCCCTGACGCTGTCTCTAAGGTCGTTGACATTGTCAAAAGAAACCCAAAGAGTAATGTCTTGTTTAGAATCGAGAGAGGGAACAAAGATCTCGATATTCAGGTCACACCGGATAAGAACTTTGATGGGACGGGGAAGATCGGTGTTCAGCTATCTCCAAATGTTAGATTCACTAAGGTGAAGCCGAGGAACATCCCTGAAGCATTTAGGTTTGCAGGGAAGGAGTTTATGGGGCTATCGACTAATGTATTGGACGGTCTTAAACAAACGTTCTTCAACTTCTCTCAGACAGCAAGTAAAGTAGCAGGTCCTGTGGCAATCATTGCAGTGGGAGCAGAAGTGGCGAGATCGAACATCGACGGTCTTTACCAGTTCGCTGCGTTGCTGAATATCAACCTTGCGGTGATCAATCTCTTGCCATTACCGGCTCTTGACGGTGGGACATTGGCTTTGATATTATTGGAAGCGGTTAGAGGAGGGAGGAAGCTTCCTGTAGAGGTGGAACAAGGGATTATGTCTTCAGGTATCATGCTTGTGATATTCCTTGGATTGTTTCTCATTGTCAAGGATACACTTAGCCTTGATTTCATCAAGGAAATGTTGTAGTTATCTCTTTTGCTGAAAGAAAAGTGTTTTGATTTAAGGAAGAGAGAAACTTTAGTGTGAAGATGTCGAGAGTTTTAGATACAAAAAAACAAAAATTGGTTCCAAATACAAATACATGGTGATGAATTGATGGTACATATCCATGTAATATCTCTCTACTCTGTTATCCACTATAAAAGATGTTTTGTTTTTGTTTTTGTAAAGAAAATCATCGAAATTGTTGTGGTCTTACCGGGTTTTCAGTGTGAGCTCGATAAAGTGTTACCGAGTATAAACTGATTACGGATTGGTCTTGAACTCGTTAAGATGATACCTGGTTTGCATCTCAAAGTTACCTTTAGATAGATGTATTGGTGGATTAATAACGTTAGTTAGTAAGCATTTTGTACAAGGGGAGATGCTACGTTAAATACTTATCTATAATCCAACTATAGTGTCATTTACAGTTTATAGTAAGGCAGCTAATTCTTTTAAGCTCGTGTTCCCTTCTGTCTCTCGAACTCCATCTCCCTTCTGCATTTGAGCATTGCTCTTGATCTTGAGACTTGAGAGTTTGCTAGGGAGTTTTAAATTCAGATTTTTTTTTTCTGAAACAAAAGAGAATAAGTCCCATAGGGAACTCCATCTCCCTTCTGCATATATTTTTTCAATTCAAAACCTTTTTAAATAGAGGCCCAAAATTTTGCTTCATCTTTAGTATCTTAGGACCGACTCACGTGAAGGGGACAACGACGTTTTGACCAGTAGATCTAATTAACCACGTAAAATCAGCAAGCAACGTCTTCTAAATTTGTACAAACGCTAGAGCTTTTAGATTTTGAAATAATGAAAACACAATGACGAAAATATATAGAGTACTTTTGCGTCAAATATAGTAATATGGTCAAATGAACGTAGATACATATGGAAAGTAATATTAAAGGTACGCTCTCTCAAACTAATGTGAATGATCCAATGAATGAGGGAACTGGATGACAAGTTACAACAATATGTACTGTATTTTTAAAAATGTATATTTTTGAACAAAGAAAAAAATCCATATTATTTTAAATATAATATTCAAAATAGTTAATAGGTCAAATCTTGAAACTATTACTAGTTCCCCGTCCTGTTTTTTCTTATTTTAATCAAGTCTACTGACACAGTTCGTAATTGAGTTACATCTAATTAACCACACTCTGAGTTTTTACTGGTGTGTATCAAGTCTTCCCCAAATAGAAACTTTAGTTAGTGATAGTTCAACTGGTATAGGAAAGAACAAAACATCAACTAAAGTCCAATTTATTTCTCAAAAAAAAAAAACAAAAAACAAAATTCCAATTTAAGTTTTACAGGTCTAAATCATAACCCTCTGCTGGTTAAGGTCTTTTGTTCCTCTGTAAAAAACTTTGGTTTTCATAGGTTCCCTCTCTCACTCCTTCTTCATCCTCCTTATTTATTAAGTAGCTTTTATTTTGAGATGAATGGTTTCATCTCATTCCCTTGTTGTAAGCCTTATTATTAATTCAAGCAAGCCCTTTAATAAAAAAAGTCTAAATCATAACATGTCCTACAAAATCAATGTAATAGGTTTGAACTTCTCTATTATAAATATTATTTATTACATATATTTTTAACAGTTTCTATTTTAAATGTAAAGGATTTGCCATCACATTCAAATTATATCAAAAAAATATGTAGTCAACCCTATATAATGTTATTAGACATTATTTTAAAAATATTTTCACCAATAAATTTATTTAACATTAAAATCATTTTCAAATAAAAAACAGTTTAAGTGCATTTAGCATTATTTTTTTAAAAAGAAACTTAAAAAGAGTTTTTTGATGTAAAAATATTTTGTTTTCATCACTATGTGTAACATTCAAATTATTTTCAAATATAAATCAGTTTATGTTCATTCGCAACTTTTAAATTTGTTTTTTTTTAATTTATATATCGTTCTCTCAATGTTCTGAGACTTTATCATTTGATTACAGATTTTTAACTTCATATAAATATTTCAATCACAATTTCAATCTTCAAATTATTTAAAAATAGACCAACACTGCATTGCATGTAAAATTATTTAAAATTTCTTTTTCTAAAAATTTATAGGCGGATTTTTCAATGTAGCCAAACAAAATTTGCCAAGCAATAGTGTTTCAAAACTAAATTATTTTTAAAAAAGAAATTTTTTTTCCATTCAACCATTTTTAGATATATTTCAAAAAATTTTGACAGATATTTTGATATTGCCATACAATTTTAACCTAAATATTTTTTTTATCAACTACAGCGTGTAACATTTAGATCATTTTTTTTTTGGTCAAGAACATTTAGATCATTTCTTTTTTTTTTATGGTCAAGAACATTTAGATCATTTCTTTTTTTTTGGTCAAGAATATTTAGATCATTTCTTTTTTTTTTGGTCAAGAACATTTAGATAATTTCTAATTTATAAAAATTTAAATGCATTCAACGCTAATAAAAATAAAGTAGTCAGACGCGTTGAACGTGTGAATTACTTACGAATACGACAAAAATAGAAAATTAAATAAAATTACCTTAATTACCTCTTAATAGCTGGCAAACAAATCCTTGAACCGGAATGTTTTAATACAATTTGACACGTTGCCGGCATATTTGCTCTAAAAAAGAATTGTGTAACATTTAGATAATATATAAATCATAAACAGTTAAATGCATTCACCGGTAATTATATTTTCTTTTTAAAAAAGTTTACGAATCTTTGAGTTTTAATGAGTAAAATTATAGTAATTATCTCTTAATAGCTGGCAAATATTACCTTTTAACAGAGTTTTAATAAAAAAAAATTATGAATCTTTGAAAAGGAGTATTTTAATAGAATTTGACATTTTAGAGTATTTTAAGTTACATATGTACGATAAAATAAATAAATAAAATTATCCTAATTATCTCTTAATAGCTGGTAAAAAAAAATACTTTTAATAGAGTTTTAATGAAAAAATTAGAAATATTTGAGGAGGAGTGTTCTAATACAATTTGACACAATTCGACACTTTGGAGAAGAAGTAATTGCTTAGAAGACTCAAACTCCTATGATAAAAATGTGCCCATATGAAAAGTGATCATGCCAACGTAATTTTGGATGAAATATCGCATAAAATGACTTTTGATTTATCTTTATTTTCCTCTATCCTAAAAAAAAGATAGTAATGAATCATTACATTAAAAAGAAAAAAAAATAGAGCGAGAAGAAAGACAGAAAAGGCGTGGGGGAAAAAGAAAAGGAGGAAGACAAGTAAAATAAGAGAAAAACGCGTCTTTGAAGAGAACGTCCCATTCCATTAGGCATGCAATGCGCGGCCGTGAAAGAAGCTCACTCCTCTCCTTAAAAAAAAATAAAAAATAGTTATATAAATTAGAAATACATCATTTTAATCTCTCTCTCATTTTCCTTAATGTTTATAGCTAGGTCATACATAATTCGAGTGTTTGTCTATGTTTCGTAAAAGTTGATTAATGGGTGGAACAAGTCATTTTCATTTAGATTCTGTGTTAACATCAATAAACGGCTTTGACTAATAACTATGGATTATTGATGACGACTTATAAACACAATTTAGAGATTGGAATATATGAGATTTGAGACAGAAGAGGTGGTAATTTATTTTATTTTTTAAAAAAGAGAAATTATAAACTTTTTTAATATCTAGAAATTAAAAACTTTTCATCATTATCATATCACAATCTCTTTTTTATCTCGAATTGGTCTGAAGACAGACAACTATCCTCTCTCATCAAACTCATTCTATAAATTCTTAAAACCTCTCTGTCTTCTCTATAAGGAAAGACCAAAGAGACGAAGAAAGAGACAAAGAAGCCATTAAAGTTTAAATAAAGCACGTAATAACAACAAATTATTACGTAATAATACCAAAAAAAAAATTATATCACTTCCAAATATACACCAAACACACCCCAAAAAGAAAATTCATCCTTTCTTCCTCTCTCTATATATCTAATTCATAACACACAAAAATACTTATATATACAAATATATACACATATACAAACATCGTATATATCAAGTAAACAGAGAGAAAAGAAGAAAAAAATCTCCTCTTTTTCCTCCTTGATCGGAGGGTCGCCGTCTTCATCAGAAGGATATGGACGGTGTTGGAGAGATGACGGCGACGGAGGCGAGAGGGTTGAAGAAAGGGCCGTGGACGGCGACGGAGGATGCGATCTTGACGGAGTACGTGAAGAAACACGGCGAAGGTAATTGGAACGCGGTGCAGAAAAACTCAGGCTTGCTCCGGTGTGGAAAAAGCTGCCGTCTACGGTGGGCCAATCATCTCCGGCCAAATCTGAAGAAAGGATCTTTTAGTCCTGATGAAGAAAAGATCATCATCGAGCTTCACGCTAAGCTGGGAAACAAATGGGCTCGTATGGCTTCTCAGGTTTTTTTTTTCCTTCATTACACAACTCTTAACTTTTTTTTTCTTCATTTAAAAAATAAAAATAAAATTTTTTTTTTCTAATCTTCTTATTGGTTTCTTCAATTCAAGAGCTTTAATTTTTTTTTATGGAATTAGATTTTTCTAGTTAAACACATAAATTGCATGTTTCAATGTGTTTTGAATCTCTCTCTCTCTATCTCTTGGCATAATTAATCTTGCATCTCTATTTTTTTTTTTTGGATTTAAATAATCTCTAATGTTTTTGTTTGATTGTTTTTTATAATTTTTTTTTTTGATATTGTAGTTACCTGGACGAACAGACAACGAGATCAAGAACTATTGGAACACGAGGATGAAGAGAAGACAACGAGCGGGTTTGCCTTTATACCCTCAAGAGATTCAGCATCATCAACGAAATGATCATGATGATGATGATGATGAGTTTGAGTTTGAGTTTAATTCCTTTCAATTCCAAAACCAAGACCATCATAATAATCACCTTCAATACACTAATTCTTCCAATACTTCATCATCCTCTTCTTCATTCTCTTCTTCGTCTTCTCAACCTCCAAAAAGGCTGTGTTTAGATCCCTTAATCTCTACTAATCCAGTCCTAAACCAGATCCCGGACTCTCCAATGAATTTTCAAATGTTCTCTCTTAATTACAACAATAGCCTTGATCATCAGAACGAAAATAACCAGTTTGGTTTCTCTCTTCCTTTGTCATCATCCTCATCGTCTAATGAGTTGTGCAACCCCAACCAACTTCTTGAGCTCATCTCCGAGAGTTTTGACACAAACAATACCAACAAGATCAATGACATTGATGCTATGAGTTATAGTTCATTGCTTATGGGGGATCATCATGATCAGATCATGAGACCGAGTTCTTTCCCTTTAGGACTAGACAATCCCGTCCTAGAGCTTCCTTCATACCAAACACCGACCCATTCGCTCACTTCTAATACCATTCTTGAAAATGGTGTCAATCTTGATCCACCTGCTAGCAGCAACAGTGGATTGCTTGACGCCCTCTTGGAGGAGTCTCAAGCCTTGTCTCGAGCAGGAATCTTCAAGGACGTTAGGGTTTCTCCAAATGATCTACGTGAAGATCAAGACAAGACAGTGAAGATGAAGTTTGAGAATCGGTTAATGGATCATCTAAACTCTTCTCATCAATCATCATTCGGTAAGAACTTATGATTTTGTTAAAACCTTTTTTTCAATATTCATAATTTAGTTTAACCATTAATTTATATATTGAGTTTAAGAAAACAGTAATCAGAGTATGGATCTTTGGTAATATCGAAGAAATATATATTGGATTTGTCTTTGCCTAATTTACTCTTTCATCTTAACTAGTGTTTAATATTTGTTGAATGAACAGAAACAAACCCTAATCATTACAAACAGTACAATGAGCCAACGATGGTGAAGGCAACGGTGGATGATGATGACGACATATTGATGAGCCTTCTCAACAACTTCCCTTCGACAACACCATTACCTGATTGGTACCGGACGACAGAAATTCAAACGGAAGCCTCACCGACCGGAATCTTTGTCGGAAACCATCAAGTTAACAACAACAAGATGGAACCATACAAGGCCCAACCTTCGTCCGGTGTGGATCCTATGGCCTCGTTGGGGTCATGCTATTGGGGCAACATGCCTAGAATTCGCTAATTTGGAACCACCCCTCATGAGCAAAATCATTTCTTTGGTCTTTGGAGAAACAAAAGAGAGAGAGCTAATTGTGAGCTTGATTTGGCTCTGTTTGTGTAAAATCTTGTTTTAAGTTGTTCAGTTTAAGATGTGCTATGAACTTTATGTTAGTACATGTTTTCAAGGGGCCAAAAATCAAAAGAGAAATGAGAAATTTAAATGAGATGAGACTGAGCTTTCTAGTTTTCTGTTTGTTAACTCATGTCATATTCAATCAATTTTATGCAAGGATGACACACACAAAAATCGAATTTGTAGCTGAAAATGAAATGTTACAAAAAAATATTTGGATATTCTAAGTCCAATTTTTTTTTTTGTTGAATCAATTGTAAATACACATGCATAGTATGAAAATTGATCATTAGTTTTCCAAGTGGAAGATAGACGTGAACGTTTATAACATATTCTCCAGAGGACAAAAACACTGATAGTTTCTTTCACTAAAATATTAATTTGAGGACGAATTCTGATTTTGGATTTGATAGTTTAGATTTATTGCTTACTGATTGGTTTGTTTTAGACTTTTAGTTAATTACCATGTATGTCACAATCAATTAACACTAGTGGATTACTGGTGCTAAACCCAAGTAGTGTACCACCTAAAAAACTACATTTTGAGGATCTAAAACTAGAATTAACCGGGACAATAAACGCCATAGGATTAGATTTTTGCGAAGAAGAATATTACACACGCTAGGAAGAGTTGAATAAGGAAGAGCTTATAGAGTAGAAATTCAGGGAGGAGTAATGTGATTGGGTAAGGAGCGGACTACTTGCATACACTGCCATTGGCTTATGTCATCTGCAAATTATTCCACACTCTTCCAAGAAATAAGCTCCTTAAATTTCGGTACCTCAAGAAAGAAAAATAGAAATGAAGATAAATAATATATATTGCAACTAGTCGATGAATGTTTTTTTACATAACCTTTATATACTTGCACCTTATCTGAGTTCTCTGACATCATGCACACTACACTTCTTTGATCAAATTGATTTGCCATTGGAATACTCGGCCAAGCCTGGAATGTTAGAAATGACATTTAAAAATATGGATACAGTATAGTATACCATTCACGACCGTTGACAAAATCATAGCAATCTGAAAAAATAATCAAAAAAATCAATTTTAGAGTACAACAAAAAAAAGTTATAATAATAGCTGCTCACCAACGAACACTTCATCAAAAGTAGTAGTATACACACAACTTAAACAAATTAATATAGAAACAAACAAAAAAAAACTACAAATTAATGAACAAGAAGAAGATCACACAAAAAAAAAAACCTTTTGGGTTATTTTTCAAGTGGCTATCGGTTTTTTATGAGACTGCTTTGAAAAACAAACACACTTAGCTTTCATGGCTTCCACTTCACTCCCATATTCTCTGAACTTATATTCCTCCTGCTGTTTAAACGCTGGAGGAACCTTCCCTTCGCTATAACACTGGTTACAAAGGCTAAACCCGGTTTTCACTTCCTTAAACCGAGATCCAATGATCGGGTACCGACAAACCGAGCAAACCTGGTTACCATGTCTATTCCTGTCTCTTGTTTCGAGTTTAACAACAGTCGACATGATACCAAAACCCCACTCTGAATCATCGTACATCACAAGAAACTGGTTGAATGTTACCGTGGAAGTATCAGTTTCTCCATGAACTTCTAACATCTCGCTCATTCCCTGTGACGGTATGTAGATAGCTCTCAAAAGTTTCATGTATTTGACAGCATCCGCTTTTGTTATCTGAGAGCTTCCTTCGTTTCCAGGTCTCCAAAGAAGCGCATCAAAAGCAACTCTTTTCCTTTTCTCTGGATGGCCACCGCACAAAGGAGCAATCACTGCGTAGAACATTCCTAAATCCACTCTTCCCGACCCTGAATCATCGAGCACCGAGAGTATTCTCTCGTTTATGGCCTTGATCGCTCCTTGGAAAGTTTCTGGTTTCAGGACGTTAAGCAGACGCCGGAGAATCTCTTCCAAGTTTGGTTTCCTTATAGATTTCGTGGGAGCTCCATTGCCGGAATAAGATACAGGGACATCGTTGTCTCTCATCTCTTTACTTAATGCTTCAACATCGCATTTCACCAGCCTTGTAACTCTCTGGAAGGCTCTAATCTGAAGAGCTGTTGCTAAATCTGGTCTCAGAGTAGTCTTCTCGCCTACCGTCTTGAACTTGGAAGGTTCCACAATGATAAACGGAGCTTCTTCATTCACACTATTACCGTTGTTTTTGACCTTCTTCTTCTTCTGCAACTGTTTCAGATGAGATATCGCATCGTGCAACTCAACTCTGTTAGTCATTTTCAGAGCTTCCTTTAAAGCTCTTTTAGCTTCTTCGGTCTCTCCAGCACCCAACAAAGACACAGCCTTGTTGAGCTGTGCCCTCCAATGGTTAGGCCAAACCGCTAAAACACGAGTGTACATCTCGGAAGCTCTCTGAAACCTTCCCAAATCCATGTAAAGACCACCGAGGTTATAAAGAGCATCGACATGACCAGGCTTCAAGTCTATAGCTCTCTGGAAAACCTCAATAGCTCTCTCATCCTCTCCCATAGCATGAAGCGACGACGCCAAATCACAATGTGCATCTGCATAATCCGGTTTCAAATATATAGCTTCCTCTAAGGCTTTCACAGCCGCTCTATACTCTCCAACACCGAACAAAGCACTACCTAGAAGCTTCAAGGCTCTATAATGTCTTGGACAAAGAATCGCAGCCTCTCTATAATACTCACAAGCACTAAGCACCATACCTTCGCCTTCGAGGGAGATACCGAGGTTGACGTAAATCTGAGGAAGCAAGTAAGCCCATTGATTCCCACCTGACTCAGCAGCTTCCAAAGCTAGCAAAAACTCGTCTTTCGACTCTTTACACTTGCCCAAAGCGTAGAGACAGTTCCCAGCTTTGAAATGAGGCCTCACATCTATCGGTTGCAGCTCGCAAGCTCTCTTGAAGCTAACGAGAGCTTCTTTAAACAATTGGTGCTCATACAAAACCTTACCAATCGCCATGTGTCCATCGAAAGCTTCTTCCTTTGATCTAGCACCATCTGCTTTGCTCCTCAAGACTCCTAATTCCTTGACGAACACTGTGTAATCGTGGCTTGATTCTTCCCAGAAGACTCTCTTATCGGATAAATCCGACGAAGGACCAAGCTCTCTCGACCATCCGGCGTCGGAGAACGCATCCAAGTTATCGGCTTTCGGTTTCCCGTCTCTCTCCTGCTTCGATTTCAATCTCTTGACAAGAATCTCCAAATCGTCGACGAGCTTCCACGTCTCGTCGAAGACGATGCCGTGGTTAGGCGAAACCGCCCAAGCCGCCGTTCTCTGCTGCTTCTGCGCTTCCACGACTCTCTCGTCGGCAATCGAAGACGAAGAAGCTTCCGAGCCCTTTGTGTCATCGGCGTTGAATTCGAGACCCAGAGCGTCGAAATCCCGATCGACGTCTCCGGCACCGTCGTCGTAAGTACGGAGAAGACCGTCGTAGGTCAAACCTCTGTCTCCGTCGATGAATTCAGCGTAGGTTCGAAACACTTCGTCGAGAATCGCGCTAATCTGCTCGTCGCTGAACTTCACCCTCGGATTCACGGCCACGACGAGAGCCGACATCTCTTGCCGGTTTAATCCACCGTCACGATTCCCATCGAATTGCTGGAAAATCCTCTTAACTTTCTCAGATCTGCTTCCTCTGGTCGTCATTTTTTCACCGGGGAATAACAGAAAATAAAAATCCAACCTTTTTCCCTCTCCCCAAATAATTAGGGCTCAAAAAGAAGTAACAACCAGAATATTGAAATCGAATAGCAAAAGCGAGTTTACAGAATCCAATGTAGCGAAACCCAAAACAGGAAAATTACATGAGATTGAAAGGGAAAAAACAAGAGTTATGACAGATCAATTTCGGGGCTTCGTTGCGAGAATCGTGATAAATTGATGATGAATGTTCTTAATCCGAATCTGTGTAATGAAAAGTTGCTATATTTTTTTAAAAAAAATAAGATTAAGAAGAAATCAAAGGGTCCAAAGAGTCCGAGCTGTCTATTTGTTGTCTCTGTGTATTGCTCTAAACTCAGATAGTGGACAGGAGATAACGGTGTTGTTGTACTGTGCTGTGTGGGCTTTACTTGCTCTTTTATCTTTAATTAATTATTAATTTATTCTTACATAATATTTAGAGAAGAAGTACAACTATACAAATAATTCAATAGTCAATACCAACAAATTCAGTATTTAAATTTTTAGAATTCAGTTCTCCACTTGTATTAGATGTTTGATAGAACCATTTAGATAATGAGAGAAAAAATGATGCATTACTGGCTATTAAATGCAAATGGAAGAAAAAAGTTCTTTCCTTTTCTATACTTTTAGTGATGATGCTTAATTTAGGTAATAATCAAACCAATACTCTGGCAAACCGATAAAAGATGATTAACATTAACTTTTGAAAATCCTTCGAACCATGGATACATATATTTGCTAGCAAACCGAGTTCAAAACCGAACCGGTTTGGATAAAAGAGTCAGAGACAATGGAAACCATGAGTAGAAGCTTATATTTTGGTAAAGAACCTACAAGTTTGAAGATGATTACGGCGTCGTTTTGGTGATTCTTGCCAAGCAATTATCTTTGGGTCTGGTGTGTGGCAAGAACATCACCGGACAACCGGGATTGCTCCGTTCCACCCTGCGATTTCACCATTGGAAACAAAACATTATGAATCTGCAGCTTAATACAGAGTGAGAACTAGAAAGCTGAGCTATAATATACAGAGAGAAGAGAGAGAGTTACCGATATTTGAGGAGGAAATGATGAAGAAAAATGGAAATCTCGAGCTTGGCAAGATCGTTTCCTGGGCAAAGACGGCTTCCTAAACCAAAAGGAAGGAATGTACCTGCTTTTGGTGTGTATCCCTGTAGAACGAACCAGACAATGTTCAGTTCCTTTTCACATATAAGAGACTGCAAACACAGTTTGATTGCACAATCTGTATACCTCCCATCTTGAAGGATCAAATTTCTTCGGATCCGGGTAGGTCTCAGGGTCCAAATGGACGTCCCTAAACCAAGCCAGAACCTTCCAGCCTTTTGGTATGATATAGCCTGAATACAAAACATATGAGCAATGAAACGTTTTAAGATGATTTACCATGTTCCATGTAGGTAAATGAGTATACTGACCGTTCATTTGGACATCACTCTTTGCTTCCCGGAAGGCCGTAAGAGAGAATGTTATTACTCGAAGTGTCTCATCAATAACCTGGTAAAGAAAAACTCGTTGCTATCAGTAAGAGATTGTGTAAAGATTATACTAATTACAAAAGCCAAGAAACTTGTGTTGCAATGAAGCACCTGTGAAAGATACTCCATTTCACGTGTTTCTTTAAGAGTCAAACTCTGGCCCGGCGCTCTTTTCTTCACAATCCTCTCTTGTTCTTCCTATGGTACAACAACGAATAGCACAACTCAAGACTGTAAACTGAAATGGAAAGGAAAAAAAAAAAAAAAAGACAGCTTCTCTTACCTTTGCCTTTTTTAGAATCTCAGGGTGTTCCTGCAGGAAAATGGTAGCCCACATAATGGTGTGTCCAGAGGATTCATGACCCGCATTTAGATACATCAACAAAACATCTATAATTTCTTCATCATCTAAAGTTCTTCCGTTTTCATCTTCAGCATCTATTAGATTATCCAGCATGTCTTTTTTATTGGATGACATATCCTGCTTCCTTTGGTTTCTTCGGTTAGTCACTATGGACTGAAAGGCAGCTACAAGTTTTTTCCTTGCCTGTATAAATGGAAAAATACTAATCCTCAAATCACCAGGGATATGCATAAGGGTAACCAAAAGTCACAAAGAAAGAAAAAAAAGGGTCTTTTACCTTCAGTGCTTTGTGATAAGCAAACCCAGGAATATTAATAGCCATTGCTCTAACTCCATAGTTAAGGTTGGTATATTCCCGTTCCAATGCATCCATGACCTGCTCACTCTCACTGCTCATGAATACGTACATAATGATCCTAAATGTAAGCTTACGCAACTGAGTCAAGAACTCGATTTCTCCCATTTTGGACCAATTTTCTAGATCAGTAATAACAGTTTCTTCAATGAACGGTATGTAGAGAGAGAGAGCCTCATGGCCATTGACAGGAGTAGAGGTCAAACGCCTGAGCCGCTTGTGTTCTTCGAAGGATATACCGATAAAGGACTTCCTGCCAATGAGTTTCATGGTGGATTTTGGCCAGCCTGTCGTGAAGCAATCATCATCTGTTAGAACTCGCCGACAAGTCTCTGGTGTTGTTACTATCACACTTGGGTTCCCAAACATGTGTGTTTTATAAACACCGGTACGCCCATACCTGCATCATTGAGGAAACAGAGAGTAGGTCCAAGTTGTCAATTCATCTATATGGAGAAGCAAGAGAGAACAAAAAAAAGAAATCTCAACTTTTCCATCAAGAACCTAACAATCAATCTATTTTCTTCAATAAAGCCAAAATTATTGCAGAAACGAAGCACTTTGGGAGGTCTTTTGAAGAGAAAAAATCGATGTATATACCTTGTGATGTAGGATCGGGTGAAGGAATCAGGATCAGATGTTTTGAAAGCTCTAAGAAAGGAGAACATGTTGCCTATGAAAGGCCATCCCAAATCTCCTGGTGGCAGATACAGTTTCTTCTCCCCAAGTTTGGACTCATATCTCCAGACATTCACTCTCTTCAACACCCATTTCAGAACAAACAATCCCAATACTATCCAAGGGAACCACATCAGAATCGAACCCGTTTCCGTCATAGCTTCAGTTGTAACGAGGAGAAGGAAAGAGTAAGCAGATACTTTAACAAAAATCACTTTGAAGAGGCCATGGTAAGATATTATCTCCAAAAGGAGTTTTTCTTTCTGATTGAAAAAAGGAGTAAACGGACAAAGACTTCAACTAGAACAGTGGAACAGTGTTGTTGTGTCTATCAAGGAATGATACTAATCGACACTTTAAACTAAAGAACCCGACCGCTTGTTTCTATCTATTTTGTTTGGTTGCTGCTCACATGTAGTGCGAGGTGACCATACTTTCCTTTCCAATTTTAGATCTCTATCGTCTTCTCTAATCATATTCTTCTTTGAGAAAAGCAAGTTAATTTACTAAACCCTAATGTATTTTTACATATATTGATTCACATAAATGAACAACATACCAAGCAAATCGTAGAAGCTCACAGAATCAGACCTCTTGAATCCAAATCCAAACTTTGCAAAGCAATCTATATGCGAAGAAAGGAAGATTACTGTAACGAGGGGAAGAAAACACTGTGTTAAGAAGAATACAAAGACCGTAAATTGTGGTGAAGAAACTAAAGAGTAGCACACATTCCCAACACAAAAACGGTGAAAATAAATCAGAAGAAAACAATTTAACAGAAGAATCCAAAATGGAACAAAGACACAAAAACTCCAATGAATATCTCGTGAATCACAAACAAAACTTTATTTTTCGTTGGATCGATTTTGCATTCAAGCGTTACTTTTTAATTACTCTTTTGTCACCTAGAAAAATCCGTCAAATTCATCATCCTCTTTGAACAAAACCCAGATCACAAGTTTCACCACTTTAAACTAAATCACTAAAAGATGAGGAAAAGAGAAAGTTTGACCCTTTTAAGCGAATAAGAAACGAGACCAGCAGCTTCGTCTCCCACATCGTCGAGAGCTTCGGAGCAGAACAAAACTGAAAACTACAGTCCCAGGACTTGCCGGAACTGCCTTCTCCGGCATATTCTCCTACTCCTCCACCAAACACATAAACCCTAATCGGACCACCATCGAACTGTGAGACTTGTGTGCCAGTGCCACAGAGTAAAAACAGTGATCTATATTAAACATTCGAATCTTAAAAGACAGAAGGAAAGTCTAAAGTAGAAGTTATTCAAAGTTGAAATCTTATTTATTATCCAAAATCAAAGCCTAATCAAATCAGTTATAGTTTGTATTGATTTAAAAACCCACAATCTACACTCACTCCAAAAACAACGAAAAAACAGAAAGAAGCAGGCGCCTTTGCTGCTGCGGCTGGTTTTCCTTTTTACTAAAACGGAAACGCTTGTCGCAAACCGTTCTCAAACGCAAAACGCAACCTTGCAAAAGGTTCATACTTATCTCTCTCTAGTCCTCTCCTATGTAAGTAAAGTAACTATGATACAATTCATACAAACGTATATATCTCTTTGTTCCATAAAGAATATGCAGAAGAAGAAGTGTTTTCCGCGTGACCATTTTGTATGATCTATTTATATGTTGTGGATTCCGCCTCAAAATGTGGCTTTCCAAATAGCGTTTTCAGGTTCACCACATCGCTTATGAACCTCTTTAATACGATCAGCGGATCTGCAGATACCACTACACGTCCAGTCGAATGAAGCTACACATATGTTGCCAGCTTGTGCCTTCCATTCACAATCTGCAATCGCCCAAGTATATCAGATTCAATGTTTAATGACTACCTCTTACATCAAGATTTTGGTAAAGGTTATAGTGTCACTACAACTTTTGATAGTGTTTTTGTTCTCGTTTTAGCATTAAAGGAAACATTGTAGTTAAGGTGAATAGAACTAGCAATGTTCACTATTTACCACTTCACAATCATATAGAAGGTATAGAATTGAGAAGATACCAGGAGGAGTGCCGCAACATAGCCTTCTATCATCGATATGCGTAACATCAAGCCCGATAAACCAAGCACCCAATGTTACATCCTCATTCGCATACTTATGGAGAACATGCCTGAAACATTTTGTAGCACCGAGGTATTAGATGGAGAATGAGGTATAAATACAGTGCAACAGAGTTCAAATCTTACTGATTTGTGGAAATGTAAGAAGCCAAGTCTCTTGAAATGGCGTATAACTGTCCAGTAGCGTGACGGAAGTACTTGTTCCCGTTCTCACCAAATTTCCAATACTCGGGCTCATGGTATCTAACTCCTCTGCTCCATAGACAACAAAAAATGAGAGTTGGACTTTTATGGTCAAATGATTCAAAAGAAGTAAACAGAGAAATTGGAGTTTACTTTTGAGATAGGACTGGACCAGACTTCATGCAGCCTATATAGACTCGAGGTTTTTTCCTGTGTCTAACAAGAGTTTCCCCAAGAGTTGCTGTGGATGTTTCAACAAAACAATCCAACCCCATTAGAAATTGGGGAGAATGTTGAGTGAACATTTTGCATTGTCTGCTATAAGATTGTAGAGCTTACCGATATTTACATGAACATCATCATCTACTTTGACGTAGAAATCTGCATCCCACATAGAAAACGCGGTAGAAAAATATGTTTTTGTTTTCCCTGATAACTCGAGGTATCCTTCAACATGGTCCTGTTAAAAAGCATCAAGGAATCACAAATGAAGATAAGAAACTCGTAATAACGGTTTTGGACATCAAAAGCGCGAGTCAATTCGAGTAGAAGAAATACCAATCTCAAGAAATCTCCATGCTTCCTGTCCTCTGCTTCAATGGATCTGTCTAGAATTCCTCCAGCTGTTGCACTAAAGAACCAATGACAAACAACATCAGATATACAGAGAACACTTAATGTTACTCATTAACTACGTAAGAACGTGGTAATCTGACATTATACTAAAAGATTAAAACTCTCACCTATGACCAATCACAAACCGTATAATAATTCCCTTCTCTTCTTCCAACTTCTTTCTTTTTTCACCTACAAGCATAATTTTCGACAGACAAAAAAACCCATCAAGAAACATATTAATATTAGCAATCTTGAAGATGGAGAAGGTAAAAAAGTGGTGTTGAAACCTTGAGGCATCCAAGTTGTTCGAACAGAATCTCTTCTCTTTCGGCTGCTAAAAGCAGTATTAATCCCTACAACCATCAAATATCGTCTTTTCCCTGGTAATTGCTTCTTCACCATATCATTAGATATAGGAGCACCATTCATCAAAGACTCCTGAGCTGATCTTGCTGCGGCTAACTCCATTTCTAAGTTCGAAATGGTCTTATCCAATGTCCTGAAAGTTAAACAAGAACGCTTTGAAACCCCGAGAAAAGTTTTAAAAGATTATGTATTTGGATCAGTCCAGCTCAAAGATGTATCTTACTGTATAGCGTTATGAGTCTTGGAAACTTCTCCAAACAAAGCCTGTGGATCCCGTTTTACTTCTTTCTGGTAGAGCTAAAAAGAAAAGCAATTCTCAGAAATCTTGTAGAAACTCAAACCAAAAGTAGTGAAATGGATTCAGAAACACATCAAGCTCACGGTTTTCGGATCACAGCCTTCGGAGATAAGCTTCAACCTCTCAGCTTCTGTTACGGAAGGTCGAGCCATGTCTCTAGACTCCGGAATATTCCACATTCTGCAACAGTCAGATTTTTTAAGACAAAGATTTCAAATTTCTGTTTCGTAGCTTCTTCAAAGAGGTGGATCATTAATCATGTGATTAATCATGTGAGTGATCAAAAACTCAATCTTTTCCATTTATATGGTACTTATCAAGAAAATCAGAAACCAGAGAGAATAGTACAAATCCGCAGACCACATTAGAATTCATGAAAATAGACTAGAACCGGCTTCTTTCGGATCTAATGGGATTGAGTTACAAATCAGGCTCCAAAAATTGAACTAGTGAGCTTCAAATAATGGTGATGAAACCAGACAGAAAAGAGAAGACAAAAACAAAAAAAACAAAAAATCATGAAAACTTATTGTCAATTGCATAAAATAATCAGAACCCATTGAAAATACGAAACGTATTCATGACTCGATGAATCTCCGAAAAAAAAAATTCTAACCATAAGACCCAGAACACCATGTAAACAAAGGATGAACAAAATCAAACAGTCCAGAAACAGCTGGGAAATTCAAAAATTTTAATAAAATCACACCTATCGGTGAAGAACATCCCGAAGCAGAAACTCGCAAAGCAAAGTAGAAATGTCCATTTCCTCGTTACGAAGCTTCTAGAATAAAGATGCTCTCCTTTGATCTTCGTCGACATTATTTTTCACTCAACAAACCAGAAGAACAGAGATTCCCAGAAACCAAAACAGCTATTTTAAGCCGATTAACTCCATAAGAGGAATCAAAACCCTAAACCAGGCACACACCCAAAATGAAACAGTCAACAAGAGAAGCAGCTCAATCTTCTGAGCTTCCGAAACCAGAATCTGAGATTCGAATGATCCGAGAGAAATTTAAAGAAAAGAGATACTCTTAGATTTTCTTATTTTCTATGAGAGATGGTGTTAAAGAGATTCTGGCTCTTTCTCTTTCTCTCTCTCTCTGGGTCTGTATATTCGCAGGGACGTAAGAGTGGAAAAGAAGGGGACGTTGAAGAGAAGGAAGAAGAAGAAATAAGAACGACCTCTTAACCGTCCGGTTTACTTATACTAATTCGGGCTGAGAATTCCTGAAATGACCAAACTGTCCCTATCAAACCATTTTATATCCCAGCCTAGAAAATAATTACGGATAATAAATAGCAGTAAATGAATTGTTTTTCTTTTTTTTTTTCTTTGCAAGAAGTAAATAATATGAATTGATTTTACTCTGCTATTTATTGGCAAAAAAATGTATTTTTTTTTGTGAGAAAGTTACAGTGATTTTCCCATATAACTATGAGAACGTATTCTTTAAATGTAAATCCAAATTTTGACCCGGCATGCGAATGTGATTGAGATAGTTGTGATTTTTTTTTTTGTCGGTATTTAAAATACGTTCATTTGATTGGACAATATCTAGTAAACTATAGAATTAACAAATCGGTGTTAGGACACCAAATCTGATCACTACAATAGATAGTGATCACTACAATAGATAGTGATGTATACTAATTCGTGCTATATCTATAATATATCCAAAATTTGTCTTTCGCCTTTTTGGTGTTATTGTGTAATATTTAACGTTTTAGTGTATAATCCGATTATCATAAGATTGCGAGAAGCTATACTCTTTTCTTATATACAACTTTAAAATTTATTTATAAATGTTATTTTGGAGATTTTTCCTTGTGGTGTTATATAACGTAGAGGTTAAATTAAAGGAGAAGGATGAAAGAAGAAGGCGGTTGATGAGAAAGGAATGGTGGTCCTCAGCTTTTTGCAGCAGATAACACATGATCTTATAAGGCACACAAATTGATAGGATTCGTTATTTAACGACCTTTTATTTTTTATTGATCAAAATATCATTTACAGCATGAAGTCTATGAATTGGGAAGTTATACCTAATTCCGGTATCAAAGAAAAAGTAAAGGAAAAAACAAAGAAAGTAAGGGACCATATTCGATCAATATATATTTCATCAATTGACTTTTGCAACCTTCTACGGGACTAAAACAATACTCCACTTTTTTTTTTTTTTTGATAAAACAATACTCCACTATTTGTTGTTTTTCTTTTCTTATTTTTGATAAAGGGTTAATATTTGATTATTTTTGACAAATAGCTGACGCGGAACGATTGATTTAGACATCTTACGACTAACGTCGGCAGGATAGGATATAAGTTAAAATGATCGTAGTTAATAATTTAAGGATGGGCATTTCAGTTTTACTTTGACTTTGGTTTGGGTTCTTTTTTTTTTTTTTGGTTTGGGTTCAGTAGATTGAGATTTGATAGAAATCTAGCAAAATTCAAATGAAATTAGTTCGTTTTTTAGTATTATTAAAAAATAATTATAGTAACTATAGGTATCTTACAACGAAATATCTATGAATATATGATAACTTTATAACGAAAATATCAGTGGTAGGATTTTTCTCGCCATGAAATATTATGATATACATCTGATACCAAGCTAAATCTCCAATAAAAATGTCATTGCTAATTCGGTCATCTCATCAACATTTAGTGCTGATTATTTTTTCATGTTTGGTCAGATTGTTCATATCCTTTAGTGGACTTTGATATTCTTTGTTCATCTTTTAGATTTTGGCATATGCTGATTGTTGATTGTATAGGTCATGCTTCAATATTTTAAATGTAGATCGTAGGCCGTCCAACAAAATCTATAACTTTCGTTTTTGTTAGTTTAATGTGGATTCTATACAATTAACAATCAGCATATATATGCCAAAACCGACATTATATTCGATGAATTTGTGAAAAAAACAAATGATGTTATAAATTCTAATACTCTTCGTAAAACTTCAGACATATTTTAAATTCAAGATAGAATATTATACGGGCGTGAAATTGGATATGATGATTACTAAACTCAAGATCTAGTCCACTAAGGAAAAAAAATTATACATTGTTTGTCTATATTTTAAGATGCAAACATATATGCAACGTAACTTGATTACATTTTTAAAACCAACAACAAAAAAAAAAACTTGAATACATTTGAAGCCGTACATAGAAACAATCATTGAGATAGCATGAAATGATTTACCCCATCTATCGGACTAAAAATATTAATTTCTTAGAGAGAAAAATAATAGTATAAAACATAGGACACATGACTTAAAGCGTCCAAGCCAATGAATAGCAACTACTCCCACATGCATTCCCAAGTCCTTTGCATTGCTTTTGGTTGGTTAATTAACGACACTTTTCATTTGTTTGTCACCAAATGATCACGTAGATGATAATTAAATATAAAATGATTTACAATCCTCATTTGTTTTGGTGTACTAAGAAATTTGCATTTTATTAGTTAACATATACGAACATTCACTAAGAAATACATTTGAAATAAATTTGATGTTTATTAATATCATCACGGTTATCAGTTGAAATAAAATAATCAAACCGACATATATCCACACTCAACAAAATGTAAAAGACGAAAAATATTCGATATGGAAAATTCACTGATTTGTTTTATTCCTAAAGTAATCAACAATATAGCAAAATTAACACATTCAAGTATTTTTTGTGGAAAAAATCAATAAATTAGATTTTTATTCGAAGAATATCTTTAGTTTTTAATTAGAAATGTGTTAATAACATACTGCAAAGATAAGATGGATTATAGCCAAAGAAAATTGCATCAGATCAAATGCGATTATGAGAAAAGAAAATGTGGATATTCTTTCAGCAGGAAAAACTCGGAGAAACAAATCAGTAAAATTCATATTTGTTGTTTTACTGTTTTATATGTTCGTTGTTTTACAAATTTATATCACTACAAGAAAGATCGGGTTTTACGTTGGTAGATATCGACGTAAAATTGACGTAAAAGAGCATTTACGTCGAATTAACGACGAAAAAAAATCGTCGTAAAACAATCGTCGTAAAACAATCGTCGTAAAACAGAAATCGTCGTAAAATCGTCGTAAAATTACCACCCCAGGAAAATCGCCGTAATATCATCGGAAACTATTCGTCGTAAACGCGACGTAAATTTTCCAACGAAAGTATAACGAAATAAGTCCATCATAAGAACGACGTAAAATCGATGTAAAATTACATCGATTTAACAACGATTAGGAGACGAACAATTTCAATTAAGGGAAACTAATTTTTTAATTGTCGATGTTAATTCGTCGTAAAGTTTCGACGTAAATCCGACGTAAACATATTCCACGTAAATCCGTCGTTAAATATTCGACGTTAGATCGACGTAAATTTACGACGATTTTACGTCGATTTATAAATTAATTATTTAATTCGATTTTAATTTAATTAAGGAATTTTTAAAATAATCAAAAAATTAAAAATAGAAAAAAACAATTTAAATTGAAATTTAAATTCGAAAATAATTTATAAAAAAAAAATTAATACAAATTGTTTTTTACAAAAAACCTAATCTACAATGTGATTTCGTAATCGTCGAGGTTGAGATCGACGTCACGAGGAGGCTCTCCGTCTTGGCCGCCCGTCGCTGCTGGACCGTCGTTTCCCGTCTGCACTACCGGAGCCGAAGACTGACCCTGAGTCTGCTGGTCCGATGGTCCAGTACCGGAAGTACCACCGGTCTCAAAGACCCCTCGTGCTTGCTGTTGCCTCGCTCGGATTGCGGTGGCCAACTGCGGAACCGCTTCCGCAATGATGTCGAAGAGACCGTGCATCTCGGTGAGCTCCTGCTTCTGGGCCACTTGCTCATGCCTGAGAGTGGTGATCTCAGCATTGGCCGTAGCAAGCTCCTGGCGAAGATGACTCGGATCCTCGTGCGTGCAAAATCCGGAAGCCGAAGCGGCAGGACAGTCTCTAATAGAGCCCATCCCTAAGGTTCGGCCCTTCTTCTTCGGAGCAACCTACAAATGGAAAATAAAAACGTTAATTATTTATTAAGTAATAAATATAATAAATTTTAAAAAAATTGAAATAGATCATACCTCCTCGAAAATCTGGTCTTGCTCAGCGACGGTCAACGGTACTTGGATAGTACCGTCAGGTGTGGCCTGGGTCTCCCGCTCGGCGATCCGCTGCATAGCAGTATTGTAGATCTCCTCTGACCGAGCGTCGACAAAGCTCCCGTCCCTCTTCCGGTGAGTGGTCTCGAAGAGCTTCGTCATTGGAGGTAGTTCTCCTCCGTTCTCCTCGGCCTACCAATTAATAAACATTAGTCAAAAATATTTAAGAAATTATAGCAATAATTAAAAATGAAATAATAATAAAATAATTTATATTTAATTACTTACCATCATGAGACGTCTTCCCGCAAAAGATATTTGGCCAGAAGTGTGCGGGGTCACTAACTTCTGACCGTTAGGACCAACCCGGTTTCGGACGGCCGAACACTTAGCCGCAGTGGTTTGGGCATGCGGGTCCAGCCAATACGCCTTCAACCCGTTCCAATAGAAAGTGGACATGGAGCTCGGCTTTGCGTCGTCTCCATCGGTCTCCCACTTCTGCTTCCAATTGGAAACGGTGTTGACTAGGCGTTTCTGCGCCTTCAGCCGGAAAGCTTCGCGGACCGTCTCGTTGATCCCGATGTCCCAGTTCCACCGTTGCTGCAAAAGAAAACAAAAAATTATATAAACAATATAAAAGTAAGATTAATTAAATTTAAAATAATTTAAAATGATATAAATAAGATTTAAAAAACATTACCGCGAAGCACTTGTACCAGGTGTCGAACGTCTCTTGCGACACCTTGCTCCAGTTGTAGTGCGGCTCAACGAAATGACTCTTAATTGTGTCGGAAACGCTCCGACCGACACAATTATCCAAGTCAAACCTATGAAACCAAAAAAAAACATTACATTAATATTTAAGAAAATTAAAGCATTAATTTAAAACAATATAAAAAACAAAAAATTTTACTTACCAATAAGAGCCTGGTTCCGCTTTTCCGGGAACCAGACGTCGTAAAGCCCCCCCGTCCCGGTAGGGCTAGTAAGTCCACAACCGTAAATTGGGCATACGGATGAGGAGGGTGGGCCACCGGTTCGGGAGCCGGTGGTGGAGGTGGTGGTGGAGGCGGTGGTGGAGACTGCTCCGCTACGGTATTCGGAACCTCGGAGGCTCCGGAAGATGAAGGGACATCGGTCCCGGTGTTTCCCGAGGCAGACGCCCGGGAAGAGTGTCCGTCCGCCATAAAGTTGATGTAGTGCGTCCTCCGTCGAGTCATCGTCTGCAAAACTGGAAAAATTTTATTTTTGAAATTACAAATTAATTTTAAATTATGATCCTAAATCTAACAAACACCCTAAATCCTTAATCTAACAAATTCCGATACTAAATCTAACAAATTCCGAGCCTAAACTAATTTCCAACCTAAACCGTTTGTATTTCTAAACTAATTAAAAATAAAAATTAGATTTTAAGTAAAAAAAAAAATTACCTGATTTTTTGGGTTTGCAGGGAAGCAACGAAGTGAGGAGGAAGCAGGGAGAGGAAGAAGTTGAATGAGCGACGAAATGAGGAAGGGGTGCTTCCATATATATAGAATTTTTATTCGTCGTAAATCCGACATAAACATTACGACGAATTTACGACGAAATCGTCGTAAATCCGTCGTAAAGCTGCAACCGTACAACAAAGCGAATAAGACACACACACGTGGCTGTATCTGGACTTTGCGACGAATTTACGACGATCAGGGTTATTCGTCTTAAAATCATCGTAAAATTACGACGAATTTACGACAAATCCTTATAAATCATAAAAATTATAACGGATTTACATATCGTCGTAAAATCGTCGTAATATTACGACGATTTTACGATGGTATGTACAAAAATGATGAATTACAAAAATTGAAACACCCATAAGCACATACAAGCATGCCTATACATGGTAAATGTGGTCTGTATAAGTTTCTAGCATGTTTACATAACATAATGAAGAATTTGGTTTGATCTAAGATAAATTCTTACATCTTCTCTAATTGTATATAACACCTTAAGATTACTTGATAAACACATATATGTCAAATTTTGAAATTTTTTTTTTTTTGTTTAGAAAGTTGTTTACCTTATGAGATGGTAAGCCATATCATTATCTTCATCTAAATCCCCCCCGAACCCCAGAAAAGATTGATTATAAGATTTAGGGGTTACATTTCGTTGTAAACTCGATGGTATTTTACGACGAATTTACGACGAATGGGTGTGATTCGTCGTAAATTTGTCGTAACATAAACCACATATCTACAAGTTCTTTAATCTTATATTACAAAACCTTATATAATACATTAGTTTACTCAGGAACTTATTGTATCGCCGAGATGCGTTTACATCTACCACTCCGAATTTGTTAATACGCACTCCACGACCTACCGTAGGATCAAACCAATCACATTTGAAAAGAACAGTTTTCATTCTTACTAATCCGGGGTATTCCACTTCAATTATCTCTTTGATGATCCCATAAAAGTGTACTTCACCTCGTACACAAACTCCATAGTTTGTAGTTGCCCGTTGAGTGTCATTACTATAAGTATGAAAAACATAGCCACATGTAAAATACATAGCTGCAGTAGTTATCTTCGAAATAGGACCTAGGAGCAACTCATGGAACCATACTGCATATGTCATGTCATCATGCTCGACTTGACCTTTTAACCACAATGCATAATGTTGGTCTTTCCGCTTGTTAATTTCATCTTCTGAAACACCGTCAATGCATTCTCGGACTTGACTGACGAAAGTGCTGAAATTTGAAAACATTGTTAAGGACATTTCGTCTATGCAATCAAAATATAATCATGCATGCTTATTTGTATATATGTACCTCTGGTAAGGTGTCAATTCCTTGCAATTCAGAAGTATATATGTATGTGCGCTGTGGTAGTCCTGTTCGTTTGACCCACAAGTTTCTTTTAGTTTCCCACTTAGACGTCCAATTGGTGAGAATATATCAGGCACACCTTCTACTGCGTAACTTTGTCCTACACCCCCATCATCGTAACGTCTTGGAGCCCGTTTGCGTGTACGAACCTTCAGAGCAAAATAATAAGACGTGAAATGAGAAGTTTCTTCTGTCAAACTTCCCGCCACGATAGACCCTTCAACTTTTGCTAAGTTTTTGGCCTTACCCTTTAAATGCTTCATAAATTGTTCAAACGGATACATCCACCTAAACTGAACAGGTCCTCCCAACTCTGCTTCATGAAGGAGGTGTATAGGTAAATGTTCCATAACATCGAAGAAAGCAGGTGGAAATATTTTCTCTAAATTGCACAACAAACTACATCTTCTGATAATGTCCTTGTACTTAGATCACGAAAGAAAGCTCCAATGCCTCCTAGTGCCTCATGGACATGTCCCGGTAGGAGTTAAGCAAACGCAAAAGGAAGTAACCGTTGCATAAACACATGACAATCATGACTTTTCATCCCTGAAAACTTTTGTCATTTATCCACAGATTTAGCCAGATTAGATACATATCCATCAGGAAATTTCACGGCTGATGATACCCAATTAAACAATGCTGTTTTTTGTTCAGCACCCAACCGAAATACAGGAACAGGTGCTTTCCCATTACTCACCATATGCAACTCAATTCTGTTACATATATCGGGTAAATCCATCCGTGATTTAACGCTGTCTTTGGTTCTTCCTTGGAAGTTCAAAACAGTATGCATGATGTTATCGAAAAAATTCTTCTCAATGTGCATAACATCAAGATTATGTCTAAGCAAATGATCTTTCCAGTAAGGCAGATCCCAAAATATACTTTTCTTGTGCCAATTGTGATGAACCCCATATCATTCAGGCATATTCGCAGGAGTGTGCCAATTTCCTCCAAGGGGGACCGTTTCAAGTCCACCCCAGTGATCTATTTGCGCTTCAAGCTCTACTCCAGTTAGGTACACTGGTGGAGGGAGACGAACCAATTTGTTCTTTATAAACAAACGCCTATTTCTTCTATATTGATGGTTTGGTGGTAAAACCGACGGTGGCAATCAAACCAACAGGTTTTCCTACCATGTTTAAGCTGAAATGCATCAGTCCTATGAAGACAATAAGGACATGATAACCTCCCATGCGTTGTCCAACCTGATAGCATTCCGTATGTCGGGAAATCGCTTATTGTCCACATAAGCACCGCTCGCATCGTAAAATTTTTACCACTCGAACAGTCATATGTTCGTACTCCAACATGCCACAACTGGTTAACTCATGTATGAGTGGTTGCAAAAACACATCAAGGGCCTGCTTCGGGTGATTTGGACCAGGGACTAATATACTTAGAAACAAAAACTCTCTTTGCATGCACATATCTAGAGGAAGGTTATATGGCGTAAGAATCACAGGCCATAATGAATATTGCCTACCAGACATACCAAATGGACTAAACCCATCAGTGCAAAGACCAAGATAAACATTTCGCTTAGACCTAGCAAAGTCTGGATGTACAGTGTTAAAATGTTTCCAAGATTTCCCGTCAGACGGGTGAGTCATTTTGCCATCTGTTTGTGAATGTTCCGCATGCCATCTCATCGACACAGATGTCCGTTCAGATTGATATA
Organism: Eutrema salsugineum; assembly: GCF_000478725.1. Lineage (NCBI taxonomy): Eukaryota > Viridiplantae > Streptophyta > Magnoliopsida > Brassicales > Brassicaceae > Eutrema > Eutrema salsugineum. The sequence goes on along the minus strand of NW_006256908.1, from coordinate 6,813,005 downwards.
ATCTTTTTAACCTATCAGTGATAGGAAGATACCACACTCGTTGGTAAGGAATCTTCTTATGCCCAGCAATTTGCGGTCTATATCTTGGCTTTTGGCAGAAACGACATTCTTCAAGCTTCTCATCATCTCTCAAAAAAAACATACAATTATCAACACAAACATCAATCATCTCAGAAGGCAATCCAAGACTAAAAACCAGCTTCTGAATTTCATAATACGTTTCAGCAGCGAAATTATCATCTGGCAAATACTCTTTAATAAGATCTGCCCAATCGTTCATGCAAACTTCAGATAGATTGTGATCAGTTTTTATTGTCATCATCCGAGCTGCCAATGATAATTTTGATAAACCTTCCCTACATCCCTCGTATAGAGGCTGTTTTGCTGCGTTTAACATATCATAAAAGCGTTTCGCATTTGCATTGGGCTCCTCAACAGTATCAGCATGTGTTTCATGAAATGCATCAGTAACCATTTCATGCATCCTATCATGATCTTCACCCTGAACTTGACTACTTTGATAATCATTGGACGCTTCAAAATCCACATGTTCTTGATGATTACTACTACTCCGTGCAGCCATCTGACCACTACTTTGACCATATCCCTCTCCATGCTGATACCAAATAAAGTATTGGGGCATGAACCCTCTATTCAATAAATGCTGCCAGACAGTGTCAATAGGAATATGTTTCCTATTTTTGCATTTCACACAAGGACAATACATTTTGCCGCTTTCAATTACAGTTTGCATAAGGCCGGCTTGGTACATGAATATTTCCAATCCGTTTTTGAAGTCTTCAGTCAACGACCCATCACCATTTTTGGGCGTATACATCCACTTTCGTAGATCGTATATAGACATTTCAAAAACAAATATTTGACTTTTTGTTTTTGAAATTTGATATAAATTTCAACTACTAAAAATTTTACTTAAACATTCAAAGACTCAAAAAATTTGTGTCTTTATATGTTTTTTTGGGTTGATGGAATAATGAGAGAAGAAAGGATATATCGAATTTTTTGTTTGGTTACCAACATATTACCATTGCATATTTACATCAAATTTATGTCGAAATAAAATTTACATCACATTTACATTGATTTTACGTCAATTACAAGATATAGGACAATTAGTCGTATTATCGATGTAAATATTACGACAATATTACGACGAAATAAAATTCGTTCTTCATTCGTCGTAATATTGTCATAATATTACGACGATTTTACGAGGGTCATTTTTTACGTCGAATTTACGACGAAATTTTTGATCGTCGTAAATACGACGTAATGTCGTCGTAAATTTACGACGATTAAAAATCGTCGTAAATAATTCGACGGAAAAGTCCTTCATTCTTGTAATGTATGTTTAGTTTCATATATTGTTGTTTTTATGTAATTTGATATTCATATTAATAAAAAAGATAGATGTTAGAAAAAAAAAAACCTAAACAAGAAGAAGCATCTACTTAAAATATATTAGTCAATAAAATTGTTGTGGTCAAAAAATAAATTATAGAGGAAGAAAAGCGGTACTGACGGAATGACGGGATGGGCACTTGCGAGAGAGGGGACGGTCGGAATAAAGTACACGTGATAAGGTCTGTCATTTTGACAGGTGTCAGTAACTGATTGGATAATCAGTTCATTAGATCCTGCTCAATCATGTGACGCTTTTCCGTTTTCCGTCACGTGGCACTGCGGAAAGCTAGAGCATGTGGATCCGACGTCACGTGTTTCTGCCACGTGTCATCATGACGTTTTATAGAACAATGATTTTTTTGCTCACTTTGTGTATAACTTGTGTCCGAAAACAATGCCACATGACTTCGCCCTTAAATCACTAATGATCTTTTTCAATGGCAAAAGAAAGACTAGAATGGAGGCAAACGAAATGATGTGGTAATATTAAATTGTTGCTAGAGATAAGAGTCAAAGTCAAACATTGCTAACCACGTAGATGACACCGCTAGTAGTATCACTGTATCGACGACTACACATTTTGCCTCCATCGAATTGAAAACAGTCGCTAGCAAACTTTGGGTATTATGTTTTCTACTTCTAGTTTCTCTTAAATTTTGGATCGCTAGAAGTTTTAGTATCAACAGTGCGCCAGAGAGGACCTACATCTTACATTGAATCTTTTTGTATGTTTTACTATTATATGTCGTTTTGTTCATTTGATTTATAACTACTTAAATCTGTTACGGGTATTGTATAGCCATATAGGAAAATACTTTCTTCGTTTCAACTCTTTGAGTTTTTCATACATATTATAAAAATGTTTATGAGTTACAATTCTAACCTTATTTAGTATGAGAAGAAGAAAAATAAATAAAACATAATAAAAGTATAAAGTTAATTATCCATAGAAAATAGAAAACATGCAGCATCTTTTGAAACATTTTTTATAAAATATTCATAAACTGAAAAGAGTCCCTATTATTAATCTAAACTTCGATAAAATGATAAGTAATTACTATTTTATTAGTATCAATCTGAGATTCACTTTCGACCTACCAAAATAAAAAATGAACTAATAGTTGACACCTCCAAGATTGATGGCAATTTATTTTGGTAATCTTTTGGATAAGTTATATTTTATGGGATATATGTCCTAGGGAACACACATACGTTGTACGAGAGCCGAGAGGATACATGTTACATGACATGACAGTCATTATATGTCACACTCATCAATTTTCTGGATCCTTTTATTTAAATAAGTAATTCTTTTATCTCTAAATCAGACTATACATTTGTGGACATTTAGTAAATTTAATTATATGAAAATAGCTGAAATTTTAAAAGGAAAAAGTCATGTAAAATATTACAGTAATGCTGTATATATAACAAAAAAAATATTAAATTGAAAAAGCATCCGTTTCAAGGAGTCAGTTCAAATTTACTTAGATAAACAAACTGATGGAAGAAATGAATTTGATTGGATCAATGTTATCCAAGTTTTTTAGGGTTCGGTTATTTTATAAAACTAGTAAAACAGCTTCAGAACGAGTTTTTGTTTATTTAAAGGCTTCAGATCTCTCCTTGATAAGTGTTCTCCGGATCCTATGGAATCCCAACATATTTTTATGTTTTTTTGTCTTTCATGTACTAATATTTATTTGTATATAACGTATCACCTGAAATATACATTTATAGTTTAATAATACGCAACATTTTTGAGTCACTATAAAGTATAAATCAGTTGGTGTATGTAGATATTATATATACTGTTTACGAATTACGAGTAAGTCAAAAGAATCAAATTTAAATTCGCATACCAAAAAGGCAAAAGGTGAAGTAGTGAGCTACGTTACATATGCACAAACATGTGCATGCAAATTATACATGTATCCATCATCCATCATACACATGCTGACATGTACCAATAATTCAGAAAATTTAGAGTGTCATTTAAGTATGTACAACGTACATATGGTAAAAATCATCAAGGAAAGGTACGGTTTCGTTTTTTTTTTTCTTAAAAAAAAAATTCTTCTTCCTGTTAACCGGTGTGCATTCCACTGAAATAAATAATAATAATAACTAGTGAGGCCCATAACCCTAAACACTCACCTCTCACTATCAATGGCCGCAAAACCCTTTAAACTGTATACAGGTTTTTTTTTTGTCGACTACAAATTTGTCGTATATACAATATTCCATATCTGCGTCAACATGTTGATGATAAATATCTATAAATAGAACACTGTTTCCAAATTTAGGAGTAAACATATATTTAGGATTTGATATTGGCTTTTTCTTTAAGTTGACTTTTGTGTTTTGCGCTTACATTTGATTCTCTAATAAACGATTATTATTATTATTATTATTTATTAATCATGAAAATCACACTATGGGATGTCCATTTCATTGAGCTTAAAACTAAAATTTAAAAATGTATGGTGGAAATTATAGATGGAATCGTGGGAATATAGGTCACATAAAACATTGATTAATGAATCACGCCATACAATTTATCTGCTATAATACAACACAAGTGGTTCGTTGAAATTATACACACCTAAATTCTCAGACTTTTGAGGTTTTTGGGCCAACCAAGCCGAATTTATGGGTACGGTTTAAATGGGCCTGTTTAGTCTTTAACCAATACACGTGTCAAAGTCTTTAAAGACCCATAACTAAGACACGTGTCAAGATCTCCATGGGTCTCTGCCGCCATTGACAATGAAAGTGCAAAAGCCAAGACCCGAGGTAGCTGCAGATTTGCTCAGGGAAACACTAAACGAACAGTTTGAGATTCGAAGATACACACATGGAGGTCAGAGAAAAGGTCAAAATCGTAATTACCGTAGCCTCTCTTGTGGCGGCGACGGTTCTGTTCGTGGCGGAGTATAAGCGGCGCCGCCACCGGAGAAAGCAGACATCTTCTCTGAGTTCGTGTTATCTACATTCCGAGCTCAAGCCGCAGTTCAGTTTCAAACGCGTTCTTGCGGATAACTCTTACTCTGGATTCAAACACTTGAAGCTCGACGATGGGTCTTCCTCCATAGGTGGATTCTATATCTCAAAGTTTAAATTTTGGTTTCATTTATTGGATAAAGTTTGTGTATTTGTGATTTGTAATGTTTGGAATCTAAAACCAATGCAGAGAAACCTTCCAACTGTCATCCGTATGAAACTGAGATCAGTGTCTTGTTAGAGAATCCTGAGCTTGAATTTGAGTTTTTGAGAGGAGAGTACTCACTGGAAATGAGTGATGCATACGTGTGGGTTGAGACGGAGTCGAAATTGAAGGAGCTTGCAGAAACATTGGCGAAAGAAAAGGTTTTTGCGGTTGATACCGAGCAGCATAGTTTGCGGTCGTTTCTTGGTTTCACCGCTCTAATTCAGGTAAAGTACATTGATCAGTGTTTGCATTTGGTTTTAGCTTCGATGTTTGGATTTTGTGATATTTCTCTTGCACTTGCAGATTTCGACGCAAGAGGAGGACTTTTTGGTGGACACAATTGCATTACATGATGCAATGAGTATTCTTCGTCCTGTTTTCTCCAATCCTGATATTTGCAAGGTACATTCCATTGTTAGAATCTGTTGGCTTTGATTGTTTTAGGTTTTTCATATTTTGAGATAGTTCTTCATGAAACACTTGTATGTTTTGCTTTTAGGTGTTTCACGGGGCCGACAACGATGTACTCTGGCTTCAAAGAGACTTCCATATATATGTTGTTAATATGTTTGATACTGCCAAGGTACGCCTTTTCTGGAAAGTCCTGCACTAATTTTTAGGCTTTGGCATGAGTTAAAGCTGTTTGGTGTGAATGATCACAGAAAAAATGGAGTCTTTTGCTAGCTCCGGCCATTTTAGATAAATTTGTTCACTGTTATCATGCAATACCCTTGTTCTGTAAGATAGTAAGCCAGGATGAAGTTCATTGCTACTATTTGTAAAAGTAAACTATTTTTTTGTTAATGCAATAAACCAGGCATGTGAGGTATTGTCAAAGCCTCAAAGGTCACTGGCATACTTACTTGAGGCAGTATGTGGAGTGGCTACTAACAAATTACTTCAGGTGAGTCCTTTAACAATAAGGACTCGGTGTATTTTTTTTGTTCCGCTGTCTATTCTTTTCTATGCTAAGGTTAAATCATATCTTCAATGAAGCGTGAAGATTGGAGACAACGTCCACTGTCCGAAGAGATGGTGCAATATGCCAGAACAGATGCACACTATCTACTCTTTATTGCCGATCGTTTGACTACTGAGCTCAGACAGCGAGGCACTGGTAGGCATCTTTATTATGGAGCAACATTTTTGTATGTAATGTAAAAAGTAGGGTAACTATATGATTCAAGAAAACATGATTTTAAAGAACCGTATTGTTTTACTCTTGCAATAAAGTTCTAAAATATTAATGTATCAGAAGATTCATCTAGCCCCGATGACAAATTACATTTTCTTCTCGAGGCTAGTAGACGGTCAAACATGACCTGTTTGCAATTGTATACGAAAGAAACCGAAGATTTTCCTGGGAATGCTGCTGCTTCCTCATTAATTTATCGGCATTTAAACGGCCACGGAGATAATTCTTCCATCTCCTTGGATGCAAAGGTATGCCTACTATTCACTTTAGATGTGTACCCAATTTGATATCAAAGCATCATGTTGATGTTGGTCTTTCAGTTTCAGGAGTTTGTAAGGGAACTTTGTGCATGGAGAGACTTAATGGTAATTTAAAGATGTTGTAGCTGCAAAATATGTTTCCTTGTTTTAATAAATGTCTTGTTTTAATGCCAATCAACATGTACTTTTTTTTCAGGCACGGATTCATGATGAAAGCACACGATATGTGCTGTCTGACCAGGCTATTGTTGGTCTTGCTTGTAAGCAGCCAACTACAACCGATGAGATATATGATTCGATAGCTCAAGCTGATTTGGCTACAGAGTCTTCTCCGAGCTTGAGTCTCTCAATTCAGTCTCCATCTGCTGTTATTTGTAGTCATTTGGATGATGTCTATCAAATGACTCAGGACAAGTTGGCTAAGCTAGATGCTATTTTACCGGTAGTTCTTCAGAAATGTTTGGGTTCAGATGGAACCTGTCCAATTTCTATCTTCAATTATTCACTTTTGGTAAATTTCAAGACAAAGCTCACTAGCCGTTCTGCTCCCAACCAAAATGGTCATAAGAACCTTAAGCAGTTCACTCGGAAGGCATCGAGAGATCTTTTTGTCAAGAAATTTTCATGCAAGGCTCCGGTTTATCACAACTGTAGAATATATGCAAATGATGGACGATTGCTATGTTATTGCGATAGAAGAAAACTTGAATGGTAGATGATGAACTGTTTGTTGTATCTTCACTCCAATCAAATCTTTTGATTCAAGAATCTCTTCTAATTTGTATCTTTGTGATATATAACAGGTATCTGAATCGTGGTCTTGCCAAACTAGTCGAAGAAGATCCACCTGCGATAACGCTTTTGTTTGAACCCAAAGGACGTCCAGAAGATGAAGGGAATGATTTTTATATCCAGACCAAGAAAAATATATGCGTTGGATGTGGGGAAGGGAATCACTATCTGCGTTACCGGATAATACCTTCGTGCTATAGAGTTCATTTTCCAGAGCACCTAAAAAGTCACAGATCTCATGATATCGTTCTGCTTTGTGTGGATTGCCATGAAGTTGCGCATGCTGCTGCAGAGAGGTACAAGAAACAAATCGCTAGAGAATTTGGAATTCCTCTCTTTGTTCGTAGAGTACTTGATTCAAAAGAAGCACAAGGGACATCATCTTCAGTGGAGTATGAATCAACGGGTAACTCTGAGGATGCAGGCGTCTCTCCACTACATCTTAGAACAGCTGCAATGGCGCTATTGCGACATGGAAAGCGAATGCCATCTAGTCGTCGTGAGGAATTGTTGCAGGTAATATTGGATCATCATGTTATTATCTCAAGTAATTGATATGAACCAAAATATTCTGATAAAATGTTTCAAGCAATTGATACTTCTTTTGGATATTGAATATAGACTGTCAAGTTGTATTACGGTGGACGTGACATATCTGAAGAAGATTTGGAAAGAGCTTTACTCATTGGGTTGAGCCCTCATGAGCGAAGAAAACTTGAAAGAAAGAAAGGGGCCTCTCTCAAATATTCTACAGAGGTTTCTCATAAGGACAAACAAGAAAATAGTAACATTGGTAATCATATGATAAAAACCGGTCAAAGTTTCACTGAAAGCTGTTTGGTATACATAATTATCCATTGTTGTCTTGCCACAGATACTGATGCAAACGTTTTCTTATCTTCAGTTGAAGAACATAGTGAGGAAGCTCCTGGAGGTTCTGAGAGAGATATGAATGAAGAAATTAGCATAGCTGCTGATGATAGTGGCAATGGTTTAAGTGGAGGAGATGGTGCTTCAGAGCTAAACGATACTCAATGTAATGGAAATACATTGCACCAACAGAACTCGAAACTCTCCTTGCTAGGACATGGACCGCACGGGAAACAGATTGTAGAGTATCTTTTAAGGGAACATGGAGAGGATGGCGTACGGGATTTCTGTCAAAGATGGAGACAAGTGTTTGTTGATTCTGTTCATCCTCGCCATTTGCCTGGTGGCTGGAATGTTAGTCACAGGTAACAGCAATGCTAAAACTACCTTTGCCTTTACTCGCTCAGGGATTTAGTATTTGGATGCTTTATCATATCTACTTAATTTAAGACACTCACAACTTTGGTGTCGGAAGCAAAAAGTCTTTGAACTTTACTGAAGTAAATTTGTTTGGACCTTGTTCTTTATAAGGGTTTAAATTGTTTTGTTGCCAGTGGCCGAAGAGACTTTGGCGAATTCAGCGTTTATAATCCCACAAAGAAACTCTCCGCCGGGTAACTCTACCTTGTAGCTTTGTCTGTTTCTGTTACGTCTCTGTTCTTTTGCCAATTTTGGATTGTCGTCAATCAGGAAACGAGTTGATCAGTTGTTTGTTGTATTCTTATGTAGACCTCTGTACTCTGTTTTATTTAAAAATCTGGTCTTTTGACTTATCAATCAGTAAAAACACGAGCTCTTCGGTTTTGGACCGCGGCTCAAGAATCATAAGATACATTACATCATAATGAGATCTAGTTACTCTGGTGCATGGCACTGTGAATAGTTTCTTCTACTTTCCCCCCCAAAAAGCTTTTTTTTTTTTTCAACTCCAACAGAGAATTAATGATGGAGTTCTCTGTAGCCACCAGTGTCTAAAAATTTTCTATAATGTCAAAGACTGAGAATTATGATCAATGCCGTTGAAGATGAAAGTTCCCAACATTGGAACAAACTGCTTCGTGATGAGCTGCAAACATTTGGAAAACATAGAAGGTAAACGTCTAGCTGCAGAATCCAACACACTTGATACTGCAGTGACCATTTTGAGAGATAGGGATATGAAACCAACCTTGATTACTTCTTGAGATGCGATCCCTCCTATGAAAGCAGCAGCCACATGAAGCTCTGCAGCACCAAATCTGCACATCTCATTGCAAAGTTCTTCCGGAAGTACATAGCCGTCACAACCCATTTCGCTAAGAAGACTCAGGGCAGTAGTTCTCAATCGAGATGCATCCTCTTCTATTTCTCCACTGCAAAATTGATATGTCATTAGCCTGACAACATCAAATAATTCAGGATACAATGATTACAATCAATTTTTGCCAAAATGTGTTCTCTTACCCATCAAACTGTCCAGGAAACTTCTTATAGCTCGCAGCAAATCTATCAACAGCTCTAAGAAGAATATATAATCCAATTGCACTACTGCAAGAGAAAAAGTGGCAAGAGCCTTAAGAGCTAACAACAACAGGTCTCCAAACTTCTGCAAAATTCTCTAGCAGTATTTTTGTTATCACAGAGCTGTAGTCATATGGAAAAAATATCAAATTCGACAAAGTTAAGCGCACAATTAGCACCTGTAGTCCTCACTAGCCAAACATTTATGCAGTTCTGTTACAGAAGGATTGCTGAACTCATCCTCTATCATGCGATATCTGCATACCTACAAGGTGCATATACCAATGCTTTTACTTTACTCAGAGAATGCGTTCTCAGTTTTAGTCAAACGGTAAAAGAAATGCCAGCAATCTCACCTTAAGTTTTCTTGCATTCTTGCAGAAGCTCTTGATAGTTGCTTTTGAGATGCTACTTGGATCTCGACCAACTTTAACTAGGATGTTTTTCACCTTTTGCTCCATGGAAAGACAATCAGCTTCAGCTTTGGTTTGGTAGATTTTCTGCAAACTGATGTAGTGTCTACAAAATAAAAAAAGACAGATATATAGTAATTAGATAAAGGCTAAGGATGACTATCAGGCCTCCCATGAAACAAAAGAACAGGAGAACTGACTCTGTTGAAGATGTCATATCGGGCATGGAACCTTCAAGTGGTGCCTCCCCACCACCTTCATTTGAAATAAACTCCTGCAGGTGATGCATATAATCAGTAGGGTAAGCATTCATGTCCATGAGAAGCATAAAAAACTAACATGGATCAAAGAAACAATCCAATATGCTAAAACCCCAACAGACACGTTCTCAACTACTTCCAAGTTACGAACCTTGAGGGCTGCCACCATCACCCAAAAATCTGAGGAACTTGAGCCAACTTCAGCACAACTATCATTAATAATATCTTGAATCTCTTGGCCTGTAGGAGAAAAAAAGGTTTAGTTCAATGTGAGAAATATAGAAATTGGACTCGTAACGGATTTTCCTGGTACTTCACATATTAACTTTAATGTTAACTATTATATTATTAATATACATCAAGACGCATAGGGAATGATCAGCAAACAATCATGATTCATGAAGACATTTGCAAGTTTTCCAACTGGTTCTCGTTGCAGTTTTCGGATTGTCCAACCAATTTCAATATTCCAACATGTATAGTATAGAAACGATAGATTTAATGTCTAGTTTTAACCAATGCCAAACAAGACGTATACTCACTGATTCCTCGAGGAGCAAAAACTTTGAAAGTGGCTTCAACGGCTTCTTTGTAGTTATCTTCATCCATCGATACCATCTTTGACTTAACTAAATCCTAAGATTTCCAGGAAAAGGAATAGATTAGTATGGAATCACAAGACATGTAAAGTTTGCTAACTGTTTGCTGAGTAACAAGAAGTAAGGATACCTTAAATTCCTTTTTCTCTTCCCTGGTCGAGGGAAGGTTGTTGCTATGGGTTTGAGCCCATTCATCAGCCATCTTGATAAGAATGACGACGTAAGGAATGTGCTTATGAGCAATCGGATCTGGTGTTTTTATATCAACGGTCTCCACAAACCTGCCATTCATTAAATAATAGAGATTTCATATCAACCTCATCAATTCATAATTTGGGCAACAACAAGTACTAGTCAATTCACAAGGTTAAAGACTGGTAAGAGAGCATATTAACGGAGGATATGGAAGCAGAGTACCTCGTGAGTTCAGGCCAGGGATTATTCAAGCGGAGATCATCAAGAAAATGATCGGGCTTTGAATCAATAATGGCGTGCTCCTGATAGGTGAGAAAAGATATGACTTAGCATACTAACAATGAAAAATGCCTAACACTTGACTACAAGAGAGTTTTTTTTCTTCTGAAATTAGTACCTTTACACTGATACGAACAAACCCAGTAAGGCCATAGGAGCGAGCAAATACCAGCTTGACATTTGCTTCTCGGCAGATTCTATCTAATTTCACCATTAAATCTTCCACTAGCTACAATCAACACATGGTGAACTAATAAAGCAATGCTCTGTGAATTCTGAATACAAAGACTAGAAACTATCATGCTTGCTAATCCTAAGACAAGATCTGTGACTGATCATAGGTGCTCGATATTTGAAATTTTCATGCAAAGGTATCTAGTCGGCCAATTCAAAGAAAGATAGATAAATACAAAGAGGCGAATCTACTCTCGAGCTGAGAGACTCCAAAGAGAAGGTTCATGGTTTAGGAGCAAGAAAATCTTTTTATTGTACCTGAGTGGCAACAACGAGAGTGAACTGAGAGAAGAAAGACGGGTTTGTGATTATCAAAGTGTCTGGATTCTCCTCAATAAAGTTGGCTTTAACAGCATCGTTAAGCTCCTGAAGAAATGCACAGACACACTTGGCTTTTGAGTGACCAACACTCTTCTCATCCACTTTTCACATAAAACAATCAACAAATACGCCCAAAGTAAGTTCCCCAATTACTACCAGCAAACAAATATGAACAACACATTGCGATGTAAAGAGTGTTGAGGAGAGAATGATACCCATGAAATTGTTTCCAAGGTCTCCAATTTCTACTTTGGATCCGTCGACAATGGTGATGCTTCCGATACCACCAAGAACGAGATTCTTGAGGGTTTCTGAGCCAGTAGGGCCGCAATTAAGCAAGCAGATGCTCGCGTTTTCCAGAGCCGCTTGACCTAATTCTCCCCAAATCCTACGATTGTTCTTCCCAGTCATCACAGTTACGAATAAAAATCTCGAATTTGATGAAACGGAGGAGAAAGAAAGAGTTTTTTTACCTGAGTTGACGATCGTACTTGGTTTTCTTGGGCTCCGACATTGTTGGTTCTTGCTCAACTCTTTTCATGGGTTCTTCAATGGTTCGCGTCTCAGCTGCAGAGAGAGAGAGAGACAGAGACAGAGAGACGCAGAGAGGTTATGGAGAAAAGAATGGCATTTTACGAGAACACTAGCTTAATTAATATTTAACTAATAAATTGATGTTAAGAATCACACTAAGAAATGTAAGGTTTTATGATAGTTTATAGGAGAAATCCCAAATGGTTCTTAATTTTTTTTTTATATATAAAACATTATTGATACATGAAAATTATGATAATGTAACATACAAACATTTAAAATACAAATATTTTCCTTATAAGATCAATTATATTGATCTCTAAATTTTTGCCATATATACTCAATCAAATCGTATTTCAATTGTTCATGCTTCTCTTTATCCTTAACTCTTCTTCGAGCATTCATCATATTAGTGATATTTGAAAGCATGTTTGTAGAATATGAGAGATCAACTTGTGAACTTTCGTTTCATTTTCTTTCTTGAAATCCTGAAACATCTAATAAAGTGTTCTCACCTCGTTCGTCTTCTACTATCAATGTTCTACTATCAATGTTGTGGAGGATGATACATGCTCTCATAATTTTTTCTATTTTTTCTTTATCCCAAGAAAGAGCCGGATTTTTAACGATGGCAAATCGAGACTGCAAGACTCCAAAAGCACGCTCAACATCTTTTCGGATAGATTCTTGATGTTTAGCAAAACATTTTGCTTTTAAACCCTGGAGAAGTTTAATAGATTGGACAAACGTAGCCCATTTGGGATAAATACCATCTGTGAGATAGTAAGCCAAATGATACTCGTTTCTGTTGACAGAAAAATTCACTTCCAGAGCTTGACCATTTATTATATCATCAAAGACAGAGACCGATCAAGAACATTTATATCGTTTAAGGTACCTGGAGGTCCAAAAAACGCATGCCATATCCAGAGATCATAGGATGCTACCACTTCTAAAACGATTGTAGACTTTCCGGAACCACGAGTATATTGCCCTTTCTAGGCAGTGGGACAATTCTTCCACTCCCAAAGCATACAGTCGATGCTTCCTATCATCCCGGGAAATCCTATATCCTCTCCAACATGAAGTAGTCTTTGAAGATCCTCTGCTGTGGGTCGTCGTAGATACTCATCACCGAAGAGAATTATTATTGCGTCGACAAATTTTTCCAAACATAAACGAGCAGTACAAGCACTGAGACAGAGGTATTCATCAACCGTATCAAGCGCGGTGCCATATGCCAAGAGACGGATTGCTGCTGTACACTTCTGAAGTGGAGAGAGACCAGACCTTCTGGTAGCATCAACCTTGTGTTGAAAATAAAAAATTTCATTGGAAAGCCGATCGACAATGTGCAAGAACAATGGCTTATTCATTCTGAAATGCCGTCATGGCCGGGTATAATGCATCTTCAGCGAAATAATCGTTCCATAAACGATTGTGGCCTTCTTCATGGTTTCTTTCGATAACCGTTCTTTTTTTTTCGTGGCTTCCGTGGCTCTACTTAATCACCATAAGCAAGTAAGAGATTTTCAAATGATTGATCAAATTGTTGATCAAAATATTGATCAAAATATTCATCAAAATGTTGATCAAAATTATCAGGGTTTGAAGAAGAAGCCATTTTAGAAAAGAAGATTATTTGGCAATCAGATTGGTGTTTATGAGAAAAAGAGAAGATGGCGTATGGTGTAAAGAGGTGGGAATTTGAGGAAAATGGTTTTGAAAAAAAAGACGATGAACAAAAATATTGATCGCTTTTGCAAATAGAAAGAGAAGCTTTTGACAAATAGAAAGAGAAGGAAATGACAAATAGAAAGAGAAGTCTCTGAATTGTTTGGTGAATTTTATGAACATCGAGTGGCAATATATATAGTCTAAAGACATTGTATACATGTGGACATTGTTTAGTATTTGGATAGCTACAAATACAACACAACCAATGAGAAAAAAACAAAAAACAAACCCCACATGGTTTAACTTTGTGTCACGAGGAGCTTTTTCTTATATTATACACTTGTAACTTTGTGTCACGAGGAGCTTCTTCTCATATTGTACACTTGTATCTTTGTGTCACGAGTCTACAAAAAAAAACAATGTCCATTAACATAAAGCAACAAACATTAAAAGAAACAAACAAACATTAACATAAAGAACTAAACACAACAACAACAAAGTTATCACTTTTCATTGCTTTAAAAAACACAAACTGATGCACAATACACTTTCTTAGAAACAAAGTTATCACTTTTCATTGAAGGCAAACAAAGTTACAACGTCAACACAGAAAACACAACATCATAGTCACTTAATATATTAGAAGCAAAACAACACCAACACTTAAAGATAAACACATAACAAATACTACATAACAACACCAACACTTAAAGAAGATTAATTTCAACAGTCTCTTAGAACACAAACTTGAAAGCACTTAAATATCCATCAGCTCGTTGATGAGCTTTCTCTTGTAAGCTTCTTCATACTCAGCTAACGGTCCTTCTTTTGCAAGCAATTTGTCTAGCACACTCATCTTAGTCACTCTTTCCTTCGTAGCATTATCCTTCTCCCTGAAGCTCCACATGGTTTGAAAGTCTTCTTTGGCCACCACCGTTTGTCTCTTAGCGAGGCCTTTAGCTGCCTTAATACCAGGTGGCCTTTTGCTTCCAGAAGCCTCTCCACCAGTCATTGACTCCTCAGCTTGAGAGGTTGCGGTTTGTGGACCAACATCACATCTTCTCTTTTTTGTGCTTCCACCCGTTTTTGAAGCAGAGAGCTCACACCATTTTTGATCATTTCTAAGCTCCTTCCAAGCATATTCCAGTGTAAATTTCTTTTTGTAGTTGTTGTAGTACAACTCATGGGCAAGCTTCAAGACATCATTTTCATTCTGTCCACTTGTCCTCTCTCTTGATGCTGCTTCGTAGGAGCCACAAAATTTGTTGACAAGATCATTGATCTTTTGCCAACGTTGCTTGCAATGTCCTGGCTCCCTCATTTCTCGACCTGCAGCCATTGGACAAGCTGCAAAGTAAACAGCAACATGGGACCAGAAGGCACCATTCTTTTGCTCATTCGCCACTACAAGGTCCTTTGATGTGTTCAACCAGGAGCTGATGAGCAACACATCATCAGCCGGCATCCATATTCTTCTTGTGCTTCTTTCTTTAGGCGGAGCTTCACCATGGATGGATGCCTCAGTACATTGGTGTATTAAAGAGAGGAACTGGGTCGAATGTGTGAAAGGGCTCATGTTGGGAAGTCTCTTGTTGACTGTTCAACAGATCAACAAAGTTTGAGGGTTGGGAGTATGGATTGTTAGAGGAGAAATCCATAAAAGGAAATGGTTAGAGAAAAAAAGGAGAATGATGTTTACGGTTTATAGGTGAGAAAGAGAAGAAGTTGTGTTTGAACATATTAAAGAAAGAGAGAAAGGGTTTGATTATTAATAGAAGAGAAGAAGGAAAGAAGAAAAAGATTTCAGAACTCATCAATGCATTCATTACACCTAAAGCAAAAGGTTTAACCATATCGACTAAAACAATGCATTCATCACAACTAAAGCATTCATTTTAACTAGAGGAGAAATCCATAAAAGGAAAAGGTTAGAGAAAAATAGAAGAATGATGTTTACGGTTTGCAGGTGACAAAGAGAAGAAGTTGTGTTTGAACAGATTAAAGAAAGAGAGAAAGGGACCGATTATTAATAGAAGAGAAGAAGGAAAGAAGAAAAATATCTCAGAAAAAAAAGATTAATAGAAGAGAAGAAGGAAAGAGAGAAATGGACCGATTATTTATGCATTCATTACACCATATTGACTTGAATAATATCTACTAAAACAATGCATTCATCACAACATTCATTTTAACTAAACTATGCTTCAACTAGCTTCAAATAGCTTAAAGTAAACAATGCATTCATCACAAAAACCAACTATTCTTCACAACTAGCTTAAACTAAATCATTTACTACGGCAGCTGGTAAACTTACCTGCAAAGCTCCCAAAGTCAAAGCTCCCAAAGCTCCCCAAGCCATGCCTTTGTTAATACATACTGCCAACAATAACCAAACACAATGAATTAGACAAGTTAACAAAGAAAATACTCATCCGCAACAAACAAAAATAACCAAGTTCAACATAGAAAATAAAACTTGAAGTTCAACTTCTACTATGTATCATTCATGCCCTCCTAAAACAAAAGCAACATAGATATAAAACCCAACAAATAGCTCCTACCCGATCAAAAGCAAATTCTCAACAGAGAATCTTAAAAGAACACAACACAAAATCCTAAAAGAACACAAATTCTCACGGAACAGATCAAAGAGAGATGATACACATAAGAAATAAAGCATTCATGCTTACAGATTCCTCAAAAACCCAACTACGAAATCCTATTCGATCACAACCAATTCCAACAAAGAAATACAACCAAACAATAAAATTCCAAAATGATAATAAGTTCCCATGAAAGATATCGACCAGCGATGATACAAAGAACAAATTTTATCAACTCATCCCACACAATACGAATTTTACAAAAAAAACCCTAATTTAACAAAGAAGGAGAACGCATAAATAGAGAAGACAATAAATAGATTGAAGAAATAACTTATCTAGCCATCGTCTGAGGGATCTCCGGACACCGGCGGCCATCTACTTCATCGGAATCTTCGCATGGTGGCACCGGTTGCGATTAGGTCGAGCAAATTTTTTTTCGCCGATAACGTTTGGGTCCAGGAAATATTTTGGCCGAAGAGAAGAAGTTTGGCCGAAAAATTTTTGGTCAGCCACCTGTCCCGCAAGAAGCGGTTCTCCAGCTTCCCAAATAAGGACCAATCCCAACATTTTATTTATTTTTCCTTTTTTTGGGCTTTAAAAACACAAGAACCAGCCCAAGATACCCCTGATAAACGTGCCCTTATTATTTCTCTCTATCTCCTAAATTTGGAATATTTACAAAATTTAGAGGAAAAATAGCCGATGAATTTTTTTTTTTTTTGTAATATAAATACAAATGGAAAAAAATACACATAAATCTATGATATATTGCTAGATTAAGATATTTCATTATTTAGAAACACATCAAAAAATTCTATTAACATTTATATAAATTGTAAAAAAACGTTAAAAATATTATAGGAAAAAAGTATACGCATGTGATAATTCAAATAATGAAATTTCAATACTATTAAATAGTGATCAAAAGTCTCATTCAGTTGTGACAATATATTTTATTTTAAGCCAGCAATTTTATGAAAAACTCCCATTCCTTTTTTGCCTTGCCAAGTGACATCTCTCTGTTCTTAACTTCCTAATTAGGAAAAACTACAGAATTAGCAAAAGTAAATAAAATAAAATATTGAGGAATGTATATTGATTAAGAAGATTCAAATAGTTTTTTTTGTTGTTGTCGGAAGATTCAAATAGTTTAAGAAGATCTGTTGACAAAATAGCTTAAGAAGATTCAAACTTTTGAAAGAAAAAAAAAAGAGATTAACAACACATGTCAAATAACATTTTCTATGGAATTTCAGAATATGGGTCGTTTGATGTAGGCCCAATGTTCAAAAAATCGCTAGGCGTTAGTGGGGCGGTCGAGGTCCGCCTAGCGCCTAGACAAAAATCAGGATTAATCAGAGATTAGTTTTATATTTATTGTAATTATTTTTTAATATTTATTTATTTTTAAAGATTAGTTTTGTTATATTAGAGTATATATGAACTAAATTTTGTGAAAATATATGCATAATGGTAGATCTAAAAGCATATTGGTGGATTGAAGACCCATATTTAACTCAAATCCATAAATATTCATGACATTTTTTTTTGAAAGTAGGTCTTTTTAGTTGTCCCACATCGACAAACTTGAATAATTGAGAAGGGGAAGCTGCACTGTAAATATGAGACCTCATCACTTATTCAGTTAAAACATTCTCATCTTCTGGTCGAGATTGGGCCTGATACCGGGCCCGAATTATATTTAAAGATCTCGATTATTAACCAAGTCAACGATTTTTTTACCAAGTCAACGATTTTTTAAAATAATCGGTGATTAGGCGGAAAAAAATCGGTTACCGCCTAAACCGACCGCCTACCCTGAAATCGCGGCGGTATGCCCCGATTAATTGTCTAGGCGGGTGATTTTTTGAACACGGGATAAGCTTAGAATAACGGGCCCCACAACTCTTATAAACGGCGCCTTGGACTATACTCTATGGATAGGATAGGACATGAAAGCTGAAACAAAAAAAGAAGCTCTTCAGTCACATGTTCTTAGTTTGATTTCGATGTGATGACTTTGTGGGTATAATTTGGTTTCTATAGTTTTGGGTTTTTCTGTTTTCCCCTTTAGGAATCTGGCTCCTGTTCGATCATGGCTTTTTTTTCTTTTTTCTTTTTTTTGGTTCCTCCTGTTAAAAATTCGTTGCTTTGTCGTAAAATTTCCCTTTTTTAGCTTATGCCTGCGACGTGTTTGCGTATATTTCGTAGAGAACCTGAAGCTTGCTGAAAGAGACAAGAGAACTTCTCACTGTTGAACTGATTCTTGTCTGGTAAACTTGTCTTTTGATTCGGTTTCGGCTGTTACTCTAATCCCCTCTGTTTCGCTTCTTATTATCTTCCATGATTTTTTAAAAACCCTTCATCAAGACCAGAGGAGTTTCTGTATACTAGTCTTCTTATCCACATTGTTGCCTATTTTAGCTAATTTTCTCTATTTGATTCGACTTTTGCTTGCTTAGATCTTGATTCGATTTTCTCCTACTTAGTAGTCAGGTTGATTCAACAAGTCAATATTTGAAACCTTACATTGATTTATTTCCTCTGGTTCTTGCCTAGGAAGGTGGATTGATCTCTATTCTTCTCATCCTCAATGGCTTGAAGAGCTATTTGATTAAAAGAGATGGTTCTAGCTCTAACAGGAATTTTCTGAACTGTTCCTTAGTTTGATTGCATTGTCTCCATGGCACTGCGCATTGACCCATATATGGCTGTAACGGCATTGATTGTGGCCGTTCTGGTGGTTCCAATGTGTTGCCAAAGGCCTCAAGTGGTGAAACTCGGTGCTGTTTTCGCATTTGATTCGGTTATTGGAAAAGCTGCAAAAATAGCTCTCGAGGCAGCTGTCTCTGATGTGAACGCAGACACAAGCGTTCTCAGAGAAACTGAGCTACGGCTGCTCATGGAGGACTCTTCCTGCAATGTCTTTCATGGGTCCTTCGGAGGTACCGTGACTGGTTCTCAAGTTCTTTTGTGTTCAAACACTTACCATTTTGGGATCATCTTATTGGCTTGTTTAGAGTAAAGTTTTGGTCCAAAGTGGATTATTCCTCATTTTATGGTATCAAAGTGCGATTTACACAGGTTTCTACTTAGACGGTAGGTTATCCAGGATACCATTAAAGTGAAGTTTTTAAAAAGTATTATTGGAAATGAATGGCACATCAATTATGTTTTGAATCAGTTTTTATCAGTATTTCGGGTCCCAATGCCAATTATACATAGAACATTAGACCTCAGATCCCATACATTTAATAGAACATGTGTTTCATGTACATCATTGGAAGCGTAACTTTGGTTTTACGACCACTATTAGCATGGTTTAAGTTCCAGTGGTTGTTGTTTTTGCAGCTTTTCAAGTGCTTGAGAAAGAAGTGGTGGCTATGATCGGTCCAATTTCATCCTCCATCGCTCATACATTGTCAGATGTTGCCAAAGGGCTCC
This sequence comes from Eutrema salsugineum, assembly GCF_000478725.1. Classification (NCBI taxonomy): domain Eukaryota; kingdom Viridiplantae; phylum Streptophyta; class Magnoliopsida; order Brassicales; family Brassicaceae; genus Eutrema; species Eutrema salsugineum. The sequence continues at coordinate 6,793,190 of NW_006256908.1, read as the reverse complement.
AGTTCCCTCTCGTCTCATTTGCAGCAACTGATCCAACTCTCTCTGCCCTCCAATTTCCCTTCTTTCTTCGGACTACACCTGATGATGCCCACCAGATGTCTGCCCTTGTGGATCTTATCAATTACCATGGATGGAAAGAGGTGATATCGGTTTACTCAGATGATGAACTCGGTAGAAATGGAGTTTCTGCTCTAGATGATGAACTCTACAAGAAAAGATCCAGAATTTCCTATAAAGTGCCACTTTCTGTGCATTTTGATGAAAAATCCATTACTGATGCTTTGAAAAAATCCAAGTCCCTTGGTCCTCGAGTCTATATTCTTCACTTTGGCCCTGCCCCATTGCTCAAAATTTTTAGTATAGCGCAAAAGCTGCGGATGATGACCCATGAATACGTGTGGCTAGCCACCGACTGGCTCTCAGTTACCTTAGATTCTTCTTTGATTGACAAAGGTAAATTAAAACGTCTTGAAGGAGTAGTGGGCCTTCGTCAACACATCCCAGAATCCGTAAAGATGCACCAATTCACTCAAAAACTGAAGAGTAACAGATCAATGAATGCCTACGCATTCCATGCCTATGATACAGTGTGGATGATTGCATACGGCATCGAGAAATTGCTGAATGAAAGAATCAACATAACGTTCTCCTACTCCGAGAAGTTAATTCATGCACAAGGTGATAAACTGCACCTGGAGAGAGTCAAAATTTTTGACAGCGGGAAGTTACTACTTAAGAAACTTCTGCAGGTGAACTTCACTGGTATAGCTGGTCAAGTTCAGTTTGGTTCTGGTCGAAATGTCATCAGCTGTGACTATGAAATTATCAATGTAGACAAAGCTGGTGTTCATACTGTGGGTTTCTGGTCGAAAAATGGAGGCTTTTCGGTTGTAACCCCAGAAACTCGACAAAGACAAAAGAAGACTGCCTTGGTTTCTGATGAAAAACTTGGTAACATAACCTGGCCAGGTGGTGGCCATGAAAAGCCGCGTGGTTGGGTCATTGCAGATTCCGCAAATCCGTTGAAGATTGTTGTCCCAAAAAGAGTGAGCTTTGTTGAGTTTGTGACCGAAGAAAAGAACAGTAGCCATCAGATCAAAGGATTTTGCATCGACATCTTCATTGAAGCATTGAAGTTCGTCCCTTACAGTGTTCCTTACATATTTGAGTCATTCGGGAATGGCAATTCAAGTCCTAACTACAACCAGCTTATTCAAATGGTCGCAGATGGCGTAAGTATCCACTTAATAAATGTTCAAACCTGATTCGAAAAGTCTCAGATTTCTCAGAGTAAGTTTTACTGAGATTATGGTTGGGCATTTCCCTGTTTTCAGGTATATGATGCAGCTGTTGGGGATATTGCTATAATCCCAACTCGATCCAAATTAGTAGATTTTTCGCAGCCATATGCATCCACAGGCCTTGTGGTGGTAATCCCAACTAACGACGACAATGCCACTTGGATCTTTCTGAGACCTTTCACCATTAGGTTATGGTGTGTTGTTCTAGCCTCATTCCTGGTTATTGCCGTAGTCATCTGGATCCTCGAACATCGCATCAATGAAGATTTCAGAGGGCCACCTCGAAGACAACTTAGCACAATGATCTTGTAAGTCCATGTCGTATTATTCACTGACCTTAATAGTTCATTCTTGAAGTTTTCTCTGACATTTATAGCTTGATTTGTCCTTGCAGGTTCAGCTTCTCAACTCTTTTCAAGAGAAATCGTGAGTACATTTGATCTCTTCCATCTTTCTTCAGCACCATCAAAGCAAGAGAAAGATAAATGTTTGATAGAGTTACATTTACGAATCTGTCTGGTACATATTTGACTCTAGATTTGGTTTGTTTATCAACTCACATCTGCGATCTTGCTGTTTTATCCTGTTTTGTCAACAGAGGAAGATACGATAAGCAATCTAGCTAGACTAGTGATGATTGTATGGCTCTTCCTATTGATGGTTCTTACCGCTAGCTACACAGCGAACCTCACCTCAATCCTCACAGTTCAACAGCTTCCCTCTGCCATTACCGGCATCGACAGCTTGCGGGCAAGTCAGGTGCCTATCGGTTACCAGCCTGGGACGTTCACTGTAGAGTACTTAACTTACAGTCTTGGCATGGCTCGGTCTAGACTGGTCCCACTTGACTCGACTGAGGAGTATGAAAGGGCTCTAAAGCTAGGACCAACCGCTGTGGGAGGCGTAGCTGCGATTGTTGACGAGCTCCCTTACATTGAACTGTTTTTAGCGGATCGGACGGGTTTCAAGATTGTAGGAGAGCCTTTTATGCACCGTGGTTGGGGATTTGTAAGTGCATTTTTTACGTTTCTCTTAATCAGAAGAGCTACGGTAATCACACAAGATTTGAGATTTTTGTTTCTATTTGTTCAACAGGCGTTTAAGAGAGATTCTCCACTGGCTATAGACATGTCAACAGCGATCTTGAAACTCTCTGAAACGAGAAAATTACAAGACATTCGGAAGAAATGGTTATGCAAGACGAATTGCGCAGAGAAATCAGACTGGAACCCAGAGCCAAACCAGCTTCATCTTAAGAGCTTCAAAGGGTTGTACCTTGTCTGCATTGCAATCACGGTCTCTGCGTTTTTGGTGTTTGTTCTCAGGATGATACGCCAGTTCGTACGGTACAGACGGATGGAGAGGACAAGCTCGACGCCGCGTGCTTCTTGGTCGTCTTCTCCTACGATGCGGTTAAGGGAATTGGTGTTTGATTTCGTGGAGTTTGTGGATGAGAAAGAAGAAGCTATCAAGAGAATGTTTAGAAGGAATGATGACATCAACAACACATCTCATGTTGTGGAAGTCCAAGCTGATTCTGAAGTACGACAAAGTTAATTAGTAGTTTCCACTCTATATATAGAAACAAAGTTGTAATGTAATTAGATAAGAGCTAACATGTAAGTCAATATTCGATTCTCTATTCATTAGATTTGATTGTAACTTAGCAACATAAAAAGCTGGTTAGAGCCAATGATTATTACCATGATTATAGCTATACATAGTATCTTAGAGTTCATCGCATACCAGCTTCTTTTTTTCCGGGTATTTATAATCTCAAATATCCATGTTCTAAGATTCTTCTTGAATTTGGGTTTTATCTGATAGGGTTTGGTACAATAAGAATACCTAAAATTTCAAAAGTCAATCCATTCCAAACTTTGATACATCTTTAATTGTTTATTGGCTCCTTAGAATAAAAAACAGATTGGATCTTTATGTGCGTAATTGCGTATGAACGTATGTGTACCCATTACTTTTCTTTAATCATTGCCACGTTCTATAGAGTATGAACTCGTGAACGTGAACTTTTCTTTTATACAACTTGGAGCTTTATCTTATTACACTTTTTTAATATGCTAATTTGTTTTGTCTGACCAACTATTTGCTATTTCTATTAATTTATTGCCATCTCATGGAGTTTCTGATCACTCACTTTAATTGTTAATTTATAGTTGTTCCATGTTTTTTTACCTTTTTTCTGAACCATGACTGAGATAGTTTCAGTTCTGTTTCTCATTTTGGCGCTAATCTCTACAGAATCTTAGATAATTATATACACACACACATATACATATATGTAAAAAATAAGTCTTTGATTCGTAGTTAGATAATTTGTACAGCTTTTTGTCTTTCTGTTTGACCCATATTTGTCTCTTGATGTTGATGTTAACGGTCGTTAATGCCTCTTCGATCAACAATTGAATCATCAAATGGGTATTTCATGAGCCCGTAAAAACCATTCCTTTCGGGTCAAAAATCTGACAAAAAGATGGAATTTTTCGTGATGATTAGTGGTGTTTCCATGGGATTTATGCGAGCGACAGGCTACAAAGCCATAATCTCGAAACAAAAGGGTTCAAATGCCTAATTTTATTACGATTTTCTTTAACTAAGGAAAATCGTGAAAAATCCTTCTTTCTCCTTGTTTATCACTTTATTTACAATAAAACCAGGATCATATCCATCCAATTTCAGACCCATCCACTAACTTATTTTATTATTAATTATCTAAATTTTTTTTTTCTTTTCCAACAATTTCTTTTAATTTTTTTTAATTCTTTTTCTTTAATTATCATTTTTTTCTCTCATCTTCATCATCCACATTCCGACGATAGATTCCAAAAATCACCAAAATTATATCTTCATCATCCAAACTTTGTCTCTTTATCATCTGCAATCAGTTTCTTATCTTTATCTCCTCTCTCCACCACCATTGTTGAAACTTCAAAACCCAATTAGGTTTTTATTTAGAGATTTAGGGATTTCACAATTTAGAGATTGGATTTGCCAAAATTGCTTGTTCAGTATGTAAATCGGGTTGGTAACCCAGTTTTATGTGATGATTAGGTCTTTGCATAGATAATTTATCGAATATAGTTGTTGAATTAAAATCTGAGTTCATCACCAAATCTGCAGAAGAGGACAACTGGTACGAATGGTACAACTAAGAGATAAGAGGACAACTAGTACAATTGGTACAACTATAAGATACAGGACAACTGGTACAAATAGGTATAACTAAGACAACTTAAATAATTGTTGATTTCTTTTATTATAATTGAAAATCGGGTTGGTAACCCAATTTTATGTGACGATTAGGTATTTGCATGGATAATTTCTTAAATATAATCGTTGAATCGTAGTGATTCTTAGGTAAATTATAATTATACCTGAGTTCATCACCAAATCTGCAGAGGAGGACAACTGGTACAAATGGTACAACTAAGAGATAAAATGACAACTAATACAATACTGTATATTGGTACAACTATGAGATATATGACAACTGGTACAAATAGGTATAACTAAAACAACTTAAATAATTGTTGATTGAAAATTCTTTTATTATAATTGCAAATCGGGTTGGTAACCCAATTTTATGTGACGATTAGGTATTTGCATGGATAATTTCTTAAATATAATCGTTGAATCATAGTGATTCTTAGGTAAATTATAATTATACCTGAGTTCATCACCAAATTTGCAGAGGAGGACAACTGGTACGAATAGTACAACTAAGAGATAAGAGGACAACTAGTACAACTGATACAACTATGAGATAGAGGACAACTAGTACAAATGGATATAACTAAGACGACACCTTGAGTAATTGTTAATTAAGAATTGTTTTACTATATTTTCAAGAGATAATGAGCATCAGCCACACAAGCAATTCAATAGATTTTATATCATTTAATACCTCATATTTGGAGCAGATAACTTATTCGGTATTACTAGATAAGATATTGTATGTAAGAAGATTGCGATATATGAAACTAAACAGATTTGGAGTAGATAATTTATGTGGAGAATGAATTGCACACTTCAAATAACTAAGTGAAGTATTTCTGATAATATACAAGAATTTTTTGTCATACTGCCGAATTACACCAAAAAAAAATAACAAAGTGGTTTCTATTCTCCGAAAAACGTCGCCGAAAGACAAAAATGGATAATAAATTAGATAAGTGGTTTCAGAGCAAAAATAGCATAGAAACTTAATTTGTGTAAGTTTTCGAGTTTATTTTATCCGAAAAGATTTTATTTTAGCTAAGGAAATACATTTTAGCCGAGGAATTTTCATTCTCGATAGCCTTAGACTGTATAGGAGTATTTTGGAGTTATTTGTATTTTGGATTTCTTTGATTTCTTTGATTTATTGCATTACTATTTATTTTGGAGTTATTGGTATTTTGGATTTCTTTGATTTCTTTCATTACTATTTATTTTGGAGTTATTTGTATTTTAAATTTCTCCAGGACAACTAGGTGCAACTCGGGACAACTATATTTTAATTGTAGTGTTAAAAAATAAATTCCTATATTATTTACTTAAAAGCCAATATAACTCATACCCTAAAAACTGTATCTTTTCACGTTTATACTAGAAATAATAAAATAAAACTTTGTTTTGTTCAAAGAACCAAATATTTTTGGTTCACTTGAAACAGCCCTTATGTTATAAGGAAGTCTTTGACAATGTTAGCCATCTTATGCAAGCGTCTATGCAAAAATATAGGAAATAGAAAAATAATAACGCAAAATCTTTGGGGCTGCTATATAATGATCGAAATTCTTGTGGACAACTAGAACATAATAATTTACGTCGAAGGACAACTGAAAAAATTACAAAATCGATCAAAGGACAATTATTACAAATTTTGGACAACTGGACAACTAGGTACAACTATGTTGTCAGTTGTAGACGCACGTGCGCCAACAAAAAGAGACATGTGCGCAGTCAAAGTACCACGTGCGCCGCCAATTTTGTACATAGTTGTATCCAGTTGTCCAATTGTCCAAAATTCTTCATAGTTGTCCTTTGGCGATTTTAGCAATTTTTCCAGTTGTCCCTTGATATAAATTATTACTTTGTAGTTGTCCACATAATTTTCGACTATTGTAGTCCATTTACAACATTTTCATATTATAATTTATGCAAAATCATATTTTTGGCTTTTCCATCATAAGATTGTTAACATCATCAAAGTCTTCTTTGTATCATAACGGGTGTTTGATGTAAAACCAATAATATGTATTAGAAAAATGATAATTTCATGTTATCCATCTTTTTAATTTTATTCCTTATAGTTTACAACTTTTTTACATTTTTAGGTGAATGTTTGCTTTTTATATTTATACTTTTATCATAATTATTTTCTAATGAAAGAATTGCATATAGTTGTACATATGTGTCCAGTTGTACCTTGTTTATTTCCATCCGGAAAGCATCCTCACCTAAAAATGAAATCCTTTAGACTAGATTGACTTTTCTAAGTGTCTGGTTATCCGTCAAAGTAACATGTTCACCTATGTGCGATGTCAATTTTTGTATATAGTTGTACCTAATTGTACTAGTTTTTCTCTTCTGCAGATTTGGTGATGAATTCAGGTATAATTATAATTTACCTAAGAATCACTATGATTCAACAACTTTATTTAAGAAATTATCCATGCAAATACCTAATCGTTAGATAAAACTGGGTTACCAGTCCGATTTGCAATTATAATAGAAGAATTTTCAATCAGTAATTATTTAAGTTGTCTTAGTTATACATAATTGTACCACTTGTCCTCTATCTCAAAGTTGTACCAGTTGTACTAGTTGTCCTTTTATCTCTTAGTTGTACCATTCATACCAGTTGTCCTTCTCTGCAGATTTAGTGATGAACTCGGGTTTCAATTTCAATCTACCTAAGAATCACTACGATTCAACAACTATATTTGACAAATTATCTATGCAAATAACTAATCGTCACATAAATTGGGTTACCAACCCGATTTGCATACTGAACAAGCAATTTTGACAAATCCAATCCCTAAATTGTGAAATCCTTAAATCTCCAAATAAAAACCTAACTGGGTTTTGAAACTTCAACAATGGTGGTGAAGAAAGGAGATAAAGACAAAAAACTGATTACAGAGGATAAAAAAGGAGAAGAAGAAGAAGAGGCAAAGGCAAAGGATGAGATTTACAAGGTTTGGGGTTGAAGATGACGACATGAATTGGGAAAAAAAGAAAAAGAAAAATCATTTTTTAATTAATTTTCGTTTTAATTATAATATAATAATTATGAAATTATTTAAATATTAATTTTTGAATATAATCACATATGCCATAAACCAATTCATTAAGGGTAAAATGAGATTTTCATGTGATTTATGGCACTCAGACTCTAATATGGCACAGCAGATTTTTTGTTTCTAAATTATGGCATCCGAGCCATTCTTTCAGAGCGAGAGGCTAAAATGCCATAATCCAGAAAAAAATTGGCTCAAACGCCATAATTCTAAAATGAATTTTATTTCGATTTTTTTTTAATAAGGAAAACTGTGGAAAGTCCTTCCTTCTCCTTGTTATCTCTTATAATTACAATAAAACCAAGGTCATATCCACTTTTTTTGAGACCCACCCAATAACATATTTTATTTTTTATTTATTAATTATCTAAATTTTCTCTCTCTTCTCCAGCAATTTTTTTTCTTTTTTTAAATCTTTTTTTTAATTATCCTTAATTTTTTTGTTTTTCTACTCATCTTTATCATCGTTATTTCGACTAAAAATTCCAAAAATCATCAAAATTACATCTTCATCATCCAAACTTTTCCTCTTCATCCTCTGCAATCAGTTTCTTATCTTTATCCCCTCTCCTCACCACCATTGTTAAAACTTCAAAACCCAATTATGTTTTTATTTGGAGATTTAGAGATTTCACAATTTAGTGATTAATTTACCAAAATTGTTTGTTCATTATGCAAATCGGGTTAGTAACCCAGATTTATGTGACAATTAGGTTTTTTCATAGGTAATTTATCGAATATAGTTGTTGAATCGTAGTGATTCTTAGGAAGATTGAAATAAAACCCGAGTTCATCACCAAATCTGCAGAGGAGAACAACTGGTACGAATGGTACAACTAAGAGATATAGGACAACTAGTACAACTGGTACAACTATGAGATAGAGGACAATTGGTACAAATAGATATAACTAAGACAACTTAAATAATTGCTGATTGAAAATACTTTTATTATAATTGCAAATCGGGTTGGTAATCTAGTTTTATGTGACGATTAGGTATTTGCATGGATAATTTCTTAAATATAGTTGTTGAATCATAGTGATTCTTAGGTAAATTATAATTATACCTGAGTTCATCACCAAATCTGTAGAGAATGACAACTGTTACGAATGGTACAACTAAGAGATAAGAGAACAACTAATATAACTAGTACAACTGTGAGATACAGGATAACTAGTACAAATGGATAGTACTAAGACAGCTTGAATAATTGTTAATTGGAAAATTTTTATTATATTTTCAAGAAATGAACATCAGCCACACAAACAATTCAATAGATTTTATATCATTTTAATACCTCAAATTTGGAATAAATAGCTTATTCGATATTAGTAGATAAAATACTGTATGTAAGAATATTACGATATATGAAACTAAACAGCTTTGGAGTAGATAATTTATATGGAGAATGAATTGCACACATAAATAAAACTAAGTGGAGTATTTCTGATAATATACAAGAATTGTTTGTCTTACTGCTGAATTACACCAAAACAAAAATAAAAAATGGGCTTTATTCTCCAAAAAACGTTGCTGAAAGACGAAAAATGGATAATAAATTAGATAAGTGGTTTCAGAGCAAAAGTAGCATGTAAACTTAATTTGTGTATGTTTTCGGGTTTGTTTTATCCGAAAAGATTTTATTTTAGCTAAAAAAATTATATTTTAGCTGAGAAATATTCATTCTGGATATCCACATTATTCATTTTAGCAGAGAAAATCTTTTCCAATAAGGATAAACAATGTACAGTTAGACACGTATATACAATTATCTGTAACTATTTAATTTAAAAACAAGGTACAGCTAAATGAACGATTCAACTTATTTTAGTCTTAGAGTGTACAAGAGTATTTTGAAGTTATTTGTATTTTGGATTTCTTAGATTTCTTGCATTACTATTTATTTTGGAGTTATTTATATTTTGAATTTTTTGAATTTCTTTGATTTCTTTGATTTCTTGCATTACTATTTATTTTGGAGTTATTTGTATTTTGGAAATATTTGATTTCTTGCGTTAATATTTTTAATTTCTTCAGGACAACTAGGTGCAACTTGGTGCAATTACGTAATGAATTTCTCCAGAGCAACTAAGTGCAACTAGGTACAATTACCTTATGAATTTTTCTAGGACAACTATGTGCAACTCGGGACAACTATATTTTAATTGTAGTGTTAATACATTTTTTCCAGTTGTTCCTTAATATAAATTATTTTTTTGTAGTTGTCCACATTACTTTCGACTACTGAAGTCTATTTACAATATTTTCATACTAAAATTTATACAAAATCATAATTAAGTACAAATATAGAAGTTTCATGATCTAACTTCTATGGTACAACTAAGTACAACTATGGACAACTAAGTATAACTATTCACATCCACAAAGTTGTATAAAGTTGTCCTTACTTGTCCAGTTGTCTTTTGCTTATTCACATCCACGAAGCTAGAGAACACGTGCCCCGACAAAAATAGACATGTGCGCAGTCAAAATACTACGTGCGCCGTCAATTTTATACATAGTTGTACCCAATTGTCCGGTTGTCCAAAATGCTTCATAGTTGTCCTTTGACGATTTTAGCATTTTTCCAGTTGTCCTGAAATATAAATTATTATTTTGTAGTTGTCCACATGATTTTCGACTATTGCAGTTCATTTACAAGGTTTTCATAACACAAATTATGCAAAATCATATATTTGCATCTTTTCCATCAAGTTTTTTTGGTTTCATTTGAAATAGCCATTATATTATAAGGAAGTCTTTGACAATGTTATCCATCTTATGCAAGCGTCTATGCAAAAATATAAAAATAGAAAAATAATAACGTAAAACCCTTGGGGCTGTTATATAATGTTCGAAATTCTTGTGGACAACTAGAATATAATAATTTCTGTCGAAGGACAACTGAAAAAACTACAAAATCGATGAAAGGACAACTATTACAAATTTCGGACAACTGGACAACTAGGTACAACTATGTTGTCTGTTGTAGACGCACATGTGAAATACAACTGGTACAACTGATATAATTATGTAATTTAAAATTATAATTAAAATCTATTAAAAATTAATAAAAATACACATGTGCGTCGACAAAAAAGAACATGTGCGCAGTCAAAGTACCACGTGTGCCGTCAATTTTGTACATAGTTGTACCTAGTTGTCCAGTTGTCCAAAATTCTTCATAGTTGTCATTTGGCGATTTTAGCATTTTTTTCAGTTGTCCCTTGATATAAATTATTATTTTGTAGTTGTCCACATAATTTTCGATTATTGTAGTCCATTTCTAATATTTTCATACTACAATTTATGCAAAATCATAATTTTGGCTCTTTTCCATCATAAGATTGTAAACATTATCAAAGTCTTCTTTGTATCAGAAGGGATGTTTGATGTGAAACCAATAATATATATTAGAAAAATGATAATTTTATATTATCCATCTTTTTAATTTTATTCCTTATACTTTACGACTTTTCTACATTTTTTAAGTGGATGTTCACTTTTTATATTTATAGTTTTATCATTATTATTTTCTAATGAAAGAATTACATATAGTTGTATATATGTGTCCAGTTATACCTTGTTTATTTCCATCCGGAAAGCATTTTCGGCCAAAAATGAAATCCTCTAGACTAGATTAACTTTCCTAAGTGTCTAGTTATCCGTCAAGGTAACATGTGCACCTATGTGCATTGTCAATTTTTGTACATAGTTGTACATAATTGTACATAATTGTACTAGTTGTCCCTCTCTGCAGATTTGCTGATGAACTCATATATAATTATAATTTACCTAAGAACCACTATGATTCAACAACTATATTAAAAAAATTATCCATGCTAATCGTCAGATAAAACGGGGTTACCAACCCGATTCACAATTATAATAAAAGAACTTTCAATCAACAATTATTTAAGTTGTCTTAGTTATACCTATTGTACCAGTTGTCTTCTATCTCATAGTTGTATCAGTTGTACTAATTGTCCTCTTATCTCTTAGTTGTACTATTTGTACCAGTTGTCCTTTTTCTGCAGATTTGGTGATGAACTCGGGTTCTAATTATAATATATCTAAGAATCACCATGATTTAACAACTGAATTCGAAAAATTATCTATGCAAAGACATAATCGTCACATACCAACCCGATTTGCATCTAGAATAAACAATTTTGGCAAATCAAATCTCTAAATTTTGAAATCCCCAAATCTGTAAATAAAAACCTAACTCGATTTTAAAACTTCAACAATAGTGGTGGAGAAAGGAGATAAAATAAGAAACTGATTGCAGAAGATGAAGAAGAAAAGGAAGAGGCGAGGATTCAACAGTGAAAATGAGATTTGCTTGTTTTCAGAATCCACCGACGAAGAAGAAGAGCATGAATTTTTTTTTTATTATTAATTTTCGTTTTAAATTATTAATTTTAATAAAATCAATTATTTTTTCACCAAATTCAAAAATGCCACAAAAATTTCATTAAGAGTAAATTGGGAATTCTATATATATTATGGCAAGTAGATTTGTTTATGGCACCAGCAGATTTTTTTTTTTTCAATTGTGGCATTATAGCCATATAACCGATTTATGCTCCTATGTGTTTCCGGCTTCTGGGTTTTGCCAACGGAAGGTGCTGGTACAGAAGGTTTCTCAAGAAACTCTTCTTCTTCTTCTTCTCGGTCAAGCTCTGTCAACGTTGGAGCTCTGTTTACTTATGATTCTTTCATCGGAAGAGCAGCCAAACTTGGGATTATGGTGGCCATTGACGACTTTAATGCTGATCAGAGTATTCTCGGGGGAACCAAGCTCAATGTTGTCTTTCATGACTCAAACTGCAGTGGATTTGTTGGCACCATGGAAGGTACTTTTCATAAACTGTTAGCCAAATGGAATAGCTTGTTAGATATGCCTGAAAGTGGCTTGTGAAAATGCCCCAACGAAGATTGGTGATTCCGTCCGTACGATTTTCTGTTTCCAATTGCAGAGCTTGTCTTGATCATAAACCTCTTGTTATACTCTTAGTGGTTTGCGCTATTTGGATATGAGGAAGGAGATTGTTGATATGTTTTCTTATGGTGTAGCTTTGCAGGTAATGGAGAACAAGGTGGTTGCAGCCATTGGTCCACAATCTTCAGAAATTGGTCACATAATCTCCCATGTAGCTAATGAGCTTCATGTACCTCTCTTGTCATTTGCAGCGACGGACCCGACTCTTTCTTCGCTTCAATACCCTTATTTCTTTCGCACCACACAGAACGATTACTTCCAGATGAATGCAATCGCAGATTTTGTATCCTATTGCCGATGGAGAGAAGTTGTTGCCATCTTTGTAGACGATGAGTATGGTAGGAACGGGATATCTGTATTAGGTGATGCTTTAGCAAAGAAACGTGCCAAGATCTCTTACAAGGCTGCATTTACACCCGGTGCAGATAATAGCTCAATCAATGACTTGTTGGTTTCTGTTAATTGTATGGAATCTCGCATCTTTGTTGTTCATGTGAATCCTGATTCGGGTTTAAACATATTCTCTGTCGCCAAGTCTCTTGGGATGATGGACAGTGGCTATGTCTGGATCGCCACTGATTGGCTTCTTACAGCATTGGATTCTGTAGAACCCGTCGTGGATCCCAAAACTATGGATCTCTTGCGAGGAGTAGTTGCTTTTCGACATTACACACCTGAGAGTAACAAGAAGAGACGGTTTAAAGCAAGATGGAAAAACCTTAGATCAAAAGAGAGTTCAAGAAGTGATGATGGCTTCAATTCTTTTGCATTGTATGCTTATGATTCTGTTTGGTTGGTAGCTCGTGCTCTCGATGTTTTCTTCAGAGAAGGCAATACAGTGACGTTCTCCAATGATCCGGATCTGAGGAAAACCAACGATAGCAACATTAAGTTTACAGCACTTAACGTCTTTAATGAAGGGGAGAGATTCATGCAGGTCATTCATGAGATGAATTATACAGGTCTGACCGGACAAATCGAGTTTGATTCAGAGAAAAACCGGAAAAATCCAGCATACGACGTTTTAAACATAAAAAGTAGAGGTCTACACAGAGTCGGGTACCTGTCAAATCATAAAGGTTTCTCAGTTGAGCCTCCTGAGACATTATACTCTAAGCCTCCAAACACATCTACAGAACATCAACGTCTTAATGAGATCATATGGCCAGGGAAGGTAACAAAGCCACCTCGGGGTTGGGTTTTCCCTGACAATGGAAGGCCGCTCAAAATTGGAGTGCCTAACCGTGTAAGCTACAAAAACTATGCATATAAGGACAATAACCCACTTGGTTTTAAAGGCTATTGCATCGACATCTTTGAAGCTGCTGTTCATTTGCTTCCGTATCCTGTCCCACGTACTTATATACTATATGGGGACGGAAAGAGAAATCCTTCATATGACAATCTGTTAAGCCAATTTGCTGCAAATGTGAGTCTTACTTCTTCTTTCATTTACTCAATCAAGTGTACACGGATACTATACTAACTTGTCCGTCTTTTTCTGTTTGATGTCTCAAGAATTTCGATGTAGCTGTTGGGGATGTTACAATCATTACAAACAGAACCAAGTTTGTAGATTTCACGCAGCCATTTATGGAATCAAGGCTTGTGGTTGTAGCTCCAGTGAAGGAGGCCAAGTCTAGTCCTTGGTCGTTCTTGAAGCCATTCACTTTAGAGATGTGGGCTGTGACCGGAGCCTTGTTTCTCTTTGTGGGAGCCATCATTTGGATTCTTAAACATCGCTTTAATGAAGAATTTCGTGGACCCCCTAGGCGTCAAATCATCACCATTTTCTGGTTAGCTCCCAGTTCCTGACATAAGATATGACAAAGATGAAAATAGAAACAAAACAATTAGTAAATTGAAACAAGAAATCATATTTATAAGTTTTAAACTGATGCTCTAAAGCACTTTGCCCTTTCGTTTTTGGTCTTCAACGTTGCAGGTTTAGCTTCTCAACGATGTTCTTCTTTCACAGTATGTGCTCGATTACAAATTGGAGCCTACAAATCATCAATGAGAAGAAACCTTGTTTTGTTTAATGTTATTTCCAAGCTGTCTATTTTTGTTTAATTCTTTTTCCTTACGTGATCTTCAGGGGAGAACACAGTGAGCTCGTTGGGGAGGTTTGTGCTACTCATATGGTTATTTGTGGTTCTGATCATCAACTCAAGCTACACAGCCAGTCTCACTTCGATCCTCACCGTTCAACAGCTAACATCTCGGATAGAAGGAATGGAGAGTCTAATAACAAGCAATGAACCCATTGGAGTACAAGACGGTACCTTTGCGTGGAAATATCTGATCAATGAACTTAACATAGCTCCATCAAGAATCATTCCGCTGAAAGACGAAGAAGAATATCTCTCTGCTCTTCAACGTGGTCCTAGAGGCGGTGGTGTGGCAGCCATTGCCAACGAGCTTCCTTACATCAAAGCTCTATTGTCAAACAGTAACTGCAAGTTCCGTACAGTTGGACAGGAATTCACCAGGACAAGCTGGGGATTTGTATGTAAAAAGACAAAAACTGTGTTTTCAAGAGTTAAAGCTTAAACTTCTTTTTTCTCGGTCTCTCTTCTTGCTTACCGGATCTTTTGATTGATGCAGGCTTTCCAGAGAGACTCTCCTCTAGCTGTGGACATGTCAACAGCGATCCTGCAACTGTCTGAAGAAGGAAAACTGGAAAAAATCTGCAAGAAATGGCTTACCTACAGCCACGAATGCACAATGCAGATTTCAGACACAGAGGACTATCAAATCTCGGTACAGAGCTTCTGGGGACTCTTCCTAATCTGTGGCATCGTTTGGTTCATTGCACTCACCCTCTTCTGCTGGAAAGTTTTCTGGCAATGGCAACGGTTAAGACCAGAAGAAGAAGACAGTGATGAAGTAAGGACCAGTGAGGAGGCTGGTCCTTCTAGATCAGGGAGAAGTTTGAAGCCAGCAGCGAGTTTCAAGGACTTGATCAGAGTTGTTGATAAGAGAGAAGCAGAGATCAAGGAGATACTTAAGCAGAAAAGCAGTAAGAAACTCAAAGCTAGCCAAAGCTCAGCTGAAACTACATAGAGACGGTTTAGATTATAAAAAAAAATTAAAAAGAGTTACACAATTTGTTCAATTGATTACTGATATATAACATTACTTACCGGGGTAAATAATTTTATCATAAGGTTTTTTTATGGGACCATAACCCAAAGATAAACATGCAATTCCATTTGTTCCCACACAAAATGTTTTAAAAAATAAAACATCTTGCAAAACGAGATTAAATTGGTTTTCCACCTACAGCTGCAAATTCAATAAAACTACCACTGAATCGAACCGAAATTGTCTCAGCCGGTTTACTGGTTCGGTTTACTTTAAATTTGAAAGGAACATCGTTAATTTCGCAAGTATAAAAATAAGCCGGGGCTATTCTTCTTCTTTCGTTTATTTCGCGGTCACCGACAGATTATTCGAAGCAGAGAAAAAAAAAAATCCATCGAAGAAGGAGAAACCCAAAAAAAAAAAAAAAATGGGAGCATTTTGCAAGTTGATCGATGCCGTTCTCTTCTTATTCTTCGCTCTCATGGCGGTCGTTGCACCGCTCATCGACGGTCAAACAACTCTTCCCGGCGCCATTTACCCGGCGTTTCTCGTCGATCTGTATCGTTGGTACGGTGACGAATTCGGAGATTATCTGGTCATGGAGAAGCCGAATTTCCTCGTCGGACTCGTCTGGCACGAGCTATTGCTCCTCTGGCCGCTCTCGATCGTCAACATCTACGCAATTCTCGCCGGGAAATCGTGGTTCGGTACCACCTCTATGGTGTACGGAGCTTCCCTCGTCACTTCTATGGTACGGTAGATCTGAAATTGAGCTCTCCAATTTTTCCTGATCGAATTTGAATAATGTGTTTAATTTCAGGCAAAATGTCATATATGTGTGGAGATAAAATGATTATTGGTTGATGCATACTCTGTACATAGATTTAGAAATGAAGCTGACCAAGTATATAACCAATGAGATTTGAATAAATAATGCTTCATTTGAGATTTCTTTATTTGGGTATCAATGAATGTTGTGAATTGCAGTTACTTCCCTAGATTCACAACATTGTAGGTTGATGAGAGATTTTGAGTTTCCACCACTATGTTGATCAGTTTCATGGTTAAAATGTAATTTATTAGCTTCTCTTGCTGCTGTTCTGCAAAATGTTTATCTTTCTACAATCATATCTATGGAACATTGTGTAGAATCTGATATGTATTTTTTTTTTGGAAGTATTGTGTCTGATTCTCATTGTGATTTGTCTTTGAAGGCTGCAATATTGGGAGAGATGGTAGGTTCAGGGAGGGCAACTGAGAGATTGTTGATGATGTATGTGCCTTTCATGGGAATTGGTATTCTAGCTCTTCTTCGTGGTCTTCTTTCCCAATCCAACAAAAGCGGTGGAGCTGTTGGCAAGAGACCTGCTAATTTGGCAAGGAGAAAGCGTGCTTGATGTTGAGGTACTAATCTGTAAGCAGCAAGGTTGAGTTTCTCTCTTTGTCTTAGAGAATCTCTCTCTGCTAAATGGATTTTGGTTTTTTCAAGTTTTTGCAAGAGAGAATTTTTTTACTATTTTTCAAGTAAATCATGTGTTTTTATGTTTGAAATGAAATTAAGTTTTATACTTGACAATTCTTTTACCTTACCAAACTGTCTACCTATGGGTCTTGGCAAAACACAACCCAAGACAGATTATCAGCTCAGACTCTCTTTTTTTTTTCTGCCTTGTTGGGTTTGGTCAATTCAAAACCATAGCCAACAGCCAAAAACTCCCAAGAGAGATCTTTCCAATAAACCAAAAACTCCTAAGAGAGATCTTTCCAATAAACCATAGCCAACTGCCAAAAACTCCCAACAGCCAAAAATGTTTAAACTTTCAATAAACCAAACTCCCAAGATAGTCATCAAAAGAAAACAAGATGTAAAATATCCAAACTACTGAAAGTTGCAAGCCACCAGATAGAAAAAACCAAATTTGAAACATAAATGGAGAAAAAACAGAACTCAATATCCTGATGAGGTTCCAACAAACAAAATACTTAAACTGAAATAAAAAAAAGTTCATAAGAAAGTCAATTCCTGAACCTCATGAAAACCATTGGAAAAAAACTAGGCAGACCAAAATCTGACACTAGTCAAACACAATGGTTTCCTGTGAGGTTCGTTCCTTGACTCCTCCTCTTTTGAAGTTTTCCAATACCACTTAAAAACTAAAAAAAACAATAAAACAAAGTCTCTCACTTTCTTCCTTGATTCACTCCTCTGCATCCACTTTAGCTTTCATTCCTATAAAAGACACACACAAAAAAGGTCATCAGCACCATAAAATTGTTGCAAGTATCTGATAATTGCAAGTTTGTTTATGAAATGGGGATCAAATGATGTACCTAATGATGGTGGTTGAAGCAGTCTGAAGATGAAAGTAAGATTTGACCTTGTGCACGGTTGATAAAACCAGATTCTCAATGGTTGCAACAGAGCTAAAAGTCAGCTTAGCTGAATGAACAGATTCGACAAGAATCTGAAAGGCAACGCTCAGGAGTGACCCTCCTTCTCTTCCAGGACGAGCCATACCATCAGGAAGAATAGCAAAACCCGAAGGAAGCATAGGCACATAGTCAGAGTCACCTCCCTTGAAAACAAGATCCATCGCTGATACATCAATAGGCGCAGATATCACAAACGAAGCTGCTGGATCAGTGGAGGTCTCTTGAACTATTATCATATTTTTCTCTATAGTTTTTGGCCCCTGTAACCCCAAAAAACAAAAAACATTAGTCACACATCAAAAGATCAAAAACAACACATTAGTTTTCTTATAATGTTTCACTCTTTTACCTGGAGTATAGATACACAGTTCCTACTGTCTCTCCCATTTGCAATCTGTGACAGCTTCTGCACATTACCGGCACTGGAGAGAACATCCCACTGCAGATAACATTTTCAAAACGTGTTATGTATCACTATATCTAGAAAGAAAAGGACGAGTTATATAATAGTGCCAAGAAAATAGTGTTACATGGATTCGAGTGTTCTCGTCTCTGAGGAAGTCAAAGACAGTGCTAGGAGGAACCGGGACCCAAAAGGAAGTAGCTGCACAGAGAATGACACCGGGAGGCCTTCCTGGATCATTCACGCTCGTCCTAGTCATCAGTCTGATACTATCTCCTGCATAACCAGACAAATTACACCACAAATCTGCAGTCGAAGCAGTCACTCCAGAGAAGAAACTCCTCCCCATCCTCTCAGCTAATTTCAGAATGTTGTGCTTTGATTGGTTCGTTAACGCTGCAACATGCCACATAAACTCACAAAATGGTTAATAAGTAAGAAATAAAAGAGAGTGATTAGGTAAAAGATCATAAGGAGTAGTGAATACTTAGTAGACCACCCGGTTCAATAGATGGAATGTTTGTAGCCATCATGCAGGCTAACCGCTCGGACTGGCGGTCCAATGTTGTAACCCAACGGTTAGCAGCTAAAGCTTGACCAGAACTGATATACTGCTTATACAAGTTGTGAATTATTGCTCCTCTGTCATCTAGCTCCACATGCTCAACCCATGTAACCTTTTTTTTCCAAAACCAACAAGAGATTATAACCATTTAACGTTTAAAGAATCTATGACAAAACCATAACAAAAAAGACAAATGTAGTTTTGTACCTTGGAGAATCCATTTTGGATTTGTTGAATCAGACATCCAGATGGTCGACGACGACATCTGAGTTCGAGGTTTGGAATGAGATGGTCAATGGAAACATCGACCACTGCCCATAAACCCTCTCCTTGCTGTCTACAGTAGCGTAAGAAGTAGCTTTCACGGGTTGAGACTAACGGCGAAAGAATTTGGTATTCAACAGTCATCTATCATTTAATAACAAACAATAATATAGTTTATATCAAAATAATGTATATAATAACAAGAATATTGGTTATGTCAAAAAAGATTTCATTCTTGATTTATAGCTCCTCTGTTACTTATATTTTATAGAATGCAAATTAGAAGATTTACCAGATGGAGAGTTCCGTCAAAGGTTCCGTTGACTCCAGCGTATAAAACTTCATGAGTCATGGCTCTAGCAACCATTCCAGCAAACATGGTCGACCATAGATTCTGCAAAACACCTTTAATTAAATACACACACCTTGTATACACTAATGTATATTTGTATGTTGTATGATTGAAGAATATAGCTTACCACATCCATGAGCCTCTTGACAATGTTCATATGATTCATGTACACGACTGCGGTTTCCCTCGATGCCTCGGTTCTAAACCCGTTGAGTCTAGGGCCTAGTCCGTTTTGGAATGTTCTTGTGTATTCATCCAAGTCCAAAGCTAAGCTCGTGCCATTAACTCCTCCTTTCCATAGTGGTTCACCTACTTGAGCCATCGCAATTAGCTCATCCATGGCTCTAAATGCTAACTCTATGATCAATGGCTTATCGGCATCTTTCACTCCAATGATTGACCTCAAGTGGTTTTGGATACTTTCATGCACTTGTCTACCATTAGTTGCCATCCCGGGCTCGGATGGTCGAGCTGGAACAGGAGGAGCCATGAGAGCATACCTAGGTCTGCCTGCATACTTGGTCGCCACGGCAGATAATTGCTGGATCTAGAACCCCAAAAGAGAAACACAAAAATAAAATAAAAATTAAACGAAATTTGAACAATTCTATTATGTATAGGATGGACCATAACATGTAGGTTACTGATTTGTGTTAGTGTTGTTATTTTCAAATCCGCATAATTAATGTATATACCGTTGACAAAAAAAAATATGCCGTTAACCATGTAATTTGTAGTGGTCAGTGCATAATGCTTATGAAACTAATCATATATATATATATATATATATGTTCAACATTATATTCTAGATAGAATTAAAGGCGCATTATATATGGTACGTACCTCTTGGGCTAACCCAGCATTTTCGAGGCGAAGATGATGTTCTTCGAAAGACATTTCACCAATTGCAGTGTGACCTCCACACTTAGGACATAAGGCATTAGCAATAGCTTCTCGGTATTGGTGGTTTTCGTTTCTAAGCCTATTGTTCTCCGACCGAAGTTGTGAGTTCTCATGGCGTTCTAGATGATTCTGCAAAACAAAACAAAAAAACAAAAAAATGCAATTCTTAAAAATGTTTTCATTGAGATGAAAAACTACCTAATTAAGTGGTTATATATATTTCTTTTAATATGAGTGGTTACATATATTCTTAATCTTATCACATTAATGTATTGCAATTCAACATATGTATGTGTATCATCAGTCTACATTTATATACCATGAATCAAAACCAATTCATGTTTATACAAACATTAAATATGTGTGAGATGATGATAAATTCATTATATAAAAGGGTTATATTATATACCTTATTTTGGGTGCGTTTGTTCTGGAACCAGAATTTGATCTGAAGATGGTCTAATCCCAATTGACGACTAAGTTCTTTCCTCTGCTTATCATCTGGATGAGGACACTCTTTGAAGAAACTATTCAACAAACAAACATAACATATAAAAATGTGAAAGTATTCCTATGTATATTTTTATTGATCATATATATAGAATTGGGGTTATTATATAATACAATAATAAAAAATAAATGAAAAGTTAAGAAGGAATTACGCTTCCATCTCCTGGATTTGATGTTGAGTGTGACGATGATATCGTTTTCTCTTATTAGAACGAGGATCTTGTTCGCTTCCATCTTCTTGAGTCTCACTTGTATTCGTACTGTCGAATTCCTCATCTCCAAAACTGGTGTCACCCTGACCATCCATGTTGTTGTTGTTGTTTTCGTTGTTGTTGTTGTTTTCGTTGTTATCGTCATCTCCATTTTTGTTCGTATCCACTGGTACTAACATGTCTGGCTGGTACATTTTTGCTCTTTTTTTCTTTGAATTTTCTGGAAGATCTTAAGAGTTCAAAACTGAAGTGAGTTACTAGATACTAAATTCAAATAAGCAAAATAATAATTGTTTACTCACATTATCTAGAAACTAGGGTTTGCAGAAATGTTTTTTTTTTTTTTCCTTAATATTTAGACAGACTCTCTCTCTCTCACACACTCACACACCCACTATTTCATTACAACAAAAAGTTAGCTTTTCCAAGTCAACGACTTTATCCTTTTTTTTTTAATCTCTCTTCTTCTTCTTGAAGATCTTAAACATAAAAAGAGAAACAGACAATAATATAGAAAAAAAAATCAAGGGTGATCATAGGACACACCAGTTGAAATGAAAGACAAAAAGACGCTTAACATCACAATCAGCATATGAACAAACAATTATATTAACAGAAATTGAAATTTTCTGTAGACAGAATCAAATTTAAATGAATCCAAAAAATATTTTAGATAAAAAGAATTAAGGTCAAAGTAAAATAAAAACCTTACCAGAAGATAATGAACTCTCCGAGACTGATTTATGATTGAAGCAAAAATAATATTGAAAATGTTTTATTTTTTGAAAGTAAAAATTTCAAGAGATTTTGAAATTTATAAAGATCTAAATAAAACAAAGATATCGCGAAAAGGAAGAAAATACGAAAAGATAAATAGTGGATTCGCGAAAAGGAAGAAAATACGAAAAGATAAATAGTGGATTCATTTGCACTAATAAAGTAAATGACCATAAATAGATCAAAGAAAATATTATGTTAACGAAATAATTGTTCTAAATTCAGTTATTTACATGGCCAAATTAATTATATTTTTTATGATTATAAGGTTCTGGACCAAAATTTGTATATTTTTAAGATTTGAGACTAGAGCACGTTACATCATCATGTTCCGATTGATTGATTTAAACTTCTGATTCATATATTGATTATTCTTTTTTAACTTTAAAAAGTTCAAAAAAAACTATAAAGATGCAAAAAAACATATTTATGTTTTACATTATTAATAAAAGATACAGAAATAAATCACTGATTATTCGTCTATTAATATTTATGCTAGATTGTATTATATTAGCATTTTGCACACAAATTTTTGAATATTGACAAAAATATTAATTATTCTTATTTTTAACTCTAAAAGTTAAAACATACCAAAATATATAACATCATATATTTATGTTTTAAAATAATTAACGATATTTAAATAAATCACTGATTATTGATTTATTAATGTCTATGTTGTACTAGATTAGCTTTTTGCGCGCCAATTTTTGAATATTAAAGTAAAATATTTTTTGGTTTTGGTTAATCAATAGATTTTAATTATTAAGGTTATTCAACTAAAATTATATTTTTCTTTCAGAAATGTTATCAGATTTTGTATTGAGGAAAGAAGAAAAAACATGATATCATATGGATCTACAAGGACGACCAACAGCAAAGAATCAAAGATCTACATAAACGATACCTTTTAATCAAAGTTTTCATTTCATATACATGCAACGTAGATGCATAATTAAATATAAACACATCAAATGAAAAAAAAAGTATAACAAAGAGGATCTAACGATACCTTTTTAGGGCTGTCTGTGTGAACTCAAGAAGAATCAAATAACTTTTTATCTTCCTATATGCTATTGTTCCTTTGTTAGCTTCATCTCTATCCATCCATCTTTGTCTCACTCGCTAGTCTCTATCTCTATAAACGATATAATAAAAAAAAAAAATTGAGAACAAAAATACGGTCCCAATAACAACACATATACGAATAGTTTCATCATTTGATGTATGTATACAAACATGATAGATAAACAAAGACGTCATTGATAATTCGGTTTTTTACGATAAAAAGGGAATGGTGCAACAAATTTAATCAGATGAAAAAAGAATAAAATCCAAGGTATATTTGTGATTAATGAGAAAGTTAATGAATATTACAGATATACATATTTTCGATGAAAAATAGGAGATCCTTGAATTCTATCGGTAGGCAATTAATGGGTTTGGTGGTTTGGTCGGAAAACTGCTGGTGGTTTTACGAAGCTGTTTGAGGCGTAAGGAGAGATTTAATTGCAGTGAGGATTACTGAGTGTGCTATTGAATTTAATGGTGACATATATAGTGTGAGAGACAGAGACACTTAATTTACCCTACACGCTCAAAGAAATTAGAAGAAAATAGAGAGACACATAGTTGATTAATAATCTCATAACTCTATCCTTTTATCCACGTGGCAAAACGTGATTGGATTCCATTTACAGTTATGTATTATTGCTTAATATTAATTGAATAAGAAGGAAACTAAATTTAGTTTTTTTCTGTCATTATAAGATAAGTATAACAAAATTTAGTCTTATTTTACATTTTAATATTTTCATCTATTTTTGTAGTTTTAATTTTTCATTTTAAGAAATAAAAATTTCTGTAAAATCGTATATGGTAGGAGCCTAGGAGTATGCATTATGTTAGTGACATGTAAAAAATATTTAAATTTTGTAGATCTAAATTTCATACTGAAAATACACTATCAAATCTTTTCATAAATATAAAAAACTATAAATATTATCACATAAAAATTTTAAGTACAGTATGTAATTTTAATAAATAATTTTCTAAATTATTACTACCACTGCTGATTTTATTAAATTTTTTGATTATATTACATATTTGATATTGATTAAATTTTATGTTAAAAATATATATTGTTAATCAATTATGTTAATAATAATATTGAAAAACATTTCGGGTCAACAAAATTAGAAACGTAATAAAGTATCTATTATGTTATTATGTTATGATTGACTAGCATCGATCATTTTAAAGTTAAAAAAAAAAATCTACATAAAAAAGTAATAAAACTTTTATGGTATTGTTATTATTAACAAGATCGATTGTTGGATTCATAAACTAAGAATTTTTAAATATAGACTAGATCTTTCATCCGCGCGTAGTCAAAGATCAATCATATATCATTAAACATTGTTCATGGTCAACTATTTTATTACCAAACAATTATATGAATCAAGTTTGACTGTAAAATTTAATTAAAATTTAAAAATTAAAGTTAAAATAATGATTTAATTTAAAAGAAAAATTACAAAATTAGTCCATATTGTTTAGTTTGTTTACAGAAAAAAAAACTTTTAAATTAATTAACCAATTAGAAAAACACTCTATCCTTGTTGTAAAAAGTAAAAACTCTTTGTAGGTTTTAAAAGTCACTTTTTGGGGTTTTTTTAAGTCTTTTTTGATTTTAAAAGTCTCTTTCTTTGTCAGCAGGTTTAAAAGTCTCTTTACTTTTAAAAATTATTCGTGTAAAGTAATCCTAAACGAAAAATTGATTTTTGCATGTCTCTCTATGAGTTGCCCTTTAGAGTCCGTAACTGAAACCTTCTTAACGGTTAATTACTGTGGGGCCGTACGATTTGTTTTTTAGTTAAAGCTATTTTTATCTCATTACACCACTAATTAAAAAAAAACAGTGACAGCCTGTAATTGGGGGTAATTTCCTTGGTTGTATCTGTGCATTCATGGAATAAACATGCCTGTACACGTCTGAGTTGTATTTTCCTGCAACACAAAATGTTTATATTACCTTTCTTTCTTTTTTTTCTTGGTAGAAGGATTAATTATTTATATTACATTTCATTTCAAAATTCAAGTTTTTTATTTTTTAATAAAACAACATACAATTGATTATTTTCATTACTTTTTTAATTTGCAAATGAAAGTTTAACAAAATGAGATGATTAATTAGTGAAGTAATTAGTGCCATACTGGACTAATGTCACAACTGTAAGTTCCATGCCATAGGGTTGAGCTAATTGGTTGTCCTTGCATCATAATTTGGTTTTTAGGTCGCTCCACTACAAGAAAACAATCGTTTTCCAACGGTCCATTACGACGGTTTTCAAATCATCGCAAGTTTACAACGATTTTACGACGATCTAACGTCTAATTTTAAAACCGTTGTAACACAATCGTATAAAAAATCGTCGTAAACTCGACGTACAATTTACGACGAATTACGACGATTATACATCGAAAACGAGAGATTTGCTAGTAAATGTAAAATCGTCGTAAATTCGATGTAACATTACGACGAATATACGACGACTGCATTTCGATGTACATATTACGACGTAGTACGTCGAAAAGAAGTTAGGTGGAAAACATTTAAAACATGTTTACCTAACAATTGCAGGAGATAGATTTTATCGCATAATCGTCGTAAACTCGTCGTAATAATATTTTTGAATGTAAATTCGTCGTAAAATTTCGTCGTAAAAGCGTTGTAAAGCCCGAAATTTTCCTATAAATAGATCTTCATTCCTTTTTTCAATCACAACACAATATCATTCAAACATAAGAGCATCTTCATCTTTGAGACCCATTGTAGGTCTCTTAAATTTTAGTTTAGTGTTGTAAATCCTTATATATTGGGTTGTCCATTGCTGGAAACCCGAATTAAGAGTTATATTACTTTGAAAAGAAGAAGTAATAATATTATAAGGTTAATTTACTCCATTCACGTGGCTAGATCGTGACACAATTGTCTAATCAATAAAAAGAGATAGTATTTTGAGTTTATTTTCAAGATGTCTATATACGAGCTAAGAAGTTAGATGTATATACGTAAAGATTCAGATGGGACGTTGACAGAAGAGTTCAAGAACGGGTTAGAAATATTTATGTTTCAGGCTACAAATATGGAGAGAACGAAAGATAGTGGGAAGATGTTTTGTCCTTGTTTGAAATGCAAGAATACGAGGTATACACTAACCAAAACCGTGTGTATTTATTAAATAGAGGGTTTATGCCGCAATATTTTGTTTGGTATCTACATGGAGAAGGATATGGCAGTAATACTCATGGAAATGCTGGTAGTAGTAGTAATTATCAAAGTCATGTTGATATTGATGAATCGAATTATGGTCATCAAGCCTAATCAGTATCAATATGATCAAATTGTAGATCATGATAGGATGCACGAAATGGTGACTGATGCATTTCATGAAACGCATACTGGTAATGCTGTTGAGGAACCTAATGTAGATGCCAAACGATTTTTTTCTTAATAAAATTTTAATTAAAAGACTACTTTAATTTGCTATATATCGAAATCAAGAAATAAAAGCAGAATTTGTTTCTTATTAGGTGGACCTGAATGATCCGGATGAATTTCCAACATGGTTCCATGAGTTACTACTAGGTCCGATGGCAAAAATAACTACAGCCTCAATGTATTTCACTCGGAGCTATGTTTTTCACACATACCGTCACGGTGCAAAGCGGGCGACAACTAACTATGGAGTTTGTGTGAGGGTTGAAATCGATTTTTATGGAGTTGTGCAAGAAATAATTGAAGTAGAGTATCCTGGATTGTTAAGGCTGAAAACTGTTCTCTTCAAATGTGATTGGTTTGATCCAACTGTTGGACGAGGGGTACGTCTAAACAAGTTTGGAGTTGTTGACGTGAACAAATCACGACGGTACAACAGGTTTGAGCCATTTATATTAGCTTCTCAAGCAGAATAGGTAACGTTTCTGCCATACTCTCGAGTTCGATCAACAGGAATTTCATGGTTAGCTGTAGTTAAAGTGGCTCCGAGGGGCAAGATTGTAGGAGTTGAGGATGTTCCACTTCAACAGGACACTTGCGTAGATCTGTCTGAACTAGATGTTGATGAGGAGATTTTCTTAATAGACCCTCAGAACAGGCAAGTTGAAGATCTTCCCGATGATACAGATGAAGAAGGTGATGATGAGTTTGCTGAAACCGATGATGACGATTTGGCGGAAGAAGACGGTGATGGTGATGAAGTAATAGAGGAAGATGAATCTGATTGAGTTTCATGCATTTTATTTAGTGAATGTTTGTTATTATGTAATTTGTAACTTTGTTTGTTTGAATTTTTTAAAAACCCTAAAATTCGATTTTACGACGGTTTTAAGACGGTTTTTCTAAACTCTAAACCCTAAGTCTAGGTTTTAAGCCCTGAATGAATAGGGTTTCAACATTACGACGTCTTTACGACGAACTATCGTAATATCGTCGTAAAGTTACGACGGTTTTACGACGAGTACACTATTTCGTCGTAAACTCGTCGTAATGTTGAAATCCAAGAATTTAAATCTTTTATATCTTATTGGTTGTAAGGTATTTCACAAATGTTTTTGATTGGTTATCTTATTTTATATGAAATGCTATCAATCTGATCAAAATCAAAAATTTGAAAAAAAACATACATATTTACAAGTCCATGCATGTTTTCGTAAATGTTAAGTGAAAGGTTATATATTAGATTACGGAATTTCAATTTTTACTATCTAATGTCATAAATCCATCATACATGCAAAGTTGTAAACCTTTTGTTATATGTTAGGATACAATAACAATTGCATTGTTCTTTATGCAATATCCCATTTATAAGATTTAGGGTTTACTCACTTTTTTAAAAAACATCGTAAAACCGTCGTAATATAATCGTAAATGTACGACGGTTTTACGATGTTTTTTAAAAAAGTGAGTAAACCCTAAATCTTATAAATGGGATACCGGATAGGCTCTTGATCCGAGGTACGAGGTTATAAATGTTTAGACGTTACGACGATTTTACAACGGTTTTGGGTTTAATCGTCGTAAAACCGTCGTAACGGTCAAATGCTCCCATCACGACATGTGTCATGTCATGCAGTGGACCGACTGTTATACAACCGAATCGTCGTAAAACCGTCGTAAAATTACGACGATTTTACGACGATCACAAAATCTATATAAGGGACGCGAGTTTTCCCCCTTTCGTCGCTCATTCATCTCTTCTCCTCTCTCTCTCTACAATACTTTCTCTCTCTAATCCCTAAACCACTCCCTCTCTCCCTACTCTCCCAGCCAAAAGTTGTAAGTTTTTTTTTTTAAATTAATTTCATTACATATTATTTTAGATTTAGGTTCGGAATTTAGATTTAGGTTCGGAATTTATCTTTAGGTTTCGGAATTTAGATAGGCCCGGATTTTGTAAATTTAAATAAATATTTGTAAAATTAGTAACAAATTTTTTAAAATTTTGTAGATTCTGTCGATATGGCTCATCGGGCTAAGAGATTTCACTACCGACAGCTCGTCGATTCTGACGGTACGGCCCCGTCTACATCGGCGACCGGATCAGCCATCCCGGAGTCCTCGGGAACACAACGGACGGTTTCCCAACCGGTCGTTGTACCGCGGCACCGCCTCCACCACCACCAGCCGAACCAGCGGCTCCCGCACAGGCCGATCCTGAGGCTGATCCGATCCCGCCTGTACCGTATGCCCAGTTTACGGTACAGGATCTTCTGGCGCAACCCGGTCGTGAGACCATGAACAAACTCGACCCGGATCGAAGCCCGGGCACCTTTTGGTACGTAATTTTTTTCCTACAATATTTTTAAATTAATTAATATTTATTCTTATATATTTGATATTAATTTACTTTTCTCTTTCCATTTGACTAGGTTTACGACCGACAATGCAGTCAGTCGTAACGTTGCGGATATCATCAAGGGGTTTTTCGTACAACCCCATACCAGCTGGAAGAAGCTGGATCAGGCCACACTTGACACTTGGTTCAAGTGTTTTGCGGTAAGTAATTTACAATTTCGTTTAATTTTAATTTTAAATTTTAACTTTTTACAATAATTACTAACTTCTTTTTTTTTCCTAGCAAAACTGGCATTGAGAAACATCCGCACACGGACGTGTGGAGACGGCCTTCAAAGAGAAGGTCAAATTCCGCCTCAACAACACCGTTTCCGACTGGAAACGGAAGTGGAGGTTGACGGCGACAAGGCCTAGCCGGCGCCTATGGCCAATACCTTCTGGCGGGGCCTTGTCTAGTACTGGTTGGATCCGCACAACCAGACTACGGCCGCCAAGTGTTCTGGATCTAGGTAAGTAGTTAATTCCAATAATATTTACATTATTTGTTTTCTTATAATAGATTCTAATAAAAATATTTTTCAGGAAATGCTACTGACGATGCGGGAAATCGGAAGAACGTTCCGCACACTTCCGGCCAGATTCATTTTGCCAGAAGACGGCTTATGATGGTAAGTAAATTAAAATTACTAATTTTTTTGTTTTCAAATAATTAACTCTTATTTCTCGATACTAATTAATTTTTTCATTTTGATTTTGTAGGTTGAAAATAACGGAAGAGAACTTCCTCCAATGACAAAGGTTTTTGCCGAAACGCATAAAAAGCGGAACGGTGAATTCCCGGATCCTCGGGCGGAGGAGATCTACAACGCCGTCTGTGCGGCGATCGAGGAGCGACAGACGCAACTGACTCAGCAGGCGCGTCAAACGTCTCCCGGATGTAGCTCGGTCCAATCGACCCCGGCGCTGACGGTGGCAGAGATGGACCAGATCTTCGAAGAGGTAAATTTAATTACTATATTTAATTAATGTAACTTTAGTTTTAAGTTAAATTTCTAACCATAATGTTTTTAAATATTTGTAGGTTGCCCCAAAGAAAAAGGGGCGGATATTAGGGATGGGGTCCATCCGTGATACCCCAAGAGCTACGGCGACTGGTCACGTCCGGGTTCCGGATCCGGTTATCTGCCAGGAGATCGATCAGATGCGGACCCGTTACGAGACGAGGATCGACCAGCTCTACGGTCTCTTCGAGATCATGAGAGCCGACAACCCGGTGCTCATGGCGCAGTTGGACAAGCTGCGGGCTGATGGGGTTGTCGGATCGTCTGCCGCCGGGTCATCCACTAGGACGCAACCGCCGGTGCAGACTGACGAGGAGATGTTCCGATCTCTCGGGGTTGAGCCTCCTAGAGCCGGAGATCAGGCGCCGGCGGAAGCATCAAACCGATGACCCGGCAAGGACGATGGGGAGGAGGCCGGTGACGGGATCGACGATATAGATTTAGAATTAGATTTAGAGCTGTAGGGTTTTTATGTAAATTACAATTAATTTAATTTCAAATTTTAATAAATTTTAAATTGTAAATTTTTTTTTAATTTAAATTTTAATTCGAATTATTTCTTTTTTTAATTTTCAATTATATTAAACGTCGTATAATCGTCGTAATATCTTTATTAAAACCGTCGTACATTCGTCGTAAATACTACGACGAATTTACGACTAAAATGTACGACGACAAATACGACGATTATACGTCCGTAATTTACGACGATTTTATGACGAAATGATTAAATACTTTACGATTGATTTACGACGATTTGTGCGTCGTACATTTTACGACAATTTTACGTCGACCTTTAACGACCACTTAACGACGGTCCAGGCGAAGACCAAGTCGATGCAATTCGATGTACAATCGTCGTAAACTATACGACGCATTTACGACGATTTTGTTTCCCTCGATGTTACGACGAAACGAAACCGTCGTATATTATACGACGATTTTACGACGATTTGTCTATTACGACGATGACTTTACGACAATTTCGAAATCGTCGGTAGTCCGTCGTAATAGTCCTATTACGACGAAATAACGACCATTTCGGCCATTGTAAAATGATGTTTTTCTTGTAGTGCTCTAATCAATTACTTTGCTAATGATCCAATGTGTTTCCCATAATTTCTAATCTTGTTAGCCTTTTTAAATTTTTTAACTATCTAGCTACACGTTGGTGTGAACAAGTTCAAAATGCTCATGATAATAGCTGAAAACGTTGTTAAACCCACGAAAGTTCAGTGAATTTTATGTTTTCAGCTAGTTCTAGTCTGAATCAAGACAATGGCAGCCAGTGGATACTAACTGCTCAAATCACTCAGCTTCTCTCAGCTTGCTCAGCCTTCTCAACTCTCTAAGCTTGCTCAGTTTGCTCAGATCTCTTAGCTTTCTTCAAACTCTTTCGAAAAACATAAGATTGTAACGGAAAATTGGCTTTTTTCAACTTGAACTTTGCAAAAATGTTAAATTTATGTCTAAACTTGTATACTTGAACTTTGCAAAAATGTTAAATTTATGTCTAAACTTGTATACGGTGCTTAAAAATATTCAATCTTCGTTATAATTTGAATTTCATCCATAACTTTAGTTTTTTGTGCTTAAACCTATTTTCATCTAAACGGTGTTAAGTTGGTGTTAAGCCTAGTCTATGTGGCATCCACGTACGCAATGATGTTATTTTGAGCTGTCGAATTTTGGAGGAAAACAAAAAACAAAAACGACACTGTTTTGTTAATTTTTTTTTTTTTGTCTCTGTTTTGTTTTCAACCTTTCAAACTCTCACTCGACACGAACTAGGGATTTAATACTAGGGATTTGAGAATTTTATACAGCAATGCCAAAACAGTTATGATTTCTCACATTTTCTCTCTATATTATACTGTGTTTCTCAGTTTCGTCTTATAGTGATTCTCACAGTACCGTCGCTCATTAATTCTCTTTTCGACAGTTCTTTTTTTTATACATGAACATCTAACATACATCATGAAACAACTGAGAAATTTACTTCTGAAATCTCATGTTCTCAAATCCATTATTTCTATCTAAGACTTTCTTTAGCTCTGTATGTTAATTACAACATATATATAGCTGCACAAAAGCCACCATTCAAGTTCTGAAACAAAAATCAACTAAGCACAAAGAGAGTAATCAAAAGTTCTCAAATTTTAAAGAATCTAATTGGAAACGAAAACCAAACAGTAATAAATTGTCAAATTGGAGCGAAAAAGTCATTCAATTTCACTAGAATTTTTCACTAATCAAAACGTAAGAGAGAACAAAAAACGAAAACAATCTCTTGAATTCATCTCAACAGAGAATCGAAATAAGCCAATGAGCTGGGGGGAAACGAATCAAAATCATAGCAGATCGGAAAGTATCGTTGAACAGACCAAGTAGTGAAAACTTTGAGGAACTGAGCAAGAGTGAATGCAAGAAAAGCAGAGAAGATCGGAAGATTGTGAGGGAGCAGATTCTGCGACGGAAGAGATCTATAAAATGCCCTATTCCGCCTACTAACGATCCCGCATCCGCCACTGTCATCACCTCGTCCATTCACGACCTCGAAGAATCGAGAAATTGAAGAACTGGATTTTGAAATCCCTAGTTCGTGTCGAGAGGTTGAAGACAAAATAGAGAAATTTTTTTTTTTAACAAAACAGTTTAATTTTTTTTGCATCACAAGTTAAAACGATGTCGTTTATCATTTTTTCCCTCAAAATTCGACGGCCCAAATCGAATTATTGTTTACGTGGCATCACGTAGATTAGATTTAACTGCAACTTAACACTAGACAAAAATAGATTTAAGCACGAAAAACAAAGATTATGGATGAAATTTAAATTATAATAGTGATTAAGTATTTTTAAGCACCATATGCAAGTTCGAGCATAAATTTAACATCTTCGTGAAATTCAGATTGGAAAAAATCAATTTTCCGATTGTAACTATCGAGTTAATGTGGAGTAATAGCAAATCAAGAAAATAAAAACATAATGAATCACATAATAAATGCAAAAGATTCTTGGTTATGGATAAGATGCTATAAATCTAAAGAGGAGGTTGTTGTAGGTGGGCTGAGCACAGCCCCTTTTCGTAATTTTATTTAGGCCCGTTAGCGAAATGAAAGCCCAGTAAGATCGAAGACCACCAAGCCCATGCGCAAAGAGTGAAACAAGGTCGTTCGGGAAGATGACCTTTTTATATCAAAGGAGCAGCTCGCCACCTCGACACGGATGGGACAGCTCGCCACGTCGACGTAGATGAAACAGCTCGCCAGCACGACGTTCTAATAGACGGTCGGTCAGGTCTATCTGCCCGGCCGCCCAAGCTACTCTGACCGAGATGTAACCTAATTTGAACACTATAAATAGCCCTGTAACTTCATTTATGACGGGATCCGTAATCGAAGAAAAAAGAGAAAAACACTCGATACTCAGAATCTTCAACTCTTACCTCATTTACTTGATCTCGTTACATCACCTCGAAAAATACCACATCGATCTCACCTCTAATCAAACAAGAATCTCCGAGCTCCACCTAAATACATTTACTTATATAACCTCGTGTGCGGATACAATACAACAGAGGTCACAGTGAAAGGGATCCACAATTTTTACCTTCGAATAACTTAGATTCTCTCTAACAATTCTATTTGTATTTCATTTAGATTAATAAACGAATTTCTTCATCTTCTCTTTCTGATTCTATTATCCGTATCGTTAAGAACTGAATTGTGTTGGATTCAGCGCTCACATAGCCTTACGTCTTATTGTTTTATTAGTCATTGCAATTGCTTATTGTTGTCTTGCTTTGTGTTTATGTTGTTTAGCTTTAATTAAAATCTAAATAACGCGATCCTTGGTTGTTAGACAAAATATTAATTAAGACTATATTATATATATGGTTTAATACATATTAATTTGTTTTAAAGATTACTTGCAAAATTTAGAGTGACTACCCATATATTTCATTTTATCAAAAAAAAAAACCCTTATATTTCTTTTTCTAAAATTTTTACACATTATTAGACGTAGAACCATATATATTATAAGAGAAATCATCCTAGTAAATCTATGAATTTGTTCATCATGTAGTTGCCCAAAACTTTTTCGTTTTTTGTTGTTGTTGTTGTTAATCAGTTCCCTAAACTTGAGGGGATAGTTTGTGGAAGAATCATACTTAGTCAAAGTGTATTAAAACTGTGGTTGCAAGATATCCGCAACTGAATTCAAATGAAACAAGATATTAATTAATTACTATAAAATCAAACAAAATATTCGGTATTAGATATTGAATTAAAAACGAAAATCGTATGCGTTGTGTGTTTGGTTAGTTCATGTTTTCATACGAAACAACAAGATATTGAAATCAGAAACCAAAAAATAAAAAGAGAGAGAGGGCAGATCACAAAAGTGAAACACAAAGAAACAGAAGAAAGAAGAAATGAATAGTTGTCTTAACAATCAAAATCACAACATTAGGTGGAGAGAGTTGAAGCAATGAAGGTGAGTGTGGAGATAATAACAGGGACATTTATAGATACGGAGGTGAGTGAAAATGCGACGGTGAAGGAATTAAAGGAGAAGATTGCGACGGAGGTGAAATTATCGGTAAAGCGTTTGATACTTGTGATCGGAGATGAAGAGGAGAGAAGAATGGTGATGGAAAATGAAGATGAAATGATGTTGATAGATTTAGGAGTGAGAGAAGATTCTCGTG
The DNA here is from genome assembly GCF_000478725.1 of Eutrema salsugineum. Taxonomy (NCBI): domain Eukaryota; kingdom Viridiplantae; phylum Streptophyta; class Magnoliopsida; order Brassicales; family Brassicaceae; genus Eutrema; species Eutrema salsugineum. Next base: position 6,758,442 of record NW_006256908.1, on the reverse strand, counting down.
TATATTTGTTCTTTAAGCATCCTGATTTGGTTTACAAGGAAGAGAGATCTCAAGATGGTGAGGATGATGCTTCTATTGAGGAGGTTTCGTCGTCGGAAGCAGAGAGTAAAAGAGGAAACGGAGAAGAAGAGGAAGAGGAAGAGGCAACGGAGAAAATAGACGGTGAAGAGGAAGATAAAGCGTTAAAGAATGAAGAAAAAGAAGAAGATAGAGAAGAACAGAAGAGGAATGGAGAGGAAACAAAGGATGATGATAATTATGATGTTGATGATGGACAAAAGAAAGCAAGAGAGAGTGAAGAAGGAAATAATAATGTGGAAACCTAGAGTTTCTTTATTAGATCTTCTTAACCATTTCCATTTTTTATTATCTTTTGCTTTTGTGATTATCTTGTCTACAGACTACAAGTAAACAAGTTAATGAAGTTTAATGATCTATATAGTTTCTTCTTAATTCTTCTTCTTCTTTTTCTTCTTCTTCTAACGGAATAGCCGAGTGGTTAGAAGTTCATTATGATTTGTTATATGGGAAGTAATTATTCTCCAACAACTTTTTTATAATTATCATGGATACTGTGCGTATAAAATCTGCTTTAACATGACTATTTCGATTTTCACGAACAAACTCAAATTCAGAAATAGCCCCAAAGAAAAGCAACTCTGAACTAATACTTGGCTATTCATCCGGACGTGATACCAGACGAACTAACTTTGGTTGAGTAACAAAATAATTAAGAACAAAAACGATTATGTTTCACCATACATTGCATCGTACTACCAATGTTGAGTCCGTAACAAAATGAGAACAAAACTGTTTTACCATACATTTGCGTTTCACAAATTAGATTATTTAATTACAGCGTTAATATACACGAGGACTTGTTTGGAAACCTAATAAATCAAGTCTAACATTTTGAAGTTGTATCGTATAATCAATTAGATATCAATCTTTTATATGGTCCTTTTGAAGGGATTTATTTGATTATGTAATTACCTTAATTTTGACAATATTGTGTTGAATAAGACATGTACCCTTCGTTTTATCATACATTTACATTGCATTACCCAAACTCTATTGTATATTTTTAATTTCAGCGTTGAAGTACCTGATGACTTTTAGATAATGCAATATTTTTTTTTTTTGGTCAAAGATAATGCAATATATAAATAGAAAATTATAGATTAAATATAGAATCAACACCATAGCCTCATCAGTTCTTGAGAGGGACTTATTATTTACATATAAAAAAAAGACGTGAAAACGAAGGGTTTTTATTATGCAAATCTCTCAGTAACCTCCACGACTAATAGATCCTTTAAACACAAAAAGAGTCTCACCATTTTCAACACCATGCCACCGAAGACTACAATTCTCTCGCATAATCCGTTGCTTGTGCACGAATATATACTCGTCTCGTGGCAACGTCTTGTTCGCTTGTAACCCTTCTCTCATCTCCGAGATGGTGCAAGAATCCTTAATCTCCACAGGTATTCTTGCACCGTTGTATAAAGCCGATGACGTCTGCACCAAGAAACAGAGTGTCCTCACAGGAGCAACGTCTTTAGCTCGGTTGATTGACTTGAGAAACACGACAATCTCTGAGAATTCTCTGATTCCATATTCGTTTAGGTTTCGAAAATCGTCGTCTAGTTCGATCCCTGAGAAGTATAACTGCATTCTCTTTATCGGTGTATTCTCCACAATGTGAATCTTGTCCTTCAAGCTACTTACCTGCAAAAAACATTTTAAGTTAATATTAAGAACTCATATAAAACTGGAACAAGATTTGAGATGAAACATTACAGTTTACCGTTTCGGTTCCGTCTACTTCGATGGTGAACTGTTTTGACGGGAACTTGACGGTAACGTGGAATTTTTTAACGGCGGGGCTAGTAAAAGACGGTGGTGGTTCGGTGAAAAAGGGAGTTACGGTGAGGTCGATTCTGGTGCCGTGAGAGATGATTGGGTAATCTTCGATGTCGAGACCGTCGAGAAGTTCCCAACAAGAGACAAAGAGAGTTAAAGAAGATGTTGGGATCTGAAGAAACTGTCCTAAACGTTTCTTGATTTCCAACACTGATTCTTGTTCTCCGATTTCCATGGTGAATTCTTGTGTGTATGATACAATTGTCACTATCATTTTTTTTGAATTTAAAAAAAATTGTGGTTTTTTTTCCAATGTTTTTAGGAAAAAAAAATGGACTATGATTTCACAATGCGTAGTATATATACATCTTTATATACACAGTGAAGAATGCGAGTTGTTGAAATGCATGTGAAGAAGACTTTGAGGGAAAATAAGAAATTCATGATACTAACTTGATGATGTTTAGTTGGGTCTTGTTTGTGTCATTGTGTGTGTGTGTGTCTGTTATATAACACTCTGGGTCTAATACGTGATAATAAATTGAATTTTGCATGATATTCGATTAGGCAGTTAGTGGAATGACGATAGTGTATATATATTTGTGTGTGTAAATTAACTAAAGGTTTGAGAAATGGAACAAACAAAAATGATTTGTATCTGTGATGAAACTATTCAACCGATTAACCAAAAATAAAAGAAATTGATGACAACATAGATTATAACAATTACTGAAAATCTATGTAAATCATCTGTTATTGCGTCTAACTTTTTTCCTGTTTGTTCTCATGAGAAACTATCTCTGCCTTGAAATGATTTAACTTCTGGTTGCAAGATATATGCGGGAAACTATGGCTGTCCCGGCGACTACAATCGCCAGAGATTTCAAGATTTTCTTTACACTAAAAATCGATTTATTCGTCGGCAACTCCAACAGATCCTTCATCTGAAATACAAGAACCTTAATAAGTCATGTATAAATGAAATCGAGATTGAAAAGATTGTGACGACTAACATTAATAGGTTGATTCCAGTTCTTCTTGATCCCTTGAAGATGCCCTCTACCAACAACTGCTACCACCGAGCTATGCTCACTTGCAACTCTTAACAACATACATGCCATGTACCTGAGATATAATGTAACATTTTGCTTAAAGATCAAGAAAATTTTCTGGAAATTCAATGTTTTAAGATTGCTAGTTAACAACTTAAGGGAAAGAGGAGCTTGAAAGGTGGAAACCAACAAAGACTACTATCATCATCATGGTGCTTAGAACTTCAGGAGAGACGTTTTGGGTTTCATGAAGTGTCAAACAAGATACACATTCAGCAGAAATACTGATAACGCAAGCTTCAGAGAAAGCGTCCAATTAATCTGATGAACTATAAATATAGATAGAGGAATACAGTACTAACTTATCTCGCTCATGCACAAGTGTCTCCATGAGAGATGGAAATTCCTTGCTCATTTCTTGAATCACCAATGTTAGCATATCCACATCGTTCATATCTTTCAGCTAAAGCCATACAATATAATCTTTACCTTAATATATACACTTGACTGAATCACATAAGCTTAAAAGGAAAAAAAGAAGGAAGCAAAGACATTGTACCATCTTCTCAAGTTTCTCAGGGCTCGGGAGAAAGACAGCTTGAGACACTAAGCTGTACAAAAACTTTACTTTGTGCCATAGAGGCATTTTAGCCCATGTCCTTGTTAACGTGACCTGCTTCAACAAATCCCGAAAGAAAATAAATACCAAGTGGAACACTGATTAAAAAGTGATTAGAAAGAGAAGAAATGCTTAAGACTATGGATATATATTATTGAATCACCAAAGTCACCTGTACTGGACGGTCACCTAGAATCACCTTGCCACCATATTTGTTTGCCTCCTCATATGCCACACGAAACTCAGCACCAGGTAAAACATCAAGCTTGCTGGCGATCTAACATAAGAAAAGGATGTAAACTATTGGTACGTAAAATTTAACATATTATCAAAGAAGATCTAAACCGAGGAAACATGCCTTTGCAAGAAACCATCCGTAAACTATTCCGAATGTGTTATGGTTCTTCTTCCACATGTCTATCATTTCCGACATGGTCGGAACCTGGAAAAAAACCAAAACATCGCACCTTTCCAGAATCAATAAAATGGCTAGAAGAGCTAGAAAAAATAAGTGAGCTATATCATTGCATATAACCAAGTGAACATTCTCTACAAAAAAAAAAAAAAAAATTCCAACCAGCAGCTCATACATAGTAATTCCAATAGAAAATTCGGACATCCTCTGTTTAGACCATAAACAGAGACGCCAATGATTATTATCATCTTATAGCAAAAGAAGCAACAAAGATGATGCGCAATCTTTCACAGGATATCACACTGTTAGATGATCATAAATGATAAGAAGTAAAACTGAAACTGGACATGTTATAAGAGTCATGTAGAAGCAAACCTTCAAAGCCTGAGGCGTGAGAACAGACAATCGGCTTGGACACAGCTCAACGAAGACGACCTGCAATCATCAGCCACGTACTCAAAACAGAGAAAGAGGATATAAAAAAAGCTCAATCCTTAATGAAACTGTAAAGGAGAAGAACCTGTGGCTTCATGAAGCTGACTATAGCTTCAACTTCTCGGCAAGATTCCTATACAAAGATCAAAACAACTATCAAATGCGTATGAATGCTAAATATGTTATAGTCCCATCAAGCAAATCCAATGTGTTAACCATTTTCCATGCTTATACGAAACCAAATCCAAGCTAATTAAAAAAAAAAATCTAATCTTTGATGAAAGTTCTTCATTTTCAATTCCAACATTTCAACAAAACCACAAAAACCATTCACCAAGTTTCAATTTTTAAAGAGGATACCTGTGAGACATGAGCAGTGCCAATCAACTATACGTCGCAAGATCCACCCTCGTCGTTGGACTCGCACGTTAGAACCATAACGCTTTCCGCGAATTCCTCAGGCAGCTCCAGCTTCGCCGTCTCCACCGGACGCTCTCCGTAATCCGGTCGAACGCAGTTATCATCGTCACCAGAACCAACGATCGAATCGACGCCGGTTATCACTGAACCGGAATCGCTATGTTCTTCCTCCTCCTCCTTGGCTTTCCACTCATCGTGCAGCTCCTCCTTCTCCTCATCCTTCACCGAGATATCTCCGAGAGGCCTTGGCTCATCCACGTGAACAAATTCCTCTTCGAATTGAGACTCCGGCGGCATTACCGTCGGTTCCATTCGCAACGGTGATCGAAGAAGGAGTGTCGGTGAATTCATAGTCTGGGACGAGGGAGAGGGAGAGGGAGAGGGAGAGGGAGAGGGAGAGGGAGAGGGAGAGGGAGAGGGAGAGGGAATAGGTTTCGAGCTAAGCCAAGGTATAACAATGGCAGAGTATGGTCGACGGAGATAACGCTTACGGTTCTCTTCTTCTTCTTCACAGTGCTTTAAATTTTGTAATTAATTTATTTAATTTTCTTGAGCTAAGACAAATAAGTGAAACGGAACAAAAGAAAAATATATTTGTGTTCTTGCCCCTATAGTTGAAGTAAAATCTCATTCCAAAAATCCAAAGTCTGTTTAATAAATTAAATCCCACCGATTTTTTACTTAAAAAATTATGAACTTTTCTTTTAATGTATTTAATTTTTTAACATAATTTTAGTGAACAGAATTTATTTAGGAAGAACGAATTGATTTTTTTTCTCGTCATTACCCTTTTCATAAATGTTGAGCAATAAGAATTGAGTCAAAACAAAATGATCATATCGATATACTTGGTATGCAATTCATGAATTTACCTTTAACTATCCATATTCTATCATTTTAGTCAAATCTATTTTCAGAATTCCACCTTACCAAAAGAGCAACAAATCCTGTCAGTCAAAAGAAAATTTAACGCTAAAACTTTAAAGGATTTTCAATTAGTAATGAGCATAGCAATTCCAAAAATCTATTATATAAATACTCAGTTGAGTCTCACAAGCTTGACATATAAGCATTCCATCTTTTGACACATCAGTTTTTGAAAAAATTAATTTTCTCAATCCCAAAAAAAAAATTAATTCATCAACCATGACATAAATACAAAAATAGTTTATATCTCGAAAAGTCATTCTCTTACAATAAAAAGAAAATGCATTGAACTTGTAATGTTACCACTTCGTAAAGCACACCCGAGAAAATTGAACGATACTAAAATAAATTCGAAGAATCAATAGCCATAATCATATGTTATTATAAAATAGAGTAGCATTCCACCTATTTTTCAGCTTTCTCTTATACGCTCAAAGAACTCCAGAAATCAGATATAGCGCCACTGTAGTCACGTTCATAACCAACATTGGAAAAGAATTAAGGTTTTCAAATAACATATCCAAAATACAGATTTTTTGTGTTACTTTTGTTTTAGTGATTGTGGCTTTTGGTGTTTCAGATCAGAAATGCGATCAAGTACATGGATATAATCACTCTACGTGTCTACGAGGAGGCAATGATAACCAATCCTTCCCTCATAGAAAGAGAGTTAGGAACAAGCTGTATGTAGCGTAATTACACAATATATATATATATATATATCAATATTCCAATTTTATGTATATATAAGAAAAAACTTTATGAGCCATTAAAATAATTATTTCTTGTTTTCAAATTAATTTAGAGTTTTATGTGACATTTTTTGTTGTTTGCAAAACATTTAAAAAATCATAAATAATTTCTATTTATTGCATACATGAACAATTATGATATTTTTGTATTTGTAATGCTCTGGTGCCTAACAATATTAGGTTTAGAGCAGATGATATAACAAACGAAGTTGAAGTTTTGGAGGTATTTTTTTTTTTCTGTTTAATTTCTGTTTATAGTTTTTGTACATCTTTTGTAAATACATAAGACTGACATATAGTGAATGTTTAACTCAATATAAAATTAGCTATAAAATTCTTTTACGTAGCGCCTTATTTTTCTGTCACATAGACAAAATTCTTTATGTATCAGGAGAATATAATGCCCAAACTTTATCATATTTATTCTATTGACGTCCGAATTTCATATTTATTTTAACAAAAAAAAGAATATTTAGAAAGAAATTATTGTTTTTAATATTTATTACCCTAAGCAGAACTCAAAGGATTTGAGATAAGATTTAAAGCTAAGCTGAAACAAAATATTTTGTATTTTATTGTGTATCGATGAGTGTACGTATTTGTTAACTTTATTTCATAAGTAAAAAAAACAGAAAATATGTAATAAACAGACAGATATATGTCTAATAATAATTTTAAGAGATAACCATAGAAAGTGATTTTCGATTACATAATTCTATCATGATTTAAAAAATTTAAATTTGCATATATATATATATATATATATATTATTGATAAACTAAACTATTATATATATAAAAATTACCGCGTGTACACGCGGAGTTTTATCTAGTCTTATATATAAAAGAGAAAGGACTTTCTCCCGTAGCTTGACACGTCATCACCTAAAAAAGTGACACGTGTCACTCTAATTGTTACAGAAAAACAACGAAAAGTCTGAAAAAACTTTTAATTTGGATTGACCTTTCCTCTTCATCTCTTCGATCTCTTCTTCGTCTATGGTTTCCAGTTTCCAGGTTTCTTCATCACAGTCAGTCATCGTACTTCAGTTATATGGTTTTCGCTCTCGATCCCATTTTAAATTTCTCTCTTTGGTTATTGGACTAAGTAACTGAAAATTTACAGTGCAGTAGAGCTAAATCGCCGCTTCGAGATACTGATGGTATCGGCGGTGTGGGAGAAGCGTTATGCTATTTGATGCTTTATATGTACGACAGATGATTAAATTGATACGGGGTAATCTCGAACAAAAGTTTTTTTACATCTTTCCAAAATCGGCTATCACTTTGAAGCGCTTTAAGAGGTGCTTATCCGAAGTTAATCTACCGGCTGAGATCTCTGATTCATTTATTGGTGAAGAATCCCGATCAAAGATGTTTGTACGGGGAGTAGACGTCATCGTCTTGATTGAATTATGATATACCTTTAGATTGTTTCATAATACTCAAGTTTTAATCTTGATGGTGCGTGATAATCTGGCAACTGAATGTGCCCGCTTCGTCTTTTGATTTCTTCCTCTTTCTGTTTATGTTTTGGAACACTTCCTACGTTTCTCATATTTGTGTTTGTTTGATAGGTTTTTTGTGTCTGAAACGATCCTCAAGTCAAGATTGTTGTTGATTCTGAAAGATCCGTGATTTAATTTAACTTTTGCTCGAATGCGATTTAGCTTTTGTGATGTTTCCAAGAGGCTGTCAAATAGTAGAGACTCGGGCTACACAGATAACTAAACCCGTCTTGAATTGCCAAGACACCATGATTTTGTTCAGAAACTTATTTCTTGTCTCATGATCACAGCTCTGCTGCAGCCTGCAATGGGTTATGTAAACATGGAGAAGAGATGGGTCTTCTCTCTCGTCATCACATTTCTTAACTGGTTTTCTCTCTTTTTTAACAAGAAGGTGATAGGCTTAGAGGAATTAAGGTAAATAGCAATTCAAGGTCTACATGATAATGCTGGTATTCGCTATGTTGTCTCAAAGGTAATAAACTCGCATGCTTCCAGTTGAGTTCTTCTGTTTTTGGATCATTATTGTTATGTGTGCTATTAGTAATGCTATATTTTCTAACTTCATGAATTATCGGGAACTTTCAGTTTCCAGTTTCTGTACTTTGCTTTTGAGAATATAATTTAAGAAAGATGTATAGAAATGGATTTGAGTTACTTGCTTGGTCAATGCTTGCTTTATATTATTCTCTTGGATATAGGCTACATCATGTAGCAGCTTTTACTGAGCTACCTGTCACTGGATCACTCCATCTGGTTTTCAGAGTTAGCTAAGAAAAGGCCATAGTACAATCAAAATTCAAAGAGGAACTTCTGGTAAACCCTGTAAGTTTTTTTTTGGGTGATTTGATACTCGAACATTTTATTGATGGGGTTTGTGAAGAGAAAGATTATAAATTTAATTGGTGTATGTTTTGCTCATCCCTTGCAGAAATATTTCATCAAAATTCTGATGAGATTGGATACTGTTCTTGTAAAATGATAGGTAGCTAGGTTTATTGAATAGGCTTTGTCGCATTTTTGCTTACATGAGTGAACAAAGCAATGAATTAGACAGTAACATGTGTGACTCTCATTAGCTAATATGTTGACCAAGTAGAATGCACTGATGCTCGACGGGGATCCATTCTTTCCAATAATTTTGAACCAGAAGCTTACATGTCTTAGTAGAAGTGACCCTCTCTTGTTTCAGCTAAAGTATTTTTTGTGGAAAACTCATAACAACACTTACATGTCATATGTCCTCCCACCAGAGTTAAAGGAGACTCAAGGGACGTGCCTCTGATTTTGGCCTCACAAAGAAGCTTTTGCCTATTTTTTGCAGTAATCTATTTCCCTTTCAAATATAGGATTTGAAGACAAAGTTATCTTGTCTACAACAAACTGCAATTCAGTTAGAGCAAAACACTTTTGTTGGACGAATTAGGGAGCTTGCTTCCTAAATCCAAAGGTATACTTTTATCACTTAGAACCAGGGCAACCATGATAACCTCTTTTAATTTAAACGTCTATATTTTTTTTGGTCCCATCATGTTTATGGAACATTCCTAAACCCTTCGTTTTAAACACTTCTCACTGCATAAGCTTATGTTGTCCTGTTATTTTTTCATCCTGAATCTATATAGATAAATGCAGGTTACAATCTTCCTAACGAAAAAGAGGATTATGATCTACAAGTGACGTGTATAATGAATATTTTTGTGCTAGAGGATTAACTAAATGAAGCTGGCTAAATATTGATAAAGGCAGCCTTCCACCGTGGATCTTTCTTATATTTGTATAACGTCTCTAAGATGTTTGTCTATTAGTGGTGCTACAATTTTTAATGAGAGAAGTCACTTTGAAGTGGAAAGGGTTTTGTGAAACAAAGTTTCTAAAGAAGTTCGTTATTGTTTAGGGCTCTAACTCAGCATGAGTACGAGACCTATGCTAACTCAATTGTTGTTAATTTAAGTCAATTTTATGCTAATAATATTAACTGTTAGGTCTTTTGTAAACCGTTCAAGATGTTCTGCCCTTTAGATTTCCGGAAAGAGATAAATAGTACCCACGTTGAGAGTAGCAAAGGGCAAAGATATGTTTTTGAAATTGTATGGTTAGAATATGTATTTAAGAGAAAATAAGTCTCACTCAAATTAATTTTATGCTAATGTGTGATTAACATCATCGTAAGTGGAAATCCTATGGTTTAATTTTGCATCCAAAAGGAAAAATAATTTTCTGTAAATAATTTTGTATGCTCTTTCTTTCTTGTAAGATATGCCAACAAGATCACATGTAACTATATAAATTTAAAAATTTCTCCATACTTGTATAAAAAGGTAAGTAAATTAATTCAAGAAAAAAAAAAAGCATTGTGTATTATATTATTATTTAGAATAATTTTATATAAAAAAGAGTTCAGTATGATCTATTATAAAAAAAAAAATCTTATAAAAAAAAAATTCGCGTGTCGCGGAGGTATTCACCTAGTAATTTATAATTTTAAAGTAAGGTCGTATTGGATCAAGGGGTGATTATACATAGCCTCATTCACTTTGCAGTGTATTTTAACGCAAGTGTGAAATATATATATATATATATATATATATCACGACACAACCTTACTTGTAGCCTTCAACTGCCAGATTCATATAAATTAGGGATGATAAATGTGTAACTAGGGAAAAATATAGTGAATGTTAAAAAAAAAAAAGGAAAAAAAAAAGTGAAGACAGATGCATACGAGGTGTGTTCGGTCCGGTTTTCGGTTTGCATTTGAAAAAATTGAAAAATCAAAACACAAGAAAATATTAGTTCTCGGGTAAAAAACTAAATAAAACTGAGATAAACCCGAATATAAAGAAGATATTGGGCCTGCTTGATAATACTGGTAGATAAGGGAATTCAGATTATATATAAGGTTTGGTTCAACATCAAACTTATTTGGTTCAACATCAAACTTTGCATTAACCAAATTTGAAATTACAAAGCAATATCCTCTTGCACATAAGGTTTTAATTTGTGCGAGAGGTAATTCATAGTGGCAGAAGCAGCAAACACGTTAATAAAACGAGGGCTGTTTATCAGGGAAGAAAAATTCATATGTTCCTTGCCACTAAAGGTACACGCACATAAGGATCCGAGGCAAACACTTGACGGCAAAAACAAACTAAAATTACAATTGTAGATTGTAGGAGAGGTGAATCATTTGATCGTATCAATCTAAGAGTCCTTTTCATTTTGAGCTAGCTCATATTCAGATTGGTCACCGTTTTTGACAAATCTACCTTTGTCTTTTCCTCGTTAGTTGATGATTCGGATCAGCAGCAGCAAAATCACTTGAAGAAACAATAGGCTTGAATTTGACAGACTCTGGTGGCACTGTGAATAAAGCCTACATGTTCGGAAACTGTACCAGTGATCCCTTAAGATCATGAGTTGATAAATGGCAGATTAGATCTGAGATAGAGACGATCCAGATTGAAGAGACGCATTGATGATGTTACTTGTTTCAGCAATGGAACATATTGATTTGGATTTTAGCTGAACAGTTGTTGAGTTGGATCAGCAACAATTTCAATTTTGTTGACCATTTGACTAACCGAAATAACCACCTTCGATAAAGAGTCTTGAGTCATTATGGTTAATCGTTTTTTACAATTTTTCTTCACCAATGTGGTAACTGGTTAAGGAAAAAAAGGCTAATCTATTCTATTAAAACAGAAACACATTTAGTACTTGCTTCCAAACACTCCTAATTTTTTTAAGTGTTTAAAAATAATTTTAATAATTATTTATATTTAATTTCAAAAATTAGTTATTAATTTAAATATTTTAGAGTTCCTTAAATATAGGTAATTTAGATTTGATTTGATTTGATTTGATTAAAAATAATAAATCAGATATTAATTTAGATTTGATTTAAAGATTCTAATTTAAATAATTTCTATACTATTAAACATTTTTATCAAAAATATCTAGAATTTAAAAAAAAAAATAATTCACATATGAAAAATAATGGTCATATTTGAAATATAAAATATTTATAATGATGTAAATGATATGATATTTATGTTGCTTATATAATATATTTACGTTTCTGATTTATTTATAAATTAATAATAAAATAATAGGTAAAATTCAAATGTATAATTTAAATATTAAAAAAATATATTTTTTAAAATTCATAGAACTAAAAATATATATAAAAACCGGGTTAAAAATATTTTGGTAACTAAAATCACTAATTTTGAATTATACATGTATATCGAAAATATATTTTTCATACACAAAATAAAAATATAAAAAATAAAAAATTATTGCATACACTATAATGTGGTTTGAAAAACCAGTTGTACACTCCCTTCGTTGATTAAATTTTAGAAAACTATAATGCTAAATAATACTGTTAATACATCTCAAACTTTTAACAAATATTTATATTATACGGTAATATGAACGGAAAAGTTAGAATTATGTTTTTATAATAGTTCATTTTGAATTAATATTAGCGGATAGGTTAAAATTATATTTTTATAATTATAATTAATTTTAATACTATAAAAATATATCTAAACACAAAAATCAATATTTTCACTTATTAAAAATATATTTATAAAAATAATTATATTTAAACTCAAAAACACAAATTATATTACAAAATTCGTTAAACAATAAAAAATATTCTCGTGCGAATGCACGGAGTTAAAATCTAGTCTATTATATTAAAACAGAAGCACTTTTAGTACTTGCATCCAAACACTCCCAAAATTTTTTTTTTAAATAATTATTTAAAAACAGTTTTAAGATTATCCTATTTTGTTGTGATATTATTTTTAAAAATACATTTTCTTTTATATATAAAACTAATTTCGAAAATTAGATATCAATTTAGATAATTAAAGATTTTCTTAATATATATTATATTTAATTTAAAATTTAAAATATTTTTAAAAATTCCATTTAAATATAAGTCTAAAAAATTAGATATAATTAGGTTAAATTACTTTAGACTTTTTTAAATATAGTTTTGATTTAATTTAACATTTGAAATTCAAATAATATTTTCATAATAACACATATGATTAACGAGTATGATATTGTAATTTTTAATCGTAATCAATCAGTCAAAAATTTAACATATTAAAAATTGATAAATATTTATATTATATGGTAATTTGATGAGATGGGTTAGGTTTTTTATAATTGTGGTTTTATCCGTGTTAAGTTATCATAACATGCAAGATATTAAATGAAAAAATTATTTTAAAATTAATAAATCTTTATATTATATTATAATATGAACGGACGGGTTAGAATTATATTTTTATAACAACAATTTTTCAGATTAATAAAATGAACGAGTTAGAATTATGTTTTTTAATAACTATTTTTTTCAATTAATAGAATAAATGGGTTATAATTATTATTTTTATAATTGTGGTCATAACAATCTAAAAAAAATAAATAAAAATTATATATAAACAAAAAAATAATTTTTTTCATTTATTAAAAAAATTATATCTATAAATAAAATATAAATTACACTACAAATTTGATAAAAATTCCCGTGCGAATGCACAAAGTAAAATCTAGTAAATCATTAATTTTGTACATTTACCAAAACGAATAAAATGATGACCCGCATTATCTTATCCGCGGACCAATAAGTTGACTTAATTTCGTTTTGTTTATGTTGTCAGAATTTTTCAAACTTAATTTATAAAATAATAATATGCTAAAAATATGATTAAACAAATTAAAATAGCTCAAAAAGATATCACATAAGTCAAATTAATTTATTTAAGACACTGAGATATGTAGTATTAAAGATATTGAGATCATGCAATTACGTGGATGGAGGTACAGTTCATTCCATTTGTAGAGAATTTTTCTTAAGGAGATTTACTTTTATAAAATAAATCTATAATATCATATTCAGAGATTTTGCCTTACGTAGATGAATTGCTAAAGTCAATCAATTACATAAACCGTTGACAAAAACAAAAAAAAACATCGATTTTCTTATTTAACTAGAAAAAAAAACTCGTTCGATTTGTTTATCTCTATCTCGCTGTCATGATTATTGTCGAGTTTATATTTGTTGTTAATCTTCATCAACGTTACATTTTTTTTTGATAACTCGTTTCTTCATTTGTCGGACCAATTTCCATTTAAAGAGGTTTCTCTTGAGAGGTATCCAATAAGAACGGTTGATTTAATTGGTTTGTTCATTTTCTGGGTTTGCGTTCGAAGTCGTCTTCCTCAATAGTCAGAACGTAATACCATTATCATTTGCTATCTATTTCACAGAAAGTTACAAACTTCAACGCAATGTTAACATTTTATTTTCACGATTCGTGGAAAAAGTAAATATGATTTCTTAATGCGAGTTTCTTCTATTATTATTTTCCGCTAAAGTACAAAAAAGGGTTTTAATTTCTCATCTCCGATTTAGGGTCCTAAGTCTCTCAGCCGCTTGAAAGTCATCGACTTTTTGTGATTCAGATTGAATCTTTTTTTTTTTTTTTTGAATTCCAGAATTTCCCCTGAAAATTGTGGGTTTAATCGATTTTGTCCGATTTGGATTAACATAATCTCGATGCAATTGTTCATGTTGAGCAGTGTGAGGCGTTGTTCTTCAGAGTAGCAAGTTTGTGAGAAGTTTCCTGTTTTGGAAAGGCTTGATTTGTCTTCTTCTTTCGAAAGTCGTTGAGTAGTGTGACGCCTCCAAGCGTTTAGCAATCGGTGAAAGTTTCCTGTTTTGGAAGGTAACCACTTGTCTTCTTCTTTGGAAAGTGGTTCACTTTCATGGTTATTATACAGTAGTTTAGTGGGATTTCTTGGAGAGTTAGGTTTTGCTATGTCATTTGTTTGCGATTTGGTTTTAGAACAAAAACGAGACAGGGATATATAAATGACAGCTGTGGTTATAAGCTTCTTCTCATTTTGTTTGTATATTGAAGGTTTTGCTTGTGGCATCTATGTTTGGGGGTGTCTTGTCTGTGCCTGTGAATAATCCCCACTTGCGCAAATCTGGAAGTAGAGTCATCATCGCTAATCTTGGTAATCAATTTCTCATATTTTTTTTTTCGTTTTATCTTTGAATACTAGAAAACATCAATTGTGCCAAGTGATATTGAGATAGAAAATGTGGAAGATGGTTACTGAGAATGAGTTTTGACAGGAGAAAATGACCTGAAGAGCGGCGCAAGTATGCTGCTAGGCACCTTTGCGAAACTGCGAAGTCCTGTATTCCTTAGAAGTCTCAAGGTTTTCTTCCATTTACTCAAATCCCTGGATTTTCTGTAGAGTTTGATTATGTTTTTTCATATCATATCATTGAAAACTGATTTGAGGTCCACAATCTTAATTCTCCAGGTTGCTCTGTATATTGCCGGTCTTTATGTTTGTGGAAAGGTTGGATTTTATATTCTTCTTCTTCATACAGACAATGACTTTAGCTTTTGATTTGCATCCATTGTTTTGAGTTTTGACTCTTGTTAATCTATGGTCATGTTAAAAAAAAACTTGCAGATTGGATGGGAATCTGTAATGAAAATGGGAATAGACACACGAGAACTGTTCTTCTATGAGACATTTCTGTATTATAACCCTCTCCTTCTTATTGTAAGTTCTTGTCTAGTTACCTAGTCAAAATCGTTTACGTGTGTTTCCTAATGTGTCCCACTACTTTCAGACAGTGATGGTTTGGCTCTGGGGTGTTAATTTGTGGGTTTTTTCTCGGTCTGGAGTCGATTATGCAGCAATCTTTTATCTAGGACCAGATCATCTTAGTCACAAAGAGATATGGAAGGTAAACAAATCTTAGCTTAGACCATTTTTTTTAATACTTTGTCATGCGTTTCTAAATCTGCCGGTGTCACAGTGTGCCAGGTGGATGACGACCATTATATTGACTAGCATGACTGCATATCTGTATCTATACTCGCACGGAGATGTATCGTTGGCTGCATTTCAACCAGTGTAATAGATGCATCTTCTCTTAAAGTTGAATCGAAGAGCTTTTGATTCATTTGTTCATAGAGTAACCTCTTCGATGTTTCCAGGTTGTTTTGTATTTCTCTGCTGTGATAATTCTGATCATCCCTTTCAATATCTTCTACATGCCGTCTCGCTACTACTTGCTATGGACTTTTTGGCGCATTCTCTTCCCTGTGCAGGTAAAGGAATACACTTTTTTTTTTCTTTTTTTTTTCCTAGTTAAAGATTTAGATTGTTTTGCTAACATCCTCTAACTTTTATTTGGACCACAAACAGACTGTTACTTTTTCAGACTTCTTTCTAGCTGATATCCTGACTTCTATGTCAAAGGTAACACAGTTTTTTATTATCTTTCCACTACATGTGTTGAATGCAATTGTTGAACAAAAAGAACAACAAAAAAAACTTCTGCAGGTGTTGTCTGATTTGGAGCGATCAGTATGTCGTATGGTACACAGACAGGTCAGTAAGTTTCCCTCTTCCTCGTGACTGAATTATCCATCCCATGTTCAGTGAATCTGATAGATTCATTGTAGGTAGCTACTATTGCATGGTTTGAAGCCGATTCGGTTTGTGGGAGTCATTCAGCTGCAATTCCCTTGGTTCTTGTTCTTCCTTATCTTTTCCGTCTCTTCCAGTGCATTCGTCAGTACAAAGACAGCAAGGACATTGCAAACATCTGGAATGGTAATGATCCTATATCCGAGATATTGCATTTTGTAATTAAAAAACCGGTCTTTTTTTGGTTGTCTTTTGCCGGATTCTTAACATCACTGCCCTGTTTTTTCTTGTTTTTTTTCAGCCGGGAAATATTTAACGGCAGTGCCTGTCATCTTTCTATCAGCACTCAAGTATTTTATCGATGCTGATACATGGACTTACTCCATTCAGCCTGCGTGGATCCTCTTTGGTCTAGCTAACACTTTCTTCTCCTTCTTTTGGGATGTATTACGCGATTGGGATCTAAGGTAGTAAAACAGAGTTCTCCAATCTTGGATTCACTTGTCAGATTTTAGATTTCTTAATCCCTTTTCTTGCTTTTGTAGTGTCTTCACTCGGATTTTCAAGTTCACAAGACCAAATCTTTGCTCCCATCTTCTCTACGGACGCCGTTGGGTAAACTAAAGCTTCCATCTTTCCTTTAAACAGTCCAAACCTCACTGCATGGTGTTTTAAAACTAGCTATATGTGTCTGAATTTTTGCAGGTGTATGTTTGGGTAATTGGAAGTAATCTGGTGCTAAGGTGGACATGGACGTATAAGCTATCAGCTCATCTCCGGCACAACTACATCACAGTCTTCATCATCACTCTTTTGGAGATTTACAGGCGTTTCCAATGGGCGTTTTTCCGTATAGAGAACGTGTGGCACAAAATCAACAATCCCAAGCGTACTTCTCATCAATCTAATCCTATTTCACTCCCAAACGATAACAGCAGCGACCAGGAGAAATTACTCGCTCAGAGTCACAGCCTCGGTGTATAAAAATCCCACAGCTTTCTTGTTTTTGTGCTGAGTTTTTTGAAAACAAGTTTTGAACAACAAGCACATACAAACTACTCTTTTAACTTATACAATGACTTGTAACTTCCATTTACACAGTGAGAGAGAGACTACATTGGCTCTAATGTACAGGAAGATGTGTAACTTTCATATACTATTTCTTTTGCAAATAATACAACCTTCACCTGTTTTTGAAAACTTGAAAGCGTTAAAAGGAACTTGCTTTAGGTGCAACTAAACTGGTTTTGTAGACAAGTGTAGCACCAAGAACATATGTCTGGTTTTAAATGGATTAGGTGAAATTAAAATAAACACTTTCTTCATGCATTATTAGTTCTTTACTTGTTCCAACATAAATACTAACTCTCAACAGATACAAACACAAGTTGATTATTTACCAACTCTTTTTAATCATTCCTTCTCCTTTAACCACTATAAATACACACAGTTTGACACCAAATCTAAAGCACCAAGCATCATCATCTCTTGATCTATCTTTCAATTATCTTGTTGATTTTTCCCCCAAAACAGAGAAAGAAAATGGCATCCAGAGAAATGCAGATCATCATCTCTCTCCTCGTGACTACACTCATTGGTTTAGCAGTAGCTACAGACCACACAGTTGGTGGTCCTAGTGGTTGGACCGTAGGAGCTAGTCTTGGAACTTGGGCTGCAGGACAAACATTTTCTGTTGGAGACAATCTAGGTAATCACTAATCACACATCTCTATAATAGTTTAGTTTAACTCTGTTTCAACATAAAAAAAAAAAGTAAAAAACTCTGTTTTTGCTCCATACAGTTTTCGCTTACCCTTCTGCATTCCACGACGTCGTTGAGGTCACGAAACCCGAATTCGACAGCTGTCAATCTGTTAAACCGCTTATAACATTTGCTAACGGAAACTCCATTGTTCCTCTTACTACTCCTGGAAAAAGGTTCATACTTTCACATACAAATCAAGACGAAATTGATGATTCATATATATATAAGTTCTTGATCAATCTTGTTCTAGGTACTTCATTTGTGGAATGCCGGGACATTGTACCCAAGGGATGAAACTCGAAGTAAACGTTGTTCCAACAGCAAACGCAGCACCAACCGCACCGCTTCCAAACGCTGTCCCATCTCTGAACGCACCTTCACCTTCTTCTGTTCTACCTGTACAACCCTTGTTGCCTCTTAACCCCGTTCCTGTTCTCTCTCCATCTTCTTCTTCTTCTTCTTCTTCTACTCCGCTTCCTTCCTCCTCTCTGCCTCTTATTCCGGCACAGTCACCGGCACTTTCTCCTGCGGCTCCGGCTGCGGCGGGGACTTCTCTGCCGTTGTTCCCGACCACACCTGGTAGCTCTAGCAGCACCACCACCAAAACCGTCGGGAGCTTCCCTTCTAGTGCTACTGGCCCGACGGCTGATCTTGCCGGCGCTGGAACTACTCCGGTTGACTCCTCCTCCTCTTCCACCGCCGCTAAAAGCATTGGTTTGGGATTCGGATTCATGGTCGCTATGATGCTTCATTTGTTCTAAGTGTTGAAGTACATAGACACATTGTGTTTGTGTTTTCTTTCTTTTGTTTATATGTGAAAATGCGTGTTGTTGTATATGAGAAAATGTGTTGTTTTTTGGTGTTCTTTTCTCCTGTGTATTTGTCATTGTATATCCTTATTTTTCATATATTATTACAATTTTTATAAATACACATATATTTCAAGGAAAACTAATATAGAGTACAATTTGTAATCTAGTATTACTATTACGCAGACCATAATCTAGTATGTTGAATACATATGAATTTTTTTAGCACTCTTAAGTGAATTTATAGGTCATAACAATATAAGCAAAAGAAAAATCTAGTTTGACATCTCATTTCACAAAAAGAAAAAAAAAAAACGAATAGTATCACATAGATATTTTATATATGAATTATGATCATTCTTCTTAGTTCCGGAAAATTACAAAACCAGTAATAGAAACGTGACTGAACAAAAAAGACAAATATAGGCAAGAAAATCATGGCCACGTTTTGTTGATAACATACCAACGCTTAGAAAGTTAGCAAATTTATGATCACGGAAAGAAAAAGAGAACAAAAAAACTGGTCTTTGTGTTCAGTAAAGCTTAATTTTGTGGGTAGTTTCTTAAAGCACAAGATACCATGACAAGCGTATTGCGGATGATGAACCCTAATCTGATCAACGGAACAAATCTCCACAAAGGATCTCCGATTTTAGTTAGAGCTGAAGAAAGCAAAAGACGAGTCCAATGGAGATTTTCAATCAAGCAAGGATCTTTAAGAACGCCACAAGCCACTGCTTCTTCTGAAGTGTCTTCCTCTACAACAGAGCCAAAGGTTAGTGATGACAAGAATCTTCGAGCCTTTTCTAGACAACTTTCAAGTTTTTGGTTTTGAATCTTAGACCATGAAAACGCAGGCGAGAGAGTTCAATACGACGACGTATGACGACAAAATGCTGACCAACTATGTTCCTGTCTACGTCATGCTTCAGCTTGGAGTCATAACGAACGATAACGTTCTTAAAAACGCAGAGAAGCTCAAGAAACAGCTCAAGAAACTGAAACAGAGTCAAGTAGATGGAGTAATGGTTGATGTATGGTGGGGAATTGTGGAATCAAAAGGTCCAAAGCAATATCAATGGAGTGCTTACAGAGACTTGTTTGAGATCGTACAAAGCTGCGGACTAAAACTACAAGCTATAATGTCGTTTCATAGATGTGGTGGCAACATTGGAGATGATGTGAACATACCAATACCGGAATGGGTTCTTGAAATCGGGGATTCGAATCCGGATATCTTCTATACGAACAAGATTGGTAATAGAAACAAAGAGTGTTTGTCTCTTTCTGTAGATAACTTGTCTCTTTTCAGAGGAAGAACAGCTGTTGAGGTATAAGAACCTCTTGAGTTTAAAAAAAAAACCCTTGCTTCCTATTGTATAATCTTGCTCTGTTTCAAGATGTACAGAGACTACATGAAGAGCTTTAGAGAGAACATGGAAGATTTCATTAGCTCTGGAGTTATAATAGACATTGAAGTAGGGCTTGGTCCTGCTGGAGAGCTTAGATATCCTTCTTACAGTGAGACTCAAGGATGGGTTTTTCCAGGAATCGGAGAATTTCAAGTAAGAAAAAGGAAATGAGACTCTTGATTTCATTAGGGTTTGAAAAAAAACAAAGCTTTATAAGTTTTTTGTTTTTCCATTGCACAGTGTTATGACAAGTATCTAAGATTAGATTATGAGGAAGAAGTTAGAAGAATCGGGCATCCGGAATGGAAACTTCCAGAAAATGCAGGTGAATACAACGATACTCCAGAAGAAACTGGATTTTTCGAGTATTCAGATGGGACTTACCTTAAGGAAGAAGGAAAGTTCTTCTTGTCATGGTACTCAAGAAAGTTGGTTCTCCATGGTGATCAGATTCTTGATGAAGCTAATAAAGTGTTTCTTGGGTGTAAACTCAAGTTAGCAGCAAAAGTAACTTCAAATCTTGTTGAGTTTATGTAAGACACAAATTGCATTAGAAAATAGAAACAAGATAAAGATTTAATGGTTTCTTGATTTTTTTCAGGTCTCTGGAATCCATTGGTGGTACAAATCCGAAAGTCATGCAGCAGAACTTACGGCAGGTTATTACAATCTGGGAAACAGAGATGGTTATCGTGAGATTGCGAGAATGATGCGTAGACATCACGCTATCTTGAATTTCACTTGTCTAGAGATGAAGAACACAGAGCAGCCAGCAAAAGCTAAGAGTGGACCTCAAGAACTTGTTCAACAAGTAATCAATTTTGATCTTAAGTAACAATACTTTTTGTATATATGATGCTACTTAAGTTGATTTTTTAAATGGTTGATTTTTAAAGGTTTTGAGCTGTGGATGGAGAGAAGGGATTGAAGTTGCAGGAGAAAATGCGCTTCCGAGATTCGATAGAGATGGATATAACCAGATTATACTAAACGCAAGGCCTAATGGGATTAACCGAGATGGTAAACCGAGAATGTTCGGGTTCACATATCTTCGGTTATCTGATAAACTACTCAGCGAACCAAATTTTGCAACGTTTAAGACGTTCTTGAAACGAATGCATGCGAACCAAGTAAGCAATCAAATAGGCTCTATGATAACTGTCTTTGCTTCAAGATTCATACAGCATTTTTTGAAGTTGTTTGTGTTGATTCATGATTCAGGAGTATTGTTCAGAGCCTGAAATGTACAATCACGAGCTACTTCCATTGGAAAGATCGAAAAACAATGAATCTTTGGAGAAGTTAATGGAAGAAACAAAACCAATTGATCCATTTCCATGGTTGGAAGAGACAGACATGAGTATTAGACCCTTTGAGAGTGTATTCTCTCTCTTGAGAAGCACATTCTTGTGGAACAATTCCTAGACTATGGACATAATATTACTGAGGTAAACATGTAATGTAAGTAAATAATTTGTTGACAAAAACAAAATATTCTTTATGGTGTAAATTTGAAGCAATAGTTTTGTATCAACTATATCTGTGAACATGTCGGTTTTCGGATTAGTGTTCAAACCACCACAAGTAGACCGATGTACGAAATAAATAATTCGAAATTATTTCTAAAATTAATATGTTTAACCTCTTTTCTTTTACAACTGTTAACATTTCAAATGACCCCAAAAACAAAACAAAAAACAAAACAAAGAAAAAAAACAAAAACAAAACAAAAATCGGCTTACAAATTTCCAGATGGTAACAAACTTGAGACTTGACCTTCATTCGGTTTATTAAAAGTTTTTATTTCTTAAAAAGAAAATATCTGTTTTTAATACGTTTTGTTTAGTCACACTACTTTTTTTATGTCGGCAATTCATTCATTAATCATCTCCGACCCACTCTAGATATCATCAAAATAGAATTTAGACTCTCAAACCTCACTCCATATTTCATTTTTAAAATGGAGTAATTAATTGGATTATTCTAAATATAAAATAAGAAATAGGTTACTGCAATTTTTTAAGTCATTACTCCACTTTTGGAGTAAAAAAATAGTGTGAAGTTGGAGTAAAACTCAACTCTGTTTTAAAAATTACTCTAAAATGAAGTAAAAAAAAATTGGAATTATACATTGAAGATTCTTAAATAACATTAGGGTACATTGTTCCAAGAAATCAAATAGTTGAGGAGATAGCCATACTACTTTAAAAAATATAATATGTCGAATTTGATTTAAAAAGTTTAAATTGGCTCGATTAAACAGATAGTATGAAAATTTGATTATGTTGGTTAGATTATAGATGATGACTTTACTGAATTTCGTAATAACGTCTGTGCATCTGTCTAGTGTCATTTAAAACTCTTTATGGATATTTTCTAGAATTCGAATTTCGAGTTTCGAGTTTTTAAAAATTTCCCGTGACAAGGAACATAGATGTGTCTGAACGTGAGAACGAGAGCATTGAATTAATTTCAGGAACCAAAGCAAAGACAAGATTCCATTTAACGTCATCATTATCACTTACTGCATTTTTAACCCCACATGCGACAACGGAGCGTGACATAAAGCTTTCATTTTTGTTTCTTCAAAATGACACGACTTTCCAAATTACAAAAGAGACTTCGAAATAAGAGAAACAATTCAAAAAAGGAAACAAAAAAAAGAAAAATGTACTATGTTAAATAATTAAAAATTGCTACACAATTACCATGGAACATACATAGTCAAGGACATGGAACATACATAGTCAAGGACAAGGACCCACCTGGTTCCAACACTTATCGTGAACTCTCTTTGTCACTTAGCAGCTTCGTCTTTAGCAGCAGTGGCAGAAACGTAATAAGCGACACAAAAGAGGGCATGAAGAAAACACAAGATCCCTCCAATGGAGAGAAAATGGTGATGTGTGAATCCACAAGAGGATCTTGACTTGCTGTTTGACATCGTTCCAATCACCAAAGCCCCGAATCCAACGGCGAACACGATCCTGTGGTTATCATACCATCCAATGAACACACACCACGTGTCATTCACATAATTTGGACCAACCACAATTATTATCAAATGCCAAGAAAGATTGTATTGAGAGAGGTTAACGACGTACCAAGTGAGGACGAGACAAGCCATGGAGATTTGCTTAGTGGAAGAAGATCTTTGAAACTCGTCTTGAGAGCAAATACAGAGACAGCCTCCGACCAAGTTGATGAGGACATGAGCCATTACCAATATCGCGGCTGCACCTAGACCGAGCCTGAACGCATCTTGGCTCGGCTCTCTACACTCTAATAACCATAGCCTCATGTGCTTCACCTGCAAAGTGTTATTTTCCAACAGATACTCCATTTAAAATTTAAAGTTCTTATAGATTAATTTTGTTGGATATTTTGTATACACGGAGGTCCTCCAAAAAAGAATATACATATTTAACACGTAATAAACCTTTTGCTTATAAATGAAAAAATTTAACCATCATTATCATCGTGTATTGGAGATAAAACATTAAATTCGAGAGAACATATTTTTTTTTTTTTAAAAAAAACCTGATTTTGGGAGACTTCTGCTTGGATTCCGAGGATTGCAGCAGCTACATCTAAGCCCACTATGACTAAACAAACAAGAATACCTCCTATCTTCGTCATTGTTTTTTGAACTCCCTACTAGGATTTGGTTTTGTTGGAAACACTTCGAGAAGTTTAAAGTTTAGAATGTGAATCAAGAAGAAGAGAGCCCTCTCTGTGAGGGAGAGAATATTGTTTGAAGAGGGAAATTAGAATGGGTATTGGCGTATTGCAAAGCCTACTGAGTAGTATTAATCTTTTATGACCAAATGGGGTGATATATAAAGAGTGGTAAGTAAAGGTGATTGTGAGTGTGAGAGAGAGACAGCGAGAAAGAAAGAAACTTAAGAAAACAACAATAAAAGTAGAAAATGAAATAAAAATAATTTTCTTGTTGGTGACCATGACATATAGTCTTGTTGATGAACATTATGTGTAGTTTATCTTAATATACTATTTTTTACAAACAAATCCTAGGAGTATTATTTTAAAATTATTTGATTATTTTTTACTATATATGTAATTTGATCCATTGTCAATTTTATTTTCACTAATTTATTCTAGATAACACGTATACTAAATTTATTTTCTTATTGTTTTTTAGGATAACTTTTGTTCAATTCTATTTTTATTCACATGTTTTTAAATCATATTGATAGATATCAATAGTTAACTATATCTTCTAATATATATTAATTAATTCTAGTGCATTGAAAATTTATATCATAGACTTCAAAGTTTAAATTAGTTCATGTGTTTCGACTTGCGTTTATAAGTCTACATGATTTAGTGAAATATATTTTTCGTTTGCTAATCAACAGATTTAGGATGAATTTTTTTATTGATATCTATATACAAATTTAACTATTCGAGTACTGACCGCATACCAAATCTCCAGTCACTAGTATATTTCAGTGAAAACGACATAAATCTAATTTTCGTTATACACAATGAAGACGATTATTTTGCTACACAAGTACATATAGCTTTAGCAAAGACATAAAGCTATTTCTCGTTTTACATATTAGTACTAATGAGAACCTAGCTAGTAGATATACCACCACCGAAAGGATTATCCGATTATGTAAAACAATTGATATAAATATTATAGGAATCAAAAACATAGAGAATATATAGGATTAGCTGGGATATGCATGTGTCACTTTGGCACCAAAGCCAATAAAGCTTCTTTTTGTCCATATGGAATGGCGAATTTCCTTTAGATTATATATTGCTTGCTAATTAATATTTTTTTAAGTGAGTAATATGATGTACAATACTCCCTCGGTTTTTTATTAGTCGTCGTTTTAGATAATTTTGTTTGTTTTAAATTAGTTATTATTTTCAGTTTTCAATGTAATATTTATTAGGTTTTTTATTTTTTAAAATTATTTTTATTATGCAATTTATTTTATTATTGGTTGAATTATGTTTAAATAGATAATTAATTATGTTTTTATATTGAAAAACTAAAACAATTAATATTTTCTTAATCTGTGTGAATAACTTTAAAACGATAACTAAATAAATCTGGAGGAAGTAGTTGTTTTTTTAGTTGCTTTTATTTATTTATTTAGTTTGGGTAAAAATGATTGGATTTTTTGTGTTGGAGAGGAAGAAAAGTGGGCATAATACAACCCAACCACGCGTGGCCAATGCCTTCACTTCTCTGTGAAAGAATCGAAATATCTCTTCTTTCATTTACACTAATTTTCTAAAGAATACAACGTGCATATGTATAAAATACTCTATGGAGGAGTTGAGAAAACATTTATCTAGTACTTGGGCAGTGAACAATCGTTAGTCGAGGAACTGATACACAATTACATGGAATCTTATACTAAATGCTAAAATGTGAGGGAGAGAGTATTTTTTTAAGAGGGAAATGAGAATGGGTATTGGAAAGTCCTGAGTGATTAGTTATCTTTTATGACCAAATGGGTTGATATATAAAGAGTGGTAGTAGTAACTAATAAGTTAATTGAGAGAGAGACTTAAAAAAAAAAAGAGCAGAAAATGAAATAAAAATATGTTTCTTGTTGGTGACCAGGACATATAGTCTTGTTGGTGAACATTATGTGTAGACTACAATAAATGTAAAACGACACAAATTCAATTTTCCTTTTACCATTAATAAGATCTACCAACATTTCTCCATCCACTTGTGTTCTTCTCTCCCTCCATGAAAAGAAACAAACACTAGATAAGAGTTACCATCAAACATTTTAGTAAAACTTTTCAATCATTTAAGAAAAATAGTTTACATTAATTTCAGTTTCTGTCACATTGCATAAGGAAAATAAGGTTATAGAAGTCGATGTGCAATTGGACAAGGAGACAATCCCGGCGAGGCTCTAATTTCCGCCATCACAATGTTCCTATTAAACAAACACAAAATACTTAATTTTATCTTTTTATCAACAAATATAAATGAAAAATCTTCTTATTTATACCCTAAACTATACATATTAATAATATAAATCTTTTTGTTCAGGCTTATATTTTTTTTATAAAGCAATTATTTTATGATTTTAGATGTATTCATTCAAAATATAAAGTTAAATTAAACTACCGCTAAAAGAACTCTACAGTTTAGATCACATTGTTAATAACATATAAACTCTATATAGATATTACATGACGGCTTACGTACCAAGCTCTCTTGAATCTGTAGCTGAACGAAATATGTTTTTTGGTTTTACGAGATTCTTTTGAGTCATTTGGTTTGGTATGTGCAAGTGAGAATTTCTCTTTTAAGTGGTTACTCTCTTCGTCGTCCTCCAAGATGGGATATAACGACGGGTGCCACCGTGTGGAGTTCCCACACGTACGTTGCTCTGAGTAAAGAGTTAGCAATCGCTGATTAATTGTTGATGATCCCTCTTCATTTGCCGTCGCATCGGAACGGTAACAATGGTTGAAAATAGAAAAAATCATTTCAAACTTGAAAAACGAGTTTGGAAAACAAAAACAAAAAATTTAGATAGTTAAATACTTAACTTTCTGTGATTTTGACATACGGGGCCATTTAAGGGTTTTTTATGTACTGAATGTTTTGTAACTGAAAATTTCAAAGTGATTAAACAGTTCCATTAAGTGATTAAACAGTTTCTGCTCATTTTAGGTGGTTTCTGAGATAAATTTAATTTTAATTTAACGCTTTGTTAATTATGTTAGTGAGTCTTCTAAAAACTGTTTATGTTAAATTGAAGAATCTGTTAGAATTTAGAAATCTCTTTGAAAGGAAACTTATTTTTATATCTACGGATACAGCTTCTCAGTTAGCAATTTAACTCTTGTACTGTATGTTCACTGATAATTTTGTATGTTGGTCTTTTTTTTTTATGTTGGATATATTCAACCTTTTATAGGTTTCATAATATTGTGCAGTGAGTCGTTTCCTTAAGATCATATGCATATAGTATTGTTGTTGTAAGTTGAAATTTTTTTAATTAGACCACTAAATTTATATACCACACACAAAAAACTTTATATATAAACCTAATTTCTAAGATGCATATAAGATATGCTATATTACACACAAATAAAATATAACATAGATATTATTACAAATCACACAAGCAACAAATCAAGGCTCAATACTTTTCTGGGACATGGATCAATATACATACTTGATTTAATTTGGTACATGAATACATGACGTAGGCCAGAAAATAGAGATCTCAAAAATAAAGTTGAAAAAAAAACATAAACAAGAAATAAATGGTTGATAACAAATAAAAATAATTCGAGTCCACGATAACCATAGAAAAGGCCATGAACAAAACTGAAAGTGTTGATGATTAAAGAGAAATTATCAAGCCCATTTGGCCAATACAGACATGAGGCCAGCACCAAGGAGGAGAGCAACATGGGCCATGATTTGAAGCCCAGTATTGGATTGCATCTTTGGGTGCATGAAATCTGCTGCGAGAAGGTCCACGAGAGACATGTAGATGAGAATACCTGCGGATGCAGCGTTCAACACTCCTTGAACGATCAGAGCCGTTGGAGAAGACTCATCGTACGAGTTCGCTATTACCATTCCCACAACGATACCTATTGGAGTCGTTATCGCGAAGAACGTCGACATTACTGTTACTGACAAACACTTGAATTTTCCCTGCATGCAACAAGAAAAAAAAAATATCGAAATCGTTATGTTATGACTTTTTATTGCTTTGCTATATGACTACTTATATACACGCGAATACTTTTATTTCCAACAAAACAGAATAAATAATCAATTTTTGGAACCATATACAAGATGATAAAAGTCAAAACGAACCGATATGTAATGACGCAACTCTTTAAAATATAAATGTTGCGAAATGTATACAATGTGAACTGAGTTTATATAGAATATAAATAATGGAGAAAAGATATACCTGAGCAATACAGCCACCAAGGCCAAGACCTTCGAAGCACTGATGAAACATCAAGGCAATGAAGAGAGCTTTTGCAGCTTCTGGACTCTGTGAAGCTCCAAGTGATATTCCTATTACCACTGAGTGTACTAATATTCCCAACTCCAATACCTATTTTGATTTTTTTTTTACACACGTAAATATCATTTCAGCTGAGATAATTTCAAACTTTACACTGCATTTTATTTCTTTCAAGAATTCAAACAAAAGAATATCACACAATGTGATGATTTTAGTTTTAGGGTTTTCCATTCCAAATATTGTTATTAAATATGATATGTTAAAAGGTTACAATGTACATGAAAAAGTTATTATTTGGAATTTTAACACTCAAAAACATGTGATGGTTTCTCTAGAGAATCAAATCTCACATGGTCCGAATCTAAGTAACCCGCGTTGGCGCGTTGACAACAAATAATTTCTCAGAAATGCATGAACTTGTAGTTTTTTAAAAAATAATATGTATATTATCCTGAACAAAGTTATTATCCTATGCATGCATTGAATTTTTCTTTAAGCTGTGTGTATATATTCAAAAAAAAAATTTCCCGTTTAGTTTTATTTTCACAAATTATCTGCTAACTAATTAGTACTAGTATGTTTATTGAAATACACAACACATTAACGTTGTGCGTTTCCATTTACGATTACGTTCGATTCGAAGCATGAAAAAAATGGAAATGGAAATTGCACTTTCATCTTCCTCTATCAAGTCATATAATTTGGCCCACAAAATTCAAAAACGTTCCTTTTTAATTAAATAAAAGAACAAAAACATCTAAACTAGAAAACGTGGAGCTCAACAAACCTGTGCAATAACTCTAGTCCGGAGAATCTGGACCTTGTCGGAATCGGCGGAGATCTCACCGGATTCTCCATCAGTGATCGTCTTCGACGCTTTAGAACGAGATTTAGAGAAACTCGAAGTCGCAAATGTATCAACAGATAGCGTCAAGATCGCAGCCAACATAGCAATGAAACCGGTGAACGGAAAATCCCATGCTTCCGACGTAAGACACGGCGAGTTAAGCATGACGTAAGCCTCAGGCAAGACGTGCATAAATCCGGTAGAGAGGATAACTCCGGCGGCAAAAGCTTTCGTGACGAAGAAGAAAGATGTCTCTGGACGCAGAGAAGGGAAGACTTTGCCTAAGAGAGGGAAAAGAACTCCGATGAATCCGGCTATGAGAACCGAAGGAATTGCGGCGATTTTATATTTCTGAGCTCCGGCTTTGTTGTCATGGTCGTCGTCGTGTGAGCATTCGCATTTAGGTTTACCGGAATGTGAATGGCCTTCATGGCCTCCGGCGGCTTCGACGACGGCGATCAGGAGGAGGGAGATGGAGACGAAGAAGAGTAAGAGTTTCATGTTCTTCATCATTTTGTATTTTTTTATGTTTTAGGGTTTTTAAGCGGGGATATTTGGATTCTTGATGATGAAATGAAGAAATAAAATGGTATGGAATATGGATGTATATGAATGTGTATATATATGTTTTATGAATATCATATAAATCTGTGCTCATCTCTTTTTTTTTTTTTTTTTGGTCATTCATTAGCAAGATATGAGCTAATGAAACTAAACAATGATTGTTGAATTTATGATTTTATATCTCGTTTATTTCGTCTTCACTAATCTTTTGATAGCAAAAGTCAATATTTTTTAGGAAGTATGCAATATATTACATGAGCAATATTTAATTGTAGAGAATCTGATCAGAAAATTTACCTTTCAAGATCTACATGGTATTACGCAATAGTTATATATGAAGGTAAAATATTGGTCCCGGAAACGTATCAAAATGGCTTATTGTGGCTTACATATAATTACATTGGACAACCGTTGCACATGAACCAGTCTCGGTGTCTATTCCGGACCAAATATTTCCCATAAAACCCTCGCCTTTTGTTCTTGATAAGAGATTTCGTTTCCAATTTTTTTTTTTTAAACCCATTTTTCAGTCAAATAGTAACATTCACAGTTCTAACAATATATGCATAAACAACCAAATATCTTGTTTATTTAACTTCACACATTTTAAGTTTTCATGCAAACCGTTTAGTTTTTTGCTAAATTGTAAATATTCATTAAAATGAAATGTTTAGGTGTTACAAATTGAGTTAACAATCGATCGACTTAAAATTTTTGGTCCCATGGCAAAAAAGAATAAAAAACATGAAAGCAAATTCAATCGGTACTTTTCCTACACTGAAGCTCAAAAGCAACAGGAATCAAGTAGCGATAAAAAACCTGAAAACCCGAAGGAAAGATGAGACCAAGCTAAAGTCAGGAGCAAACCGTTCAGTTCGTTTTTCTTAATTTCTGCATGTTTTTGTAACATTTTTCTCCTAATTAGACAACTAATCAAAGAGTCGGTTTTAACTACACGTGTGATAAGAAAAAAAAATAAACAACCAAAAACACTGCTGTAGTTTTGTTTTTTCGTGGTAAAATCATACAATGGAAAGACAATTCTATTTTGTTATTTGATGTTCGATAATATTGGCCGCGCTTTTAATATAGATTTGGGAGATTTGTTAAAAATGTACAATTCTATTTTATTACTAGACCTTAAATTAGTTCGTCAATTTGTATTATTATATATTATATAATATATTATTTTCATTATATACTTTATATTTGATCAAAACAGAAAAAAAACATAATTTTTATTATGTAAAAGTTGGATATGCGTTTAACATGACGATAGTTTTAACTTACTAAGTTGTGACATGTGATAATGTTAATTAAAAATCATGGCATGTATTAATATTATGATACCAGAAATATTCTTATGGAACTCAAATCAGAGTGGAAACTTCAATGTGTTTTTCATAATGGTATAGATTTTCACACAATCACTATAAATTATTATATGGTTTCAAGTAGTAAAGATATATAAAATTTAACCATTGTTACACACACAAAAAAAAAACCCTAGTAAAGGAAAATGAGTGCATCGTAAACGTGGTCGAGAGCGACTATTATGAAAGAACAAAAAATGGTTTTTTCTTTTACGGATTGGATTTCTTATTAATTTAGACTCGTTCAGACACGTCGTCACGAGTAGCCTGGTTTCCGAGACTACTTTTAATAATAAAATATAGAAAAGATGACTAAAGATGTAAGATAAAGAATATTTCTTTGTTTCCTTTTCAAAAAGGATGGCGAAAGAATGTCGACATAAAATGTACGGACCTATATAGCACACAAGTTGACTCCTCTCTAGCTTGAGAAAATAATGGAAATCAAGCTTAAAGATATTAAGTCAACCTCTAATTATGTCGATATTATGGCTCATTTTACACTCCATATGTGTTTTTTCCATATGATTCTTATTGTTTAGTGTATATTTTGATTTAGATAACTGTTTTGACGCAGTTATGTATACGCATAATTTTTTGAATACAGATTATCCTATGATTTTTTCGGTTTAATATAATAATTATTTTATTTGTCAATGAACACTATCATAATTAATTATCCTATTAGTCTTTATACAAATATGATAATTGTATAATCTATTATAGTACAATTTTAATAAATTTTCATATTATTTTATTATCCGTCAAAACATTTTTTTTTATATACAAATCAGCTTTGTTATTTTATATACGGTTTGATTTCTTTATATTTCTTAACTTTTCTTAGTTTTTCTTAAAATATTAGTTTTCCAACATAAAATAACTGTTTTGAAGTGACTAATTATTTTGAAATCACATTATTACAAATTGTATTACCACTAATATTTGGAAATTTACAATACTTATCCTAATGTTAGCATATACGAATACTTAACCAAAATAAAATATTAGTGTATATATTAACATCACAATCTATGGTCAAGACTTAAACTTGTTGTACATCTTTATATAAAAAACTAAGATGAGCCTAAGTTTTCCCAAAAGACAATTAATATCTAATGTTGTCTAACTAGTTAGAGGGCCTGACATAGTAATTCATTTGAAAACCATTGTTCAAGAAAAAACCCGTAGGAATTTATCAATTTTTCTTCACACAGAACAGCAATTGGTTTTAATCATTTATTAATCCCGATATTTATGATTAACTTAGCTAGTTATGTGTGGGACAAGCTAAACCTCGAATCTCTCTATTCTCTACTAATTGCCTTTTCGTAAAGCTGTATTACTTGATAAACCGAAATAATGGTCAGGATAATTAGTTTGTAAAGCTAAACTCGAATCTCATGCGTTGGTGTTTAATTTGTGGTTCAATCTAAAATACTTGCTAGTTTTTGTTCTTTTACAAGAAACAAAGAAAGAGAGATTGTTTTGAGCTATTTTACTGTTCTTTCTTAATAATAATTCAATAAAAGAATGATCTTTCTAACCTTTTTTTGACTGGCTAACTAAATATAAAACACCAAAAATCAAACCGTCGGAAAATAAAATTTCTCAAATATTTAGACTTGGTAACCTAAAAAAACATTAACAAACAAATACAAGAACCGACCAACTCGTATTTCAATTTAACGGTTGAGTAGGAACATGGAAGATTGAAGATAGCGATGTTTAACTTATGACACACGAATCATTGACTTTTCCCTGGTTCAGACATTTGCATTATTACTTCATAACACTTTGCCCATTATACAAAGAAAAAAAGATGAAACAAATGATACAGATGATACCAAGTAGCGAAAGAGAAACCATGCGTATACAAAAATCAACAAAGATGAGACAACTCACCGAAGACAGGCACCCACGTTCGAATTTTCAACACACACACGCATCAAACACACACTCTCTCTTTCTAAACATTAATATTACATGTTGAGTGTAGATGCATTTAACTGACGGAGAGAGATAGAGAGAGAGAGAGAGAGTGAAAGGCTAATGGAACTTAGTAGAAGTGGTCATGAGTAAACTAACCTTCGGTTTCTGCAAACCAAACTTGTTCTTACTTGTTGTCTTTCGCATCCGTCTTAACGGTTTTCTCTTTCTCTTCATCAACTTCTTCCTCATCGTCATAGTATCGTTCATCTTCATCCTCGTCGCTTCCCATGTCATGGTCGAAGTATTCTTCATAGAATTGATCGTCGGTGTCATCAGCCTCACCGTTCTCCAGCCTGTCTCTGGAAATTTGTTTGATTAACCTCTCTTGGATACTGTCTCTGATTGCAGTTCCCTATCAATATTTTTACGCATTTGCCATCTTTGATCAAAGGTTATACAGAACATGAATATTGACTTATTAACGCATGTGCTGTTAGTTAATAGTATCTTTACGATTTTACTTACCATCTTATGGCAACCTTCTTCAAATATTTCAAGAAATCCAGCGACCCATCGATCTGCATTCTCTACCCACTCGTTGCGCAGCATTTTTACAGTTTGTATCTGGAAAATCCAGGTTTAGAAATTAACAAAGGAGTAAGAACAGAGAATTGAAAAACTTATAATAAACTTCTCCGGGACCAGCTTGTTCAATATACAAGATGGATATCGTGTATAGACCTAGTCATCAGAGATCATATTACTAGCTAAAGCATGAGAGTGTACGGAGGTTTCAAGCACAGAATACACGTGTTCAGGCTGCTATTACAGGGATGAAACTAATTAACAAGCCTGGCTCTACTACTATACATATAAAGAAGTAAATCCTGTTGGTAGTTCAAAGATTCAAACATGGAAGGATTAACAAGCATCACTTTTCATTGTAATTCTAAAACCCAATAAACACAAAAATAAGATGCAAAAATAAATTCAAGAGATAGGAATGCTTATTTTCTAAAAGTTATTTACTAAACAGAGTATTAGAGTCCTCGAAGAAGTGAACGAGCTTCAGTTTAAGAAACGTTGGACTGAAAACGCAATACAGTAAGAGCGGTTTCCAAACAGTCAAGTTCGAGGGGATACGTGTATAAGGAGACACAAGACCTAAAATTTAGTTCATTCTCCTAGTAACCTATTATGACCAGCTTATTTTATAGAATGCAATACAGTCAAAACGATGTTTATGATGATCAATTAAGCAAATGGAAGTTAGGAGAAGACATGCCTTTTCTCCCACTCTTTCTTGTTGTTCTTTGACCCTCTCCTGAAGTTTCTTTAGCCTCATATTAACCCTAAGCCTCTTTTCCTGTTGCAAATCGACAAAGCCAAAGTTGACTCCTCCAAGTGAAAAATTAGCAAAAAAAAACAAAAACGAAGAGGAGGTAAGAAAATGAAGTCATGCCTTGACAAAGCTAACTCCAAGATCTTCCCTTGAATATCCTCTATCCAGATTACGCATGACATACTGGTTGTAATCTTTCACTATTCTCATTATTATGTCTGAGGTAGATATTCCTTCAGTTCGCATTGTTTCCTTAAACCTCCCAACTTTCTTAACCTGCATCAAATGCTCGGTTAAACCAGAAATACAAAAGTGTCAGAAGCAGGAGTATTATGAAGATTCTCCCAACTCACAAATTCATAGACATCTTTTCCAGCTCCGCTGGTGTCAGCATACCTGCGGATGATATTAATTCAAACAAATGTTATTGTAGTAGTTCGTGAATCATCTGTACATGAAGAGCATAGCTAGCAAGAAGGTAGCAATAGGTGAATGCAATAATACTTAAGTTTCGACAATTTCTAAAACTAAATCAAGACTCTCAACTAAGAAACATGTTCTTACGGAAGGGAATCATGGGCTACATAGTCAATCCGGTGATTGTCAAGAAACTCTTGGTTGATCACCCATGGTGCATCCGGGATGACTTCATCCACCCATCTGTAAAGTAAAATAAACGTGTCCTGAAATTTCATTCGTTGCCACATCCATGGCTTTTACTAAAACACATACGAAACAAAAATAGGAGAGAAGACAATTACTTGCAATGTCGAAGTGATTCATATCGCTCTTCTGCAGTCATTACAGTCCTTCCCTTATACTTATGGGTAGTTTCATCGTTGCAACATCCAACAAGAAGGTAAGTGTTTGGAAACCTGCTCAACCAATAAAGAAATGGCAAAACCATAGCACACCATAAGAACACGAAACCATTACTCTAATTTATTCACACACACAAAAAAAAATTTAACTCCTCTAATACAAAATCAAAATTGAAGCACGATAATCCAGAAATTTAATCTATTGCAAAATTCTAACAAGCGAAACATTTACAAAGAGACCCACAAAAATCACACACTAAATTCCACCACAGTGCTTTGCAAGTAATATCAATCAATCAATACAGATCAATTATCACAGAGATCATCTATTCATGAATATTTCACTCGACGAAAATAAAAACTGCACAGCTTACAAGGAACCCGACTCTATAGATCACAGACAAATAACACTGAGACGGCGAAAATTGAGCAAGCGCGGAGGAAAAAACAAAAATCGAATCAGGGATGCAAAATAGGAAAAATTATCTCCGAGAGATAAGAAGTACTAACGATTTCTTGGCTTGTTCGAGAGATCGAGCGTGACCAAAGTGGAAAAGATCGTAGATCCCATCGGCGTAGACGCGGACCGGACGATCAGTGGGAGGCGAAGTCTGGACGGCTGCAGAGCCGGAGACTGCGACGCCGGTCGAAAGGCCGTCGTCAGTGCGATCGCCGGTGACGTTGCTCATATTCTCCGATGGAAGATCCGAAATCACCCGCCTTATAATATAAACGGAAAACTACAAAAAAAAAGTGCTAGTCGCTTCCCTCTTCTCAAACCATTTTTTGCGAATAATATCCTCTTGCGACGGAAATACTTATTTATTTTTAGCTCAAACCATTTAATGATTTTTTGCATCTTAATTTTAATTTCTCACTAAACTATTTGAAATCGAAAAGAAAATGTATTTAATTATAACGTCAAAAGAGAATAACGAATCAGTCGAGAGTGTATGTATATATTACTCTCGGGCGTGGCACGCACAAGTAAGTCAGTGACCAAGTCCAGTGTTGTGTAAAATGGCCCTCAAGGTCAACGAAGGTTGTCTATAACTTTGAATGGTTACTAAAAGTCTACCGACATGATAAGAAGAAAATGTGAATACACTTTTATTCATATCTTTCTCATTCCGCAAAATTATAAGCAAGAGTTACCTCAAACCCAATTCCAGAGATTACTGTACAAAAAGCATTCCAATTTTTTTTACAGAAATGAAAAAAAAAAAAGAAGAAGAAGAAGAAGCAATTCTTGAAGCTTGTTATGTTAGGGGGACAAACGGTGATCATTACGGATGGCTCGGACCAGAGCCCTGAAACTGTGAGGACTCCATTGTCTACCCAAACAAAGACCACAAAAACATGTAAGCAACCCTTAGAGATAGAGGGCTAATCACATTTTCTACTCTAAACAGAGGAGTTATCGCAGTCTCAGTTCAATCTTGAATCAAAGTGATAAAAACCCGACAAGGAAGAAGTCAAGATTGTCAAAAGAAATCATTATGCGGAATTGAGTTTGTTTTCTTTTTCTTTGTTCTTTTGTGGCGTTAAGAGTGTTATCTTTACTTCTTATCTGATCTGAGTTTAAATAGCAAATACATACCATTTCGTGTAGAGTTTCTTCGATGTCATAGCTGCCACGGATAGCGCTTCCCCTGAAACCCGTCTGTCCCTGAAACTAGACAATCCAGAAAAAGAATAGGATCCTTCTTTCTTACAACAATTTCACTCCGGAAGGAAAAAGATATGTCTAAGCAAATATACTAAAATAGCATAAAACATCAACTTACATCTCCTTGGATGCTTGGTTGTGTTTCATATTGATTCATCCGTCCAGGAATTGAATGCAGGTTTCCCTTAAATCATACACAATATGGTTATCAATCTCATCCTTAACTTTAAACTACCAAAACACCTCATCGGACCATTTCAAGCGACTAGATATTGGTCAGGGATGTTTTAAGAAAAGCTTGGAAACTAAAAGAAAGACAGATAAAGCATTTTTACCATGGCTTGTATGGTTGGTGGATGTCCGTAGTAACCATCCTGGATGGAAGATACTGATGCGAACTGCCAGAATAACAATAAACTTTTAATAAAACACAATAAGATATAAACTGTTCAAGAAATAAAATGAAAAAGTTACAGAAGTGCTGTTGAAACGCACTCCTTGGATAGTCTGTTGAGCTGGATAATAGATCCCAAGAGTTGCTGCACGGGAGCTTAGTTCGGTTGCTTCCATATCTGCTTGAGGAATGTAACAGTTCTCAAAGGTAGGAGCTCTGGAGCTAACTTGTTCCTGCATATGAAAAGAATGTGTATTTAGTTCAATAAATGCCGAATGGTCAATGGAATAAGTAAATGTATTTTGATTAAAATAATTTGTTATGAGTAACACTGGAAAGAATGAGAGATTTTAGATGTAATGACATAACACGAACCGGATTACTAACGGTCTCTTGGCGGAGTTCTTCTGACCTGTTTGTTGCATCCTCTGGACCACAGTATGCCTTTTAACACAAGAAAGTCCATCAGATCTTTCCGCTAGGACTAAGCAAACTACAAATAATCTCATTAGATTGATGATCAATCTAAAAATCACCTTTCTTTTCTTCTGAATTTTCTTTTTCCTGGAGAATTTTGAGCCACAGTCCAACATACCTTCGTTATCTAAGCCAATAGATCCACTTGTCATTAACCTTTCCGGTTCCGAAGGAGACTTGGGAGAACTATGCACACTAACACAGTTCTTCAAGGTTTCCTCCAACAACTTTATAGCGGTCATATAGGCTTCATCTGATAAAGATGCAACTTCTCCAAACTTGACAAAGCGCCTACAAAGATCATCAAAACGTGCCATTCGGTCATGTATAGTGGCACATTTTTCGTGTTTTTCTTCTCTGTTTTCACCGTTCTTTGACCAGCGCTTCAATATATACTGAGGTGGAATGCAAGAAACATCAGAGTTTTGAAGTACGAGTATTGCATGTTTGCAGAGGAATCCCTGGTACTCGAATAAATGACAAGAGCAATACATATCCAACAACTCTTTGTTCAAAGAAACGAAGAAACTTTGGCGCTTTTCGAAATCTTCAACACAGAATATTTCTGTTGTCCCATCTTCTCTTTCTTTTTGAAGTTGACAAGAAACAACTCCCAGTACCTCAGCTTGGAACTTCTTAAAAGCAGCGTCTGTGTAGATTAAGGAAAGTTGTTTCTCGAAAGCCAAAGAAGACCTCAATGTAGGCTGTTTGCTCTGAGATTCAAGATCATCCTTTGCTTCCACATCACATCGATATTGCAGAAATTTCATGTAGAGTTCAAAGAAGTCCTTGAATGTAGCCTCTGAGTTCATATACTTGTCGAAATGAGAGGCGATACTTCCAGATCTTTCAGGTCCACACATTCCAGCTAAACAAATTCCGTGAAAATAATGAGGCACCCACTTTTTCCGATCTTTAAACAACGAGTGAACCCACTCATTCTTGCTAAGTTCAAATTCACCAATCATGTTTGACCAACTCTTTTCAAATTGTTCATCTGTCAAAGAGCTGTGCACGCAGTTCCTGAAACTTTCCATAAAACCGTCATCTTGACTCACAAAAGGATTCAGCATATCAGGGATTTTACTCATTACATTCCATAAACAGAAACAATGACGAGCACTTGGAAAGATTTCAACAACAACGTCACTTAGAAGCTTATCCTGATCTGTTATAATCACTCCAGGAGCTTGACCTCCGACTGCTTTAAGCCATGTCCGAAATAGCCAGGAATATGTTGACTCACTCTCTTCTCCAATCAAAGCACATCCAAGCAACACATACTGACAATGATGACTAACCCCGACAAAAGGAGCAAATGGGATTCTGTATTTGTTCCTAACATAAAACGTATCGAAGAGAACAACATCAGAAAAACTACAATAGTCGTGTTTGGCCTTTGCATCAAGCCAAAACACATTTCTAATCCGTTTTTCACTGTCGAAATCCACTGCATAGAAAAAACCAGGCTGCTTTTCCTGCATGTCCGTAAAATGCTCGAGCATTAGCTTCAAGTCTTCCTCTTCTAGAGACACTTGAAGGCCTTTCTTTTGATGTGCTAACGCACCAGCAGGCTTGTTCTTTCCCCTTAAACTAATATAAAAATCATCTGGACAGATCTCATGGTTATGTTCTTTTACGAAATTATATATAACCCATTTCTCGTCTTCCTTCCTCTTCATATGCAGACCAGCTTTGCAGCCCGTTTTTGGACATGACCGTGGGTTTATAGCTGCGTTTGACTCCCGCTTGGTTCCAAATCTCGAACACGCTATTTTGACATCAATAAACTTTCCCGACCGTTTTGAACGACGGCTAGCTTTTATTGTGATGCCAAATCCCACTAAGCGAGCATATTCCCTGTAGAAATAGTACGCAGACTCCTTAGACTCAAATTCAAGGCCATTTCTCAGATCACCAATAGTTGCAAACTGCTCTATACTGCGAGCAACGTTCCCACTCGTACTTGCCTCACAAAACTCATCTACATTGCCACTTCTTGTTAGAAGATCTATTGCGACATCTTCAACATCCATCTCATCTAAACTATCAGGACCATCAACACCTACACATTGATCCAATTTGTTCAAGCTCTATTAATGAGACGGAAGTTCAAGATCAATCTCCAGAAACATAGTTTAGACTGAGAAATGCAGTGACATATTATTAGTTACCAAAAAAAAGCAACAAATCCGGAAGATACAATGTTCGATCAAACACATGTAAAGCAGATAGCATTGAGCAGAAACCATAACACAAGTACAACTTAACACAGCTCCAATTCTCCAACTTTATTAACCGAAAAACTAATTAGACTAATATTTCCACAGTTCGAACATTTTGAGATTTTCTGATTTCAGATATCCAGCAATTGAATACTACTAATTAGTGCATCCCACGATCATGGATAATCCATAGCACAAACGCTCTAAGATCGGACCAGAATCCATTTCAACCTCCTACTTCAATCTCTAAGAAAAAAGGTGCGAAACCCGAAAAAAATCAAGAAGTAAGAAAACAGATAGCCAAAATGCGAAGTTCAAAATCAAACCTCTCGAGTTCAAATTTTCTCCGTCGTCGTTCTCTAATTTAGCTTCTCTGGCACAGAGGTGAACAAGAAGAAGAGCATCGTTTTGCGAGTGACGAAAAAAACTGAGAAAATCGTTGCTCAACTTTTTCCCTATTGACACATCGAGGTTGACATCTGTCACTTAAATCTTAATAAATAAATTTTAATATTAAATTTTAAAACATTAAAAAAAAATAAAAAAGCTCATTTTATTAATTGACTTTAACTAACATTTATATTAATATTAAACAAAAATCTATGTTATAACTAATTAAAAATATTAATAGATATGTATTGAATTTTTATATAACAGTAGATTACTTAATAATATTTAATATGTATTTTAAATTAAAATTTTAAAATTATTTATAATAAAATACTAATAAATAACAAATGAAATGATGATTATATTAATTTTAGTTTTCTTATTAATTAATTATTAATTAATATTTGTATAAATGTTAAATAAAAATTTATGTTATAACTAATGAAAAATATTGAAAAATATTTATTAATTTTAATATAATTATAAATTATTAAATAATATATAATATGTATTTTAAATTAATATTTTAATATTTTAAAATATAATATTAACAAGTAAGTAAATAACAAATGATGATTATATTAATTTTTATAAATATATATAAAAAAAATTTAAATAATTGAAAAGAACAACTCACACGTAATGTGCGGATATTCACCTAGTTAGAATAAAATGTCGGAAACTAAACTTCTTTAAATTCCCTGCAGCGAAAGAGGGAGGACATTACGCCACCGGTACAATTAAGAACCGAGCGCTGACCGGAGAGAATTTAGGATTTTTTTTTGCATTCTGAATGTTCGGGACTTCGGTTGATTGTCTTCAGTTAATAACAAATAGACCCTTTTAGTTTTCTATTGTTTTGGAAAAGCTCCACGTTAAGAAAAGTGTAAAGACAGCCACTTACATAATTGAGGCTGATGTGGCTTATTCTCAATCTTGAACTGGCCCTGTTTATTTTATTTTTTTATTTATTTCTTTTTCTACATTTCTTTTATTAAATATATGTTTATCTCAATCTTGTACTGGCCCTGTTTTTTTCTTTCTTTTTTATTTCTTTTTCTACATTTCTTTTATTAAATATATGTTTATAAGATTTCATATATAGTTGTATGTTGTTTTGTTAAAAATTTATTTTTGTTTACTATGATGTTATTGGGACTTCAAATATAAGAGTTGTTTAAATTTCTAACTTGTGACCTTTTCAGTTTCGTTTCATATTATCTTTTTTAAATGTGACTGAAATGTAAAAGTCTGGAAGACCATTGGCTACGTTTCTTTGAATTTGACCCAATGCAGAAGTTTCGATAGCCGCCAATTTGGTTAAGTTGACCACCTTTTAATTCTTAATACTTCCTTACATTCATACAGAAATAAATGTTTACAACTTATAAGTCAATTTACATACTCTAATCCATTTCAAATTGTAAATTGTGCCTTTGACGAACACTAACTTTTTTATGTACATGGATCTTCGTAATTATTTAACTTAACCTACTGTTTTGCCGACCAAGAAAACACCTATGCAATAGTATTTTAATTTCACACCACCGATTCACCATTTATAAAAGTGCATGAATTTACTTGCAACTATTCATTATCTAACATTATATTATTTTCCTTACGTACTCAATCGGTTGAACCAAACACAATTGTATTGAATTGTTATTTGTTACGTAATCAAAGTGCACAAGTTTTGGTACTGATTTTAGATTCATTGTTGTGTAGTCATAATGGAAACTTTAGTGACGATTTCAATACGGGGACGATTCATTTTCTTTTACTCAACTTGGAAATGAAAAGTTCTGTAAAACCAACGTGATGTGAATTTTGAAACCAAAACAAATTAAAAAAAGGGAGGTGAAAGTGTCTCTATTAGGGGGAAAAGAAATGCAAATAAAAGCTGAAGGGTCAAATCTAGAAGAAAGAAATATTAAAAGAAAGAAAAGAGTTTTCAAGGTGAGGACGGTTTGGTCGGTCGGTGGCTCATTGGTGTTTGTGGGCCTTCCTGCTCTGCCTTTTCCGTCCAGCCAGCCATTCAAGCCACCTCCTCTCTTTTTGTTTTTCTTATGTTCTTTCCAAATTACAAATATGCCCTTCCTTTTAGTCTTTTGTTTTGATTTGTTTTTTTTCATGATCTTAATTTGTTTCTTCCCAGACTTCTAGTACAGAGATTATGAAAATATGAGTACATAAAATAAATATAGGAATTAATTAATTGTGCAAGTCTGTGATATTTTTACTGAGTTAAGAAATGAAATTCTTAAGAAGATTATGCATAGAGATGATTTATTAAAAGTTATCTTAGTTCACTATTTAAATCTGTGATTAATATAGGACATTGACTACAATTCTAAATTTTTGGTCATTAATTAATGAAATGAAAGCTAATAATAATCGGGTTATGCCATTTAGGGGTAAGAATGATAATGACAGAAACAAATGGGGGAGAATGGGAAATAAAACAAAATTGACGGTCTCCTCGTCCGCCAGA
This sequence comes from Eutrema salsugineum, assembly GCF_000478725.1. Lineage (NCBI taxonomy): Eukaryota > Viridiplantae > Streptophyta > Magnoliopsida > Brassicales > Brassicaceae > Eutrema > Eutrema salsugineum. The sequence continues at coordinate 6,715,445 of NW_006256908.1, read as the reverse complement.
TTTGGCTTTCAAAAAAAAAATATGAATCGTCCCCACACTGTCCACTTTATAAACCCTAAAAGATTCTCTTTCTCTCTCACACCCAATTTGCATTTCTTCGTCATCATCTACTCTTTCTTTCTTTCTGCATTCTCTTCATTTATTTTCCCCAATCAATTTTCCCAGCTTGGATAAAAAAACGGTAGTAGTAAAAGAAAAATCCAAATAAGGAAGAAAAACAGAGTTACATTTCAGATTCAGCAGCTTCACTTGGTAAGCTCTTTCACCTTCCTCCTCTCTTTTTCTTCCTACAAATTTGTGGGTTTGTGTTCTAATATTTAATCCTTTTGATTATATTACGTTATTATGTCTTTTGGTTTACCTTTTCTGGATTTCTAATCGACCACAAATCTTTTCAGATCGTTAATTTTCAATTTTCTAATATGGGTTTGTAGAAAGTTTTGGTTCGGTAGCTTCTTCTTAGTTACTGATCGTATCATTTGTTTAATTTTGAAATTGATCGATCTAAGCTGCTTGTCTCTCTGTTTTGATCTCTGAAGATCGAAATCGTTTGCGATTAATCGCTTCTCCTACGGCAGATTCGTCAGATCATTTTCTAGTACTAGTAGTGTCCAAACTCAGGATCTAGTTTTGTTGTTTACTTGACTTGAGCGTTATATAGAACACTAAACGCTGAATATTTAGTTTGATGTTTAACTCTTTGATTGTCGATATAAGTTTGAATTTCTTAGAACATAGTAATAAGTTTTATCACCAACCTTATTTTAATTACCAGATCAAACTTTAAATATTTAATACAAGGTAATTAGGAACATGCCTTCTTTGTTTTTGGTGTTAAGCTTGCAGCTTTTAACAAAACAAAAAAGCTTACTTGCAACTTTACAGATACGTCTTTGTCTATATAGGCAACGATTAGACCAATTTGGTGTACAAATGAAGAAAAACTTATCCAGGATTAGGAAAATTCCTATTTGGTCGAATATTCTTTGGTTTAATACAATAAGATAGAAAATGAAATTTTAGTTGGAAATTAGAGCAAGCGAAAAAGATGTTTGTGATCCATCTAGCAACCATGATGGCCCCTCCCCTTAAGATTTAAAATTAATGGGGTTTTGCTTTTATTCATTTGGTATTTTATCCTAAAATTTCGTATGATCTACTTGAAAATATTCTTAAAAAAAATTATCATCTAGCGTTACAAAAATAAAATACAAATGAGTTCTTTGTTTTCTTGTTCTAAAATACTGGCCCACGAGTCACCGCTGCATCTGGTCGGCGTACCTTTCGGTTCTTTTTTTTCCCTGTAATATATTTAGTCACATATAATAATAGTGTTTTGTTATTTAAATTCTTAAACAAAATTGTAATAATTTTCATGGATATTTTGTGGGCATAATGAGATCAATTTTCTATACAAAAAGAAAGAAACTTTGATGTTGTTGGTTTGGTGGACACTTTACACCTTACTTATCTTTAATTTGTTTGGTAGGGCTTTATTAATATAATAAGCATACCTTATTCATTGTGCCGTGGTGGAGATTGTTGGTTGTTAAAAATGTTTTAAACTCTGATAACATCACATGCTATGGCCCAAAGTACCTATTGATCTTTGTCTTCTCCAGATTGGTTTTGGATTCTTTAGCTTTATGAACCTCTATAAGTACGTCATTTCTTGTAAAAGATGAAAATAAACGAAATTAGAAATCTACTATTGAATTGGTATTTCAATTAGTTGTAACGAGAGATGATGTATTCCTGTTGATTGTCACAATAAATATCTTATAATATTTGTTTTCTATCTAACTTTTGGAAACTGGCTTTCTTTTTCTTGCAAGCTATTCTTGTCTTTTATTTATTTATTTATTTGTGTGAAGAATTCCAATATCATCTGATATCATCTTCGTATTTCTTCTCATGCGAACCACATTTTAATATTCTGCAGAACCAAAAGTAATCGAAACTGCTCAAACATAGTATGGAGGAAACAACTCAAGTAGCGAGTTCCCAGGTCCCTGTAGTGAAACCTGGTGATGATGACCTTAAGACAGTTGATGTTGCCGTCAAGGTATTGATCATTTAGTTTCGCAGAATTATATGTTTGCTCATTTTGACTATAATGGATTTTTCTTTCTGTAAATCGGTGTATGTCTTGCATAAGGTTTTACTTGTTTTAGCGTATTGAATTTGCCGTCTCTCTTTATAACTTCTTAGTACCACTAAAGATGTAAGTAAATGATGTGGAAGAATTAAGTAGTTCTCGATCTGTTGCAGACTGTGAATGGGGAAGTAACAAAGGATAGGAAAGAAGAGGAAGACACAACATTAGATGGCGAATTCATTAAAGTTGAGAAGGAAACTTTTGATGCCAAGGATGATGCTAAGAAAGCAGAGCATGTTCCTGTTGAAGAGCAAAAGCAAGTTTCCATTGAAAGAAGCTCGAGTGGTTCACAAAGAGAACTACATGAGTCACAAGAAAAGGCCAAGGAGTTAGAGCTCGAATTGGAAAGAGTGGCAGGGGAACTGAAACGGTATGAATCTGAGAATACCCACTTGAAGGACGAGCTTTTGTCTGCGAAAGAGAAGTTAGAAGAAACGGAAAAGAAGCATGGAGAGCTCGAAGTCGCTCAAAAGAAGCAGCAAGAGAAAATTGTTGAAGTGGAAGAGAGACACAGCTCTCAGTTGAAGTCCTTGGAAGATGCTTTGCAGTCCCATGATGCCAAAGATAAGGAACTAACTGAAGTTAAGGAAGCTTTTGATGCATTGGGCATAGAACTCGAGAACTCACGAAAGAAGTTGATAGAGTTGGAGGAAGGGCTAAAACGTTCAGCTGAAGAGGCTCAGAAATTTGAAGAGCTGCATAAGCAAAGCGCTTCTCATGCTGACTCTGAGACGCAGAGGGCTTTGGAGTTTGCACAGTTGCTTGAATCGACGAAAGACAGTGCCAAGAAAATGGAGGAAAAGATGGCTTCCCTGGAACAAGAAATCAAGGAGCTGAATGATAAGATTTCTGAAAACGAAAAAGTTGAAGCGGCCTTAAAGAGTAGTGCGGGAGAATTAGCTGCCGTGCAAGAGGAATTAGCACTTTCAAAATCTCGTTTGCTGGAGACGGAACAAAAAGTGTCTTCCACAGAAGCCCTCATTGATGAACTGACTCAGGAACTTGAGAAGAAGAAAGCTTCGGAATCTCGGTTTAAGGAAGAGTTATCAGTTCTAGAGGATTTGGTTGTTCAGACCAAAGATCTCCAGGCTAAACTTTCTGAACAGGAAGGTATTAATTCAAAGCTTGGGGAAGAACTCAAAGAGAAGGAACTGCTGGAATCCTTATCGAAAGACCAAGAAGAGAAGCTGAGAACTGCAAATGAGAAGTTGTCCGAAGTGTTGAAAGAAAAAGAAGCCCTTGAAGCAGATGTAGCAGAGGTCACTAGTAATGCAGCAAAAGTAAAAGCGATCTGCAGTGAACTAGAAGAGAAACTGAAGACCTCAGATGATAATTTCACCAAAGCAGATGCTCTTCTGTCTCAAGCTTTGTCAAACAACTCAGAACTGGAACAGAAACTGAAATCTCTAGAGGAGCTTCACAGTGAATCTGGATCTGTAGCAGCAGCTGCTACCAAGAAGAATCTTGAGCTGGAGGAAGTTGTTCGGTCCTCTAGTCAAGCAGCAGAAGATGCCAAATCACAGATTAAAGAGCTAGAGACAAAGTTCAGTGCAGCTGAACAGAAGAATGTGGAGCTTGAGCAGCAACTGAACGTATTGCAGCTTAAAAACAGTGACGCAGAACAAGAATTGAAAGAACTCTCTGAGAAGGTATCTGAACTTAAAGTTGCTATTGAAGTTGCCGAGGAAGAGAAAAAACAGGTGACCACTCAGATGCAGGAATACCAAGAAAAAGCATCCGAATTGGAATCGTCTCTGAAGCTATCATCGGCCAAAACCTCAGAGCTTGAAGAAGATTTGCGAATCGCTTTGCAGAAGGGTGCAGAGCATGAAGAGCGTGCTAATACAACTCACCAGCGCAGCATTGAACTCGAAGGTCTGTGTCAAACATCACAGTCAAAACATGAAGATGCTGAAGGAAGATTGAAAGACTTGGAGCTTCTACTTCAGACAGAAAAATACAGAATTCAGGAACTTGAGGAGCAGGTTAGCTTGCTGGAGAAGAAGAGTGGAGACACTGAAGCAGATTCCAAAGGTTACTTAGGTCAGGTGGCTGAGCTTCAATCAACACTTGAGGCTTTCCAAGTGAAAAGTTCGAGCCTTGAAGCTGCTTTAAACGCTGCAAATGATAACGAAAGAGAACTGACAGAAAATCTAAACGCTGTTATGGGTGAGAAAAAGAAATTAGAGGATACAGTGAATGAGTACAGCGCAAAGATCAGTGAGTCTGAGAATCTGCTAGAAAGTCTCAGGAATGAATTGGGTGTCACACAAGGAAAATTGGAGAGCATTGAAAACGATCTTAAAGCTGCTGGTTTACGGGAAAGCGAAGTAATGGAGAAACTGAAGTCTGCTGAAGAGAGTCTTGAGAAGAAAGGAAAAGAGATAGATGAAGCTATGAAGAAATCCATGGAGCTTGAAGCTTTACATCAGTCTTCGAGTAAAGACTCGGAGCATAAAATTCAAATGGTTATGGAGGATTTCACTAGAAGAGATTCAGATGCCAATTCTTTGACGGAGAAACTGAAAGACCTCGAGGACAGAATAAAATCATATGAAGAGCAGTTGGCTGAAGCATCTGGCAAATCTTCTTCTGTAAAAGAAGAACTTGATCAGACTTTGGGAAAACTCGCTGCTGCAGAAGCCGTTAATGATAAACTCAAACAGGAGTTTGATCAGGCACATGAAAAATCTTTGCAGTCATCATCAGAGAATGAACTACTAGCAGAGACAAACAACCAGCTCAAGATCAAAATTCAAGAGCTTGAAGAGTTACTAGGTTCTAGTTCTGCCGAGAAGGAAACTGCAATGAAACAGGTGGAAGAGGCAACTGAAAGGTTGAACCAGAAAGAGACAGAATTCAAAGACTTCATTGAAAAGTTAAAAGCACATGAAAACCAAATCGAGGAGCACAAAAGGCAGGCTCATGAAGCATCAGGAGTTGCGGATACTAGAAAAGTTGAGCTTGAAGAGGCTCTATCTAAACTGAAGAATCTTGAATCTACTATTGAAGAGCTCGGGGCCAAATGCCACGGGCTTGAGAAAGAAAGCGGGGATCTGGCGGAGGTGAATTTAAAGCTGAACCAGGAACTAGCCAATCATGGATCAGAGGCCAACGAGTTGCAGACAAAGCTCTCTGCTCTGGAGGCTGAGAAGGAGCAAACAACCAAAGATCTCCTGGCTTCAAAGACAGCCATAGAAGATCTAAGAAAGCAGCTTACCTCTGAAGGGGAGAAAATGCAGTCGCAGGTAATATCTTGGATCTAAATATGTTCTAATTACCAATCTACATTGCAACAGTTTTTTTTAATACTACAATCTTTGAGAAAATGACACTAGTTTGGGTTGCAGATTTCTTCACTCACTGAGGAGAACAACCAAGTCAACGCAATGTTTCAGAGTACTAAGGGTGAGCTCCAATCAGCTATTTCAAAGCTTGAAGATCAACTAAACGTAGAGAGGTCTAAAGCTGATACTTTGGTGTCCGAGATTGAGAAGCTCGGGGCAGTGGCTGCTGAAAAGTCTGTTTTGGAATCACATGTTGAAGAACTTGAAAAGAAATTGTCAAAAGTCGAAGCTCAGTTGAAAGAAGAGGTATTGCACTCATCTTGAACAGAGGAAAATAGAATCATTATTATATAAAATCCATAAAGTACTGATATACTGATTGATTATGTTTCTACAGGGTGAAAACGCAGCTGCTGCTTCTGAAAAAGTGGCAGAACTGAACTCAAAACTGCAGGAACATGAAAATAACGCCAGTGACCGAGATGTGCTCAATGAGCAAGTGCTTCAGCTTCAGAAAGAGCTTCAAGCGGCTCATAGTTCCATTGCTGAACAGGTTAATCATCTTTCTTGCTTGACCTTTATCTCAGATAAGCGTCTTGGGATTTATCTAGGTTGATAGAAAAGGCAATGCATCTTATCTCATTATGTCGCTAACCTCTGAAAACTTTTCCGTGGAAACAGGAACAAGCACACTCTCAGAAGCATTCAGAGCTGGAGTCTGCGCTGAAGCAATCACAAGAAGAGATTGAAGCTAAGAAAAAGGCGGTCTCTGAATTTGAATCAATGGTCAAAGATCTTGAACAGAAAGTGCAGCTCGCGGATGCTAAAGCTAAGGTCAGGCATAATATCTCCGTGCAGAACTCTGTTTGACTGATAACATATATAATCCATTGATGCAATGCATACAAGAACCTCAAAACATAGTTGTTTATATGATCGAAACCAAAAACTTGCAGGAAACGGAGGCAATGGAGGTAGGTGTTAAATCTCGAGACATTGACTTGTCCTTTTCTTCACCAACGAAACGTAAGAGCAAGAAAAAGTCAGATACATCTCCTTCTTCTTCTTCTTCTCCGGGCAATGCCGTTACTACTACTCAGACAGCGTCAACTTCCCATCTCATGTCAGTGAAGATAATCTCTGGAGTGGCTCTGATTTCCGTTATTATCGGTATAATTCTTGGGAAAAAGTATTAGTCTTCTCGTGTGGTGTGGTGTGATGTGATGGTCTTGTGAATCTCTCTTCTTCTTTGTTTTTGGGGTTTTTAAATTTTGATCAAACTCTCTCATAAGCTCATGAGAGATGTAATGCGTTAGCAGAATTTACGAAGCTTTGCATCAATTTGCTTCTCTCTGCAGATTGTTTTTGTTTTTCTGGGTTGGGGATTTGGATTTTTTTTCTGGCTTGTAGGTCAAGCAATGTCCTCATAGTCATATTGTACTAAATTAAACGAAAGTGAAGTTCATCGATAATTGTGGTCTATTGTACATTGTACATTTTCTTGGAATGAAAACCGTTCCACATAATCCAATTGAACCAATCGGTTTAAAATAGACCCGGTTCAGTCGACCCGCGTTGCCTATATAAACCACTCACAGTGAGCGTCTTCTTCCTCAATTTCTCTCAGCTTTCACTTTCCTCGCTTTCGCATTGAACATTGCACAGTGAGAGAAGAAAATGGCTCTAAACATGGCGGAAGCCCTAGAAACCGTAATCGATAACGCTCAAGAAACGGATTACTCGTACGAACCAGAGGAAGATGACATCGATCTCTCTCTCCTTCGTCTCAACAGCTTCGGGAGGTCCTCCGATCGATGCCGCGCGAACTCGTCTCCTCCGCAGTTTCAATCGTACGGATCTTTCGGATCTTCTTCAACCGCTGCCACCAGCCCCGTGAAACGCCCATCGCCGGAGTCGAAGGAAGCCGACGAGCCCAGGCGCAAGAAGCTGTTTCTTCCCCGACCTGAGGAAGACGAAAGGATGTCTAATCTCATGGGCTATTCGAAGGTTCCGCTTCCCATGGATTGCAATCCGACGCGAATCCGTTCGTCTCCTATCTACAAGCGATCTCTATCCGATACGTTTGCTTCTCCCGGTATATCCACATTCGGGTCGGGTTATACCCGAGACGGCGTCGCTCAAGAAACAACACCCTCGGGTAATATCGTCCCTTCTCTTCCGCCACGGCCACCGATGTTTCGGAGGTCCGTCTCCGATGTTTCGCCGTCACCTTATAAGACTCTTGGATCTTCTCGCTCGACTGCAATTCCTGAAGCTGATTTTTCGAATCCAGAAGCCTCTGAAGCTAACAAGGTTAGCAAAACTCTATATCCAATTGCCTATTTAGTGTTTCAATTTGCGAGCTTTGTTAGTCGTTTTGAGAAAATTAGGGTTTCTGATACACTTTGGTTGTTCTGTTCATCATCATCAGATGCTGTATGTGATCAAAGACGGAGTCCGTGAATTGGATCAATGGTGTAACAAGCTCATAAAGTACGGTGAAGCAGTCTCTTCTGTCAAGCAAGATGACAGTCCTAAGGTTCGTATCTGAAAATCCGTTCTTGATAGTTGAACTTGAACATGGCCTTACTATTTTGTACGCTTTGTTCTCTGATAATCTCTGAATCGAAGTCTTGCTTTTGGGCACAATGGTTTGTTTGGTGTACAGGGAGAAGTTGAGTCACAAGAGGAGGAGCAGCAGAAAGATTGTAAAGAAGGAGTTAAGGTGGACAGAGTCGGCGAGGCCTTTGTGGTTGAGATCAACTGTCCCTGTGGAAGAAACTACCGAACTCTCTTCTCAGGCCGTGACTGCTACTACAAGCTCTTGTAGAAATGGTTTGAGTGGAAAGATCTCTCTCGTGCTGCATATTCATCACAAAGCTTCTGTAGATAATACTAGCTATACACATTGTTCTATACATCACTGTTTCGTACACATTGTTCTATACATCACTGTTTCGTACACATTGTTCCATATGTCGCTGGTTCTTGCTTTGTATAAGCTCTTCTAGGTAGCTCTTGTAGGTACTAGGGAATAGCTAACACACATTGTTGATTGTTCCATTGTAATACTCTTGTTACCTCATTCATTGAAATTGAAGTTTTGGTCTCTTTTGTGTTTGATATCATTCTTACGACTTGCAAAAGTTTTTGTGTACAAAACCTTTCCCCATGTTCTTTGATCATCACCTTAAGTTGAAGGATCTCTCATGCAGTCATGCTGCAAACTCATCACAAAGCTTCTGTTGATAAGACATAAGCACGCTGTTTAGTGCTTGTAGTTGTAGATGTTAGCTATTCACATTGTTCCATTTTCATATACTTTTGTTAATTTGCTTACTTGAAACACTTATGCCTCGTTCCCTTGAATTGTGGAACTCTGGAAGTTTTGAATTTTTTATCACTCTTACGACTTGCAAGTTTTTGTTTATATCAATGACTGGACCGCTTAAACCGTGACCCGGTCTGGGTTTTGTCTAGACCAGCACCTTTGTAACCCAAAAAGAGAGAAAACCCTCAACGGTTCTTTTAAAGCCCTAAGTATAAACTTTTTTTGCCGTTAATGGGCTTCAAAATACTGATAAGAACTCTGTGTAGCTAAACGACGTCGTTAGGAAGTAGCATCCAAAAGGGTCCATCCATGGCAGACTCTTATATCTCAATCTGCTAACCTTTGTGGGTTATCCATGGTGGATCCTGAAGGAGACGCTGGGTCGACCAAAGTCTTCTTCTTCTTTATCTCTTCCCCATTTTCCCCATCAGAAAGGCTGTCTCTTTGTGGCGCGAAGTAAGTTCTTTCTCTCAAAATTCTGTATGAGCTGTCTACAACATGTTCGACGATATTACCATATGAACAGTTCTGTTGTTTATCCTCAGCTCCACTCCCTTTTAGACTGATAACTCACATTCGTACATAAACCATTTGCTTTAGTTTTGTTCTTGGAGTAGATTTTGGATAGATTGTAATGTGCCGTACATAACCATTATCTTCGATTTCTGATTGGTATTGATATGTATTGAACATTTGTAAGCTTTTTTTCTCAGTCTTGGAACTTCTTTTGGTGCTTCTATATTATGCCTTAATGAGTATCTTCCCCTGTCTCTTGCAGATGAATTGAATTGAAAATTGAAATTTACAAGTAAAACAGCTTCAGAGTTATGCTGCGTGCAACTTGTTTTACTCCTTCCCTTTCTAGGGCATGTCGCCCTTTATTTGTAATGATTCTCAGGATCCCATCTGTTCATCTTCCGCATCATCGTAGCTTTTCTCCATTTCGTGGGTACCATACTTCCTTGCCTGTCAAAGGCACCCGAGATAGACGACTTCTTCTTGTTGAGCACAAGAGACATCTATGCACAATGCCTGTCGCTGCTAAACAATCACAAGCTTCGCCTTCTGAAAACTTATCGAGGAAAGCAAGGAAGAAAGCTATTCAACAGTCTCCTGAAACATTGCTGAAACAAAAGCTAGATATGTGCTCTAGGAACGGTGATGCCGTGGAAGCCCTTCGCTTGTATGATGAGGCCAAACGCAATGGTGTGCAGCTCAGCCAGTATCATTATAATGTGTTGCTCTATGTATGCTCGTTGTCTGAGGCAGGAACAGAGTCTTCTCCGAATCCAGGACTTAGCAGGGGTTTTGATATATTTAAGCAGATGATTGTTGAGAAAGTAGTTCCTAATGAAGCTACATTCACAAACGGTGCTAGACTCGCCGTTGCAAAGGATGACCCGGAAATGGCTTTTGATATGGTCAAACAGATGAAAGCCTTTGGTATCCAACCTAAGCTGAGATCCTATGGACCAGCCCTTTTTGGTTTCTGTAGGAAGGGTGATGCAGACAAAGCCTATGAAGTCGATGCGCATATGCTTGAATCAGAGGTAGTCCCTGAAGAGCCTGAGCTTACTGCACTTTTGAGAGTTAGTATGGATATAAAGAACACAGACAAGGTCTATGAGACATTGCAGCGGTTGAGAGATTTAGTGAGACAGGTTTCTAAACCGACTTTTGATACGATTGAGGAGTGGTTTAATTCTGAAGCAGCTGCAAAAGCTGGAGTCGAGAAATGGGATCTGAAGAAAATAAAGGATGGGGTGGTGAGTGGTGGTGGTGGGTGGCATGGACAGGGTTGGCTTGGAACTGGCAAATGGAATGTGACAAGAACTGAGATGGATGAGAATGGTGTGTGTAAATGTTGCAAAGACAAGCTTGTTTGTATCGATATCAATCCGGTTGAGACAGAAAACTTCGCTGCATCGTTGACTCGGTTGGCCTGTGAAAAAGAAGTCAAATCTAATTTTAACCAGTTTCAGGTAACAATTAATCTCTTGAGGATCGTAGTAACACTATCTAAAGCAAAGCTGAAAAAGGTTTGTTTTTTTTACTCGGTTTTGTTGCAGGAATGGCTTCAAAGACATGGACCGTTTGATGCAGTCATAGACGGAGCCAATATGGGATTAGTCAACCAGCGTAGTTTCAGCTTTTTCCAGGTGATCTTGAATTCTTTTTCATTCTACTGCCAAACTCAAGATCTTTGATTGATTACTTTATGCCTTATGCGATTTTATCTCTTGCTCTAGCTTAACAATGTTGTCCAGAGATTTCAACAAAATAGTCCGTCGAAAAGGTTACCACTTGTGATCCTGCACAAGAGTCGTGTAATCGGAGGTCCAGCTACTTACCCTAAAAACAGAGCCTTGCTAGAGAAATGGAAAAACGCCGGTGCTCTCTATGCTACTCCTCCTGGCTCAAACGATGATTGGTATTTACTTTTTGTCTTAGTTTGTGCATTGATCCAAAAAAAATGAGAATCCATTGGTTGTGTGAAAATCAATTTGCTGCGGAAAACTCTGGCTTGCAGGTATTGGCTTTACGCTGCTGTGAGTTGCAAGTGTTTATTGGTGACAAACGATGAGATGAGAGACCATCTCTTTCAGCTACTCGGTAACAGTTTCTTCCCAAGGTGGAAAGAGAAGCATCAGGTAATAATATATTATACAAATCTGTGAATTGATATGAGAATGAATGTATGTACATATCATAATCTTTTAATTGTATTGGTTTTCTTCAATGTTGCAGGTTCGGATATCTGTGTCTCGAGAGGATGGACTCACACTGCATATGCCACCTCCATACTCCATTATTATACAGGTCAATTTCAGCTTACACAAACTCAAATCTACAAAAGTTTGTCTGCATTTTGCAAAATGATGAATGATTGTCTTTGTTGATGCAGGAGTCTGAAGATGGAACATGGCATGTCCCAATGAGCGTAAAAGATGATCTCCAGACATCAAGGCAATGGTTATGCGCGAGAAGATCCAAAACACATTGAATTTTTTATTAGGGTTAAAACTTGTTGTATCATCTTTTTACATCAACAACACTGATTACTTTCTTTGAATAAAAATTGTTGTTCTATTAAAAAATAGTTCAGACGATTATCAAATATCTTGAGCTACAAAAATGTCCCCAATAGTTTTCAATATTTATAATTTGGCGCCTATAGGCTATAGTGTTGATAAGATTGGTCCGAATGCCAGTTGACTAATAGTCAACATTGTCAATCTAGCAATAGCATGCTTTAGATGTAAAAAAAATGATTTATTAATATGAAATTTCCACAATATAAACGAAAGAGTAGTAAAAAAAAAAATGAATTAACAAATAGGAGGTCCACATATCATAAGCCAACCTAAACAAATCGAAATTCAACAAAGCAAAATACAATAATATAAATCATCCGCACGAATATTAAATAAACCATGGAATTCCTCGGAAATCAGAAGCAGGCGTCGAGGACACAACAGCAACACATAGCCGCAAGACTGCATTCAAAATCAAAAACAAGAAACAAAAATCATTATTTGAACACATAATAACCGATCCGGTTCGATAATTAACCAAAAAATATGCGAGTCCGGTTACGTGGAGCCGTAGACCAACAAAGAAAAGAAAAAAAGAGACTAACCAGCCTTTCAAGAATCCATCACCCTTGGACTTTGTCTCGACCGGAGCCATCGTGGCATGACTCGTGTCGTTCGTTGGGTAACCAGTCGGTGGCGGCGGTGCCACGTAAGGACCGGTAGACACTGGAGGCGCAGGGTAAGCTCCTAATTATACATTTAATATATTAGCTTTGATACCATAACATTCAAGAAACATGATTAATTATGACTTATGTAATGCTAATTAATTTGTAAGAAAAGCGAAGAAGAAAGAAAGAAAGAAAGAAACCTGCATATTGGTTTTGGCTGTATTGGCTCATCTTCGGAACAAATTAGATATTTTATCTTTGAAAAGCTCTACGGGAAAATAAGGTGTTTTGTATGGATTAATATTTGTAAATGATCATATAGTAGTCATGTATATATATATAGAGATAAGGGAAGAAGAAAAAGAAGGTCGGTTTAGTTGAACCGCGTGAAGGCAGATAAGAATTTATTCCATCGACCCACGGAAACAGCTGAGAAGTATCCTTTTTATTTGAATATCAAATTATAGTTTATCTTTTCTGGTCAAATCAAATTGTAGTTTGAAAAAGTATATTAATGTGATGTTTTTTTCTTATTCTCGAAGAATACTACTGTTTTGTTGAAAATGATGAATACATCGTCAACCTTCTTAGTATAGTTTTTATCTGTGCCGAGTTAACGTGTCAATTCATGTATGATTTCGTGTTCGCACGTGTGATCGTGATGACATTCTGAATGCTGATGTTTGATCCTTCAGATTTTCGTTGGATTTTTTTTTTTGATACAAAAAAAAACAATTTTTGGGAGTTACAAATGCTGATTAATTGGTCTACTGACAAACAAAAACTCCTTCATCGTAACTATTAATGTCAATACTACTGAAGAAGTTTCTGAATAACAATAGAATATGCAACAAAATGCTGAATTCAACATGGCTTTATTCCTATCTTGTTTAATAAAGAGTTTATTTTCTTTCTCAAAGCAAAAGTTTAGACCTTTCTCTAGCTATGGGAATATTTACATGTTAAGAAAGAAGAGCGAATGTATAGATATACAACCAAACTTTACAATATTGTCTAATACAACTGAACAGAATGCTAAGAATTTTTCTTTTGAGATTTACAGCGAACATATTTTCTTTTCGTTAAGAGTACAGTACATAAAGTCTTAGTATATTCGAAAACTTTTCAAGAGGCATGTGGAATTTTTTTTTGTAAAGGAAATTAATTATTAGTTTCAAGTTTCCATGCCCACTGAACGCATTGTGATTTGATTAGTACGAACAACCGAATGTCTCTGGTGGATTTATTAAGGTTATGAATCATTGTATCAAGGAGCATGAGTTAGGAAGAGATTGAAGATTTGTATCAAGAGTATAAGTGAGTAAGGTCTAGAGCATTTGTAAATAGTTTGGTTTATTTCTGTATTTCAGGGTTCCACATCGGAACATGAAACTCGTAAGAGATTCTGTGTATTTTTGTTTGCATTGTTTTCTACACACGAGAGATCAAAATTCGAGAGATAACAAGATGATGCAAACGAAGAAGTTTTTTTTTTATTCATAAAAAAATAGTGAGTGTTTTAGATTTCATCCCAAAAAACAAAAAATAAAGAAATCCAGATGCAAACAAAAAAAATTCCAGAATGAATATAGTTTAAGGGGATATTTGGTTTAAGTTTTTGTTGCACATTTCTTCCTCATTGTCCAGAAGGCAGCATAGTATCGGTTCTGCAACACACAACAACACAAATAAACCCACCTTTAGATTCGAAAGCTACCAGCCAAATATAGAAACAGAGATACTGAAACTAAGCTTAGAGATTAGAGATAATCAAATCCAGAGGGACATGAGATATCTGACCTGCATCATAGACCGGGGATTTGTAGTGTACGTTGTTTCAATTGTTCTTTCTTTCTGCAAATGTTAATACAAGAACTCAGCGTGGAAGAACATGATATGTTTTAATTTCTGAAGGAAAATGTCATTGTTATATCGTGTAGATTACCTCTATCTCGAACCCATGATGTGAAGCAACTTTCTTTACATCCTCCAAGCTTAGCTCGATCGACATTTCCTAAGGAAAAACAAGAAATATAATGTTATATCCGAGTTATAGCGAGATTGTGGGACAAATCCAATGCTTACATTTTCATGGCCATATGTGTCCGCAAAGTGATACAGCAGAGGTCCTAAGTTTATCCAAACCTGATGGAAAATTCATTTAGACAGTCAGGAGTAATAAAAGATCAAAGGGGTTGGAAAAGAGTGTAACAGGGAAATTTACTCCTCCATCCTTCAAGATCTTGGATATGGTTTCGATGTACTCAATGATGTTGTGAGCAGTGTCGATGAAAAAGCAAGTCACAACTGCATCCCACATTCCTGAAATTCATTGTTACCGTTTACATGACCAAATGAACGGTGAGAAACAAATAGCATCTTGGCTTAAACAAAGCTGAGTCGTCGGCTTGTCGCAGTTTCTTACCTTCATGACCTGATTCATTGTATACTTCAACAAAATCACCACCACACATAGAGAAACCTTCAGTTATTCCTGCACTGCTCACAGAAAATGTTTACAATAAAGCTTTTTAGTAAAGTGACAGAATGATTGCAGTTACATAAAATCATCAATGCAAGTTGCTTGGACACTTTTAATTGAGTTCCGTTATGTTTACCAGGAAAACAGATAGTTATTGTAGCTAAAACTAAACTACACATTCCAAAACCATATTAGGCCAGTACTCTATGCGGTTCGGTAAAGGCATATACCTTGCAGGATGAATATCAGGAATAGAAATAGGGCGTAGTTGATCATTGTCTGAGAGCGAATTGCAGTTGCTGTGTATCCAGGGGTATATTGTCCACTCACCAGGCACTTGTGTACTGATGAAAAAAATCAAGCTGAGCAAAACTCAAAACTGGACCAAAAGTAAGAAATTACCTTTAACTAAAATTTAGAGGTATATCAGAGAAGAAGAACGTTTAGAGGTTGGCTGTTGTGAAAAATGCTTAAAGGAAAAGATATAGATACAGATTGAGGATATTTTAGACTGATCTATTTTTCAGAAACAACCAAATATCTTGCCTACAAACAAAAAGAGGGAAGATAGAAAGATAATATAATTAGGAAAGTAAGAAACTCTTACTAATTCAGAATAAAACTTGAGCATATCATCATGTAGTACGAAAATTCATTTCCTTGGCTTATGAAACCTGTCCCAATGCACAAGAGTTGTAATATTTTATTATCATTGAATCTAACCAGAAAGTTTAATTCTCCATGGCATACCTAGACAAGAAATTTCAAGGGCCAGCCGTCCAAGTCCAGCACCAGGGACTAAACAGGCAGGAGGGGTGCTGAAAATCATATAATTAACTTTGTAAGCAGAGTGAATCCAGTGGGTACTAAAATCCTCAGCAAATACTAATTGTTTTGTCTATGTCGATTGTTAGTTCTCAACACACCAATAAGGATCTAAACATTTGCCAATTTTTCTCTCTCTTCAGTCTCGTCTCTATGACGGGACTTCGAGTACCAAATTTAGAATTGCATAGTAGTAAAGACAAAAAGGCTTTCCACAAACTCAGAATGCATTAATAAAAAGTCAGACTCAAAATTCAGGAACAGATAACAGTAGCATGGTGTACCTCTCCTTCTGACGATTAGGAAACAATGAATCAAGCTCTTCAAGGATTGGCTTGTAACATTGGTCTCGTTCTCTCTGACCCTATAAGTAAAAAAATGCAACTAACAACTCAAGTTCTGATATGCTATTGATGGAAGAATCATACATCATTGTAACTTGTTAGAAGAAAATGACAAAAAAAAATAGTTACCTCTGCTGCCCAATCTCGAACTATATTCCGTATTATACAGCGAACCTATGTTAGAATACAACAAAAGCGTGCACATTTCAAAGTATTAGATTGGTGACTAACACAACAACAAACATATGCAAATGTATGGGTGTGCCGCCTGTCACCTATATCATGTGCATACGCATAGCTCAACAGGATTCACTCAATACGGAAAGCCACATGAGACAATGTATACTCCCAAAATTGTGCAAACTGCCTAATGGATAGAATATATTATAACAGGATTTACTCAAATAGAAAGCTAGATGAGATAATCGACTCCCAGAATTGTCCAAACTGCCTAATGGATCTAACAGAGCTCGAGATTAGATTCTAACAGGTCTCCTTACAATCTTTGTTTATGAACACTACGAGAGCTCTGATACAATTATGATTACCTACGAAGAAGTACGAAGAAGAAAATAAATTCCATCAGCCATACTACAAGTCAAAAGCATACCTTATCTACATCAACCAGAGGAACATGTGTCTGTAACGATGGGTCCAACCAGTCATGAGATGGAAACGATGCCTATGAAAGAAAAGAGCAACATTAGCATTACAAAAATCACACGAATCGGTATGACAAGTTTGTCACAAATGGAGTAATAGGCAAAAACTTTATACACATAAAAAGCCCTCATATGCTTGACAATAGAACGCTCTCTGGAGATAGAATACTCAGGTTATATTCATATAATCCACTAAAGATGCTCAACAGCCTAAAGATCTTATATAACCGATATAATAACTAAAGAATCTGCGCATTGCTAACGATGTTCAACACGGTTTATGGAAGGAACTGAGGTTTAAAAGTATATGATTTGACATTACATTGCCATGGTCGTGATTTGAATGGCCTCCATCACAATCATTTCTCTTATCATTGATTCTTGTGTCTTCAGAGTGATTCTTGGGGGAATGATCATTAGCATCCTTCCTCTGAGGCCCCTGCATTGATACAACTATATTAAAGATTATAAATGAAAAGGATGTAGTTTTCATGTCTTAATCTGACCTCTATAGACAGAGTTCCTGTTACTGGGTCGCGCAGGCTTTTACATTCTTGCTGATATGTACAATTACTGGTCAAGGCAGGCTGACAAGAAGAGTCGTGCCTTTCGTCTAGTATGTATTTCTCATTTGGAGCACACTCAAGATTTGGGTCTTCAAAACCATCAAGATCCTGACTCAAGTCTATAGGGGGCTCAAAAGCCTGACAAGTAATTAAGATTCACATCATTACATGACATGAATTGCATAGAATTTCAAGCAAATCAAGCATTTAAATTTCCGAATAACAAACTCAAATAAGTAGCATGGAGCAATTAAAACGCCAAGGGAATCATTAGAAGATATGTCTGCAACTGCAACTGACCTGAAGCATATTAAATATGAAATATGAATTCGTCGATATACACCTGCACAACAAAGTCCAATAACTCACTGGTATTTTACATTCGACTATACTAACATCTGGGACAAGCACAAACACGAAAATAGTTCCGAGTTCAAAATGGCATACTATCAATTTTAGTGTCCCAGCAAGAGGAAAGACCAAATATAAGAGGCACGTATATCACAAAATGACAATGAACGTTAAATTAACTAAACAGGATTTACGCAATCAAATACGTAAGTACTCCAATTTGTCAGTAGTTAACAATGTGAATTTTTTTATATATTTCAGAGAGTAGTAGATATAAATAAAAGAGTTGACAACTCACATATTAGTTCTAAAATATGTTATCTTACTTTATACATGCAAATCATTTTTCGAAAATCATTCCACAAAGGTCACATATTTAAGAGGATGACAATGCACTGATGTCAACACCAGAAACATTACTTTCCAACATCACTTTTTATTAGAAAAGTTAATGAAAACGTTTAGGATTCTTCCATAACCCAAAGTAGAAAAGAAGAAGCAACTAGTCATGTCTGAACCTCGAGGCAATTATAATGAAACAAAAAAAAAAATCTGAATATCATCCAAGCAAGCTTGTGACACTTATCTAGACGACGAGGTTACTATAAAATGGTGAAACGTCTACTGAATATAGATTTCACCTTCTTAATCTCTGAAACTTCAAAGGGTAATGGGGTACCAATGCCTGGACAAGAAACAAAAAAAAAAAAGCGCAACGCTGAAAATAGTTAGTTTAGTATAATTATAAGAAAGAAGATTCAACAAATAATCAACTTAAACTTGATATCAAATCTCTTAACAACTATCCATGAGTCAGAGTGTCTAATCATATGTAAGTATTTCGAACTCTAAAATATGCTATAGCAGTAAACCATTAACATAATATCGATAGGCTTACGCAACAAATAACAAACTGCCGAAAGAAATAACAATTAGAACATCTTCATACACAACTATCGCAAACCATATTTAGAGACATTTTTAGTAGAAAATGTCGTTACTCTCTCTAATAAATCATATATGACATTTCTCAAGGCTAGAAATCAGGCGACAAAAAATTACCTTGTGCCCAGGAGACAGCTTCCGATATGATCTTTCCCATCTTTTCAGATCTTCTTCAGAAGCCTCAGGATAACTGTCAAAATTTCACAAGGATAAGGAAGGTCAGCGAAGCAGAAACTTTTCAACATAAATGAACGAACGAAATGAACTAATTTAACCAAGGATGACCCTACTAACATGGCTTTTACAAAAAAAGTAAGCTTCACCAACTTAGGTCGAAAATCTGACTCATAACAGCTTATGTTCATGGAAAACTAACATTTACAGTCCACCTTCTACAAGAGGCTTCACAGGAACCGTGAGTTTCAAACTTTGATCAGCGTATCTCAGATTCAGAAACCCAATAACGAATACAAACAATGTAAAAACTCAGAAGCAATGAACGTGAGCCTTTCACTTCAGTGTGAAGCTTACATTATATGAAGAAAAAAATGATCCTAAAAACCAAAGTACACATATTCCCAATCATATACTGAAAATCCAACCAAAATCCAGTTCCTGTAACTTCACCACCACTAAAACCCAGGAATTTTTACAACAGAATTTAGAATTGTGATTCGAAATTCTAATCAGTCAGATAATTCTCCATGAATCCTCCAAACATAGTGCCGTTTCAGATACGAAAATATAAGACTCTAGAAATGATGAGTAGAAATAAACAACGAGAAAATAAGATAATACTTGAGGTAGGCACTGATAATGCGGCGAAGAGATTTGGCTTCGAGAGCTTCCTCAAGCTTCTTCTGACGGCGTATTTTCTCCTCCTTTTCATCATCCACTTCTCTCAACATCTCTTTCCGCTCGGTTCCCGTTGCGATGGCTGATACCATATCAGGTGCCGGTGCCGGCGCCGGTGCCGTCGCCGTCGCCGTCATCTCTGACGATGAAATCATGGTGGGTCTTCTCTTTGGAGATTGATTCCACCGTGGAGGATTATATGAGGAAACGGCTTTTCAAAATAAATTGGGCCTCATGCTCTTTAATGAGCCTACGTTAGGCCATTTTCCCATTAATTATTGCTATGCTTTTAAAAGAATAAATCATTTGAAATTTATCTTCCACATACAGTATATTAATACTTTGAAATTCTCTCACGTACCTTAGCAGTATTATTTTTTGTCATCTAGGATCAATGAATATTCACATTTAGGATTATACTTTAAGATTCATAATTTATCGGCTGCTACTCAAGGAGTTTTATGTCGTTGGAAGTCATTTTAATTGAGCTACATATTCAGGCTTTGAATGATACACAGACCAAATAAAGTAGAACAAATAATGTAGCTGAAAAAATAAATTATTTAAAAAAAATTGCAGATTTGGGTGAAATGCAGATTTTCGATAGCTGTTTACCCTCTTATATATTTTAGTAATTTGTCATACATTTATAATCTATTAATCTGTATGTAGATTAATGAATTTTATAATAATATTTTTTGTACTGTTTAAAAATTGTGAACAGAAAAAAGAAAATGGCTTCATCTACATTTATTCTGCATTTGCTATATTTTCCACTCAAAACCTCAATCAATAGGAGCATTGTGAATTTTTCTTGATAAGAACCAAAAAAGTCAATAAAATTCATTCTAATTCGAGTGACATTGAATCTGTTTAATCTCTATGTTCAACATTGTACACTTGTATCAAATAAGAGTTATATTTTTCTGGCATATTGACATGTAGGCTTCGTTCACCACACCACACCACCATCGGCTTAGTTCACATATCTGGGAGGTAAGTACAGCTCATCATTATTCGACTTAGATGATGAAGATTCAGAAGAGAGTTGCTTCACAGAACCAAAAAGATATTAAATTATCTTAAACCACCTACATTCAACATTGCATTATATTTAAGATTAGAGACACAATGAAATATTTAGAGAAAGATTGAAAGGGTCAAGAAAAAAAACACTTAATCTTACTGCATATTTTTGTATACTCTTTTGATTAAAAGATTGTTTCCTCCCAAAAAAAAGCGACATTCGTTGTAACGATGCACTTTGTTATTCGTCAGATCATGAGGATCATACATCTCCCATCCATGTTTTATGTCTTGAAACGCATCACAAGTTTTGACGAAGAGAAGTGCTTGTGAAAACGACCAATTGAGGCTGTTCCTCCCTCCACTCAAGCTAATTCACCGTTAATTAACAAGTATTTGAGCTCACGAAAATCGGAGTCAAACTTATAGATTATCAATCATACTATGAATATTTTTGACAGAAGATAATCAAAAGCAAAGAATAACATTCTCTCATAACTTAATAGAATCAGGGATCTAACAATAACAACTCGGAATCTCTTAACGATTCCAAATCAAAATTTAAAATATTTTCACCAAGTCAAATCCACATTAAACATATGCTTTCACCAAGTCAATTCCACAAAACATATTTCTTTAGTTTTCACATGTATGTAGATGAATTTTTTTTTAAGTATGTTAAGTAAGATCCGACCCGAAGAAATCGTCAAAATCTTGAAAAGGATCCAACCCGAATAAATCACCAATATCATAAAAATAATCCTCCACGTGCCGATTGGAGAACCCGAAAGTTGAACTAAAGCCGGTAGAGAAATAGTCTTCAACGGAAATCTCAGACAAATCAAAATCACCACCTAAAAAACGAAGTATTGGCGGAAAAATCATCTCCAGCATAGCGGCAAAATGATTTTCTAGTCCGGTCGGCGAAATAAAGCTGATGGACAAAAAAACTGTACATAAGTTGTACAAAGTCTTTGTCACTACCTTGAATTAATCTCCAAATCATGTTCAAAGAAGTTATTTTTAATCATCAATTGAGAACTGGGTAGATAATATATGTGAAATATAAAATTGTAGGAACTAAAATAATAAACTGGAAAAATTATTAAAATTATTTATAAATACATAATTTTAAAAATTGAAATGCAAATAAAAATTTAAAAATCTCTGAGATTTGAATAGTGAAACCTTACTATTCAAAACCTTAAATTTTGAGGTTTTGAAGTATCACTTGTAAACTTGTAGTGAATAAAACCTCAAATTTAAATTTATAGAATATCTCTTGAAGATGTGGAATATGTTTAGATTGGATCATTAATTCAGCACAAAAAAAAAAAAAGAAATCCAGATGCAACAAAAAAAATAACTCTAGGATAAATATTTCTTCCTTATTGTCCAGAAGGCAGCAATGGTATAGTTTCTACAACACATAACAACACAAATAAACCCACCCATAGATTCGAAATCAACCAGACAAAATATAGAAACAGATACTGAAGCTGAGCTTAGAGATTAGAGATAATCAAATCCAGAGGGACATGATCAGATATCTGACCTGCATGGCTGCATCATAGACCAGGGATTAATAGTGTACGCTGTTTCAATTGTTCTTTCTTTCTTTAAATGTTAATACTTAATACAAACACTGAGCATGGAGGAACATGAGATGTTTTAATTTCTACAGGGAAGATGTTATTGTTATATCGTGTAGATTACCTCTATTTCGAACCCATAATGTGAAGCAACTCTCTTTACAAATTTTCCAAACGTAGCCCGATCGACATTTCTTAAGGGCTAAGGAGAAACAAGAAAATATATTGTGATATCCGAGTTGCGAAACTGTGTGACAAGTCCAATGCTTGCATTTTTGAGTCTATTTTATTCCATTTTCGTAGTAAGAGAATTAATAAAAACGTTTATCGGAGAAATTAAAAATAATAAACACGCACGTCAATTCGGATTTTTCATCAATGTTTCAGTCTTTGTAATGGATTTCTAGGTGAATAAATATATTAAACGGTTATGAATTTGATTATTACTATGCTTTTTAGAAAGTTGAATTTAACTATATAATTTAAATTGATAATTATCTTCCACATATTATGCAAACTATATATATAATAGAAGTTTATAGAATTATAAATCTCAAGAGTTCGCATGTTTTGAAAATTATTCAAACTATTTTTACAATATTATACATAATACATATGACAGGAAAAACAAAGAAAGGACATACACATCTTATTGAAATCATCGTCATCATACATTTGGTATTTCATTGCGTATTCACATTTGGGTGTCCACATGGGATGAATGTCATCATATATCCACCATCCACTATTATTTTTATTCACATGCATCATCGAGATTTGACGCCATCTGTACAATCTCAACCACTAAACGTTAAAAAATATCCAACGGTCATGATTCGCCGACACGATACATCACGCACCGACGGCTGTGATTGAAGCCATTGCTTCCAGCTCACTCTTGCTCCGTCTGACACTTTCACCGCCGACGTCAAATCCGGTCGTAGTCGTCGTCCAAATCTCCGGCACCGCCGTAGCTATCTCAGCTACTGTCTCCACCGCGAAATCAGCCTCTTTCGTCTTTTCTGATCTCCCCACCTTTTTAACCAAAAACAAAAAAAAATGAATTCACATAGAAATCAAATATCGGAAAAAAAATTGTAAATAGATTTAAGAAAATTACCAGGATTGTGCGAAGCCCGACAGATTTACCCGCGGTAATATTGTGGATATTATCATCCGAAAATATCTATTTTGAATGTAAGAAAAAAATTTATAATTCGTAATTGTAATAATTTCCAAGATTAAAAAAAAAAGATAATAAGGGAAATATAAATATGAATATTACCGTGCGGCGAGGGTCAATGTTGGCGACACGAATGCAAATATCCATTGCGGTCAACGAAGGCTTGAGGACGACGGGATGCTCATCGGGTCGGGTTGTTTTTGACCCGAATAAATTCGGGTTCATTGTCTCGAAACAAATCATCTCTTCGAAACAATCTTCTAAACCCAACTTCTCCAGAACCTTCATCGCATGGTCCCTGTCCGAATTCGTAAAAATCTGAAGTCCCAAGAAAACACAAAATAATGATCATTAAATCATTTGTATTTTTAGAAAGAAAAGAAAAACATTTAATCATGTTTGGTGATAAATTAATAAAAAACCAAAAGACTAAACCTACAATTTTTCTCTGTTTGATTTTGTTCAGAAGGTTTCGTAGTTTGCTGTTTGGTTGGATGGAACCGTACGGCAATCTTCCGTGCACGAAACTGCAAACAAATTTCCAACAAAATATAATCTTTAGAAAAACAAACATTTCCATGGGAATATAATTATATATGTTGACGTAAGATGTTTTTTTTTTCCTTTTTTTTACCTGTGATATTCATCAGGATGAACATCATGACCTAAGGCCTACAAGAATTTATAAGAAAATAATAAGTTATATAAACCCCTGAAATAATGAACTAATAATTGTTTAAAATACACGAATTTGGAGAAGTGAAATTACCCTGAGACCAGCGAGAGTGCTTCCATAAGTCTTGAAGAGTTCGACCCTTAGACTTGAAGCTTTACTCTCCGGGAATCCAAATTTCTCCACTAGAAAATCTGCCCAGCAAATATAATTGATCGAAATGTTTTTAAATCAGTAAACAAAAAAAAGTATTATAATTTTCTTATTTTATTCAGTTACCGACCGTCGATATTTTTCTTGACAGCTGGCGCTATTCCGGTTTTGAGAGGGTATAATGTGTCATCCAAATCTGATCACAAGAACGATACCAAGTATGAGGAAAGAAAAAAAAAATGGAAAAGAATTAATATAGAATAGTAAATGCATTTTAAGCTTACCGAAAATGAGGCAATTGATAGGAGAGAAATCCATTACAAGAAATTAAGTTAGCAACAATACTGTTTTAAATATTTTAGAAAATGGAGGAAATAAGAAACAAAGAAGAGGCATGAAGAAAGGGAGAGGTTGGATGGTATTTATAGGAAAGCTGAGTCGTCTTTTTATTTTTATTTGTTCTCATTTTTCCACTCATATTTTTTTTTTTAATGTTTTGTCTTACATTTTTATAATCATGGATACTGACTGCTGACTCATGGTCCAAATCCTTTTCGTCCGTCTATTTTATCTACACACACTTTCTTAATATGTTACATTGAATATATATGTTTTTATGTTAATCGAATCATATTATATCTTGATTCTCTTGTCACAATCGTAATCGTATTGATTACACAATGTAAAATCATTTTCTTTATTTATATTTCTAAGAGTTTCAAAACCTTACGGAGTTACGGGATTGATATTTTTTTTTCAATAATGGGTTTAAATGTTTTAATTAACTGACTCTGAAATATCTGAACGGTAGATCGTAGTCTTGTATATAAAAAAAGCTATGAGTTTTAGATTTTTATAAATATGAAAACCAATCATCTGTTGCATTTTGGTTGTTAAGAATAATCGCAGAAAGTTATAAAATTAATTAATTAAATCAGAGTAAATGAAAACGAATTGAATAGTTTCTTTCCTATCTCATATCTTAGAGATATTTAAAGTTCTTACACACATAAATTATTTAAGTGGTTGGTTTTTTAAATTGAAAATTATTTATCATCTATCCAAACATAATTCAATCAATGATTAAACAAGCAAAGTAAAAATTAATAATCCAATTTTTTTGAAAAAAAAGTTGCAGATAAATCAAAAATAACATATAATTTTAGACAAAATTTTAAAGTTAATATTATTTATCATGCAACATAGAAATTAACGTATTGTATACATGTGGTTGTGTTATCATTATGTTTTACATGATCAAGTGTCGTAACTTTTAACATCTATGCTTAAATGAGTACGTTTCTTCTTCTTGTATATATAGAACCAAAGAATTGTTCCTCCGGAATCATATTACATCTCAGCTGCTAGCACAAGGCCGATGTGCCAAATATAGACGGTTCATGTCCTGTTGAATAGATTGGTGTCGTTTACAAAATGATGGAATGCCACGTACGTGAATGTTGAATCACCATAAATTATCAATAATGTTCCAAATAAGCTTTTCGGAATTGGTGAAGAAGTGAAGATGATGATGGACTTTCAAGTGTAGTAAACATTTGTTTTGTATACGAGAAATTATATTTCTTACAGTTTTTTTTTAGGTTTTCTTATCTCAAAATTCATGTTATCTCTAGTGTTAATTCAAATGCTGGTTGTTTGATTCTAACGTTAACTTTCTTTCTTATGATTTTTAGACTACACGTCGTTATAATCTACTAATATATTGATAAAAGTTTAAAATAAAAAGTCAATCATATCATGTTTAAAATAAAACAACATTGCCTACAAGAGGACCTTTTTATATAAATAAGATGTCACTCGCAGAAGCTTCGACACACAAAACACATGTTTTTTAATGGAAAACAACAAATATCTCCTCCTATTACGCGTTGATAGTACTATTTTTACGTGTAGCCCACCCTTACTTTACTAGATGGTTGGAGAATGAAGATTATGAGATAAGTTCACCTAATGTCCAAGAACATTTTATTAAAAGCCATAAATGGATTTAAAAGCATAAATTAAATGAACCGGAATTTGTATTAGTGACGAACTTTGCGCATGAACGTCCAAACTTGATTTCCATATGGGAAGATGCCTACGATTCAACTCTTCTCGATTTTTTTTTTAAACCAAAAGACAAATTTTTTAAACAAATAGCATGTGAATCCCTTATCATCAGTTGATCACCTTCAAAACCCCCCCCATAATGTATGAGTTTGCATAAAAGAAATTATCTAAAACAAAATAATGTATATCGCTGATGGGGATTATGTTTGATTTATTAAGATATTCATCTTGTTAATTGATATAATTTGTTTTAAGTGGACCTGTCCCAAACATCCTTTTCCCATCAAGAGACGTCACCAATGAGTCGTGTTATTGGTTGGACACTTATTTTTGTCCAACCTCATCTTCTCTATCGTGATAGATTCGAATGTGATACTATCTATTCTTTTGCAATTATCATAAAATTACACAAACCAACTATTGGAGCCAGAGAAGAATAGCCATAGCTATATGCGTCTTATATCAAAATTTAGAAAATGCAGAAAAAAAACTAAACCAAAAATTTACAAACGAACTCTTAATCAGAATACCTTTAATGGTTATAATTGTATATTTGTATAGTTTGTATGGTGTTAAGTAATTTGCTTTAAGGTTGTGTGTTCGAGAGCAAAGATAGTTTCTTAAAATATATATATATATATTAAAACGATATCATTTTGGACAGCTGAGTTTTTTTTTTAAAAAGTCGATTAAATCATATAATATAGTAAACTGATGTGCTACATGTTAACTATGTCAATTAATCATTGACGGAAAATTCATATTGTTTACAGTTTTGATGATATTAACCGTATTTTAAGATTTCATGTAAAAATTTCAAATTATTAAATAGTTCATGTAAGTTTTAGCATGGATCAAAAGTTAATATATATGGATTAAAAGCTCTAACACGTTCATAGGAGAATAGTCAGTTTTCTCCTATTAACAAACAAAAAAAAAAGTATAGACTGAATATTTATCCATCAGTTGGGCCAAAAATTTGCTCTAGACCCATCTGCTACATCGACCCATAAAGTTAAATGAGCCCATTTTGAACAATAGATAAATCTCGATTTTTGTGTGTATTTTTAGGTCGGCAAATTAATTTCGCAAGAAACAGTGAGAATCAAAAAAAAAAAAGGAACTCCCTCCTCTTCTCGAGCAAACTCTAGAAGTTGTTCAATCCTCAATTCTTCATCTCTCGCACCTTCTAAACTCTCTCTACTTCTTCTCCCTCTCGACAACTTTCTAATCCAGCTACAGCTACAAACACAAAGATCTCTCCTTTATTTCAGGTTTGTTGTTTCTGTGTCCTCTTCGATCAAGCTTAGCACACTTCGTTTGATTTTCAATTTATTTTCCCACTGGGTTTTGTTGCTAAGTTTCGATTTTCTCGAATCTCTCAGACACTTGAAAATAAATTTCAGTTTGTGTTGGAAATTGGAATTGTTTCTGTTCTGACTGAGTACGCTTTAAAATGTTTTGAGTAATCAAAAGGAAAACAAGATTAGGGGTAATTTTCACTAATCATTGATGCAAAATGGTAGAATAATTGATTGTATTGAAACTCTGGTAGAGTAATTCGTTCGATTTTGAGTTAAATCTCTATGTTCAAACATGGTAACCTTGTTATCTGAAACAGGGAAAATGGCAGAACCAGCTTACACGGTTGCCTCGGACAGCGAAAACACAGGAGAAGAGAAATCATCATCATCTCCTTCACTACCCGAAATAGCAGTTGGAATCGATATTGGTACATCCCAATGCAGCATAGCAGTTTGGAACGGCTCTCAAGTTCACATCTTGAGGAACACAAGAAACCAGAAACTAATCAAATCATTCGTCACTTTCAAAGACGAAGTCCCTGCAGGAGGTGTGAGCAACCAGCTCTCACACGAGCAAGAAATGCTAACCGGAGCAGCCATCTTCAACATGAAACGTCTCATCGGCCGTGTAGACACAGACCCTGTGGTTCACGCCAGCAAAAACCTTCCTTTTTTTGTTCAAACGCTAGACATTGGAGTCAGGCCGTTCATCGCTGCGTTGGTGAACAATGCTTGGAGATCCACAACTCCAGAGGAAGTTCTTGCGATATTTCTTGTGGAGTTGCGTCTAATGGCTGAAACTCAGCTGAAACGTGCCGTGAGAAACGTTGTTCTCACGGTTCCTGTTTCTTTCTCCAGGTTTCAGCTCACAAGGATGGAGAGAGCTTGTGCTATGGCTGGACTTCATGTTCTTCGTTTGATGCCTGAACCAACCGCAATCGCGTTGCTTTACGCGCAGCAGCAGCAGATGACTACGCATGAGAATATGGGAAGTGGAAGCGAGAGGCTTGCGGTTATATTCAACATCGGTGCTGGTTATTGTGACGTTGCGGTTACAGCGACTGCTGGTGGCGTTTCGCAGATCAAATCCTTGGCGGGAAACGCCATTGGAGGAGAAGACATTCTGCAGAACACAATGCGCTATATCGCTCCTCCGAACAAAGAAGCTTCAGGGTTGCTCCGTGTAGCGACGCAGGACGCTATACACAGGCTGTCTAGTCAAGAAAACGTCCAAATCGAAGTGGATTTGGGAGACGGCGACATGGTTTCCAAGGTTCTTGATAGGTTGGAGTTTGAAGAAGTGAACGAGAAGGTGTTTCAAGAATGCGAGAGGCTTGTTGTGCAGTGTCTGCGAGATGCGAGAGTGGAGAGTGGTGATATCGACGATGTGATTATGGTGGGAGGGTGTTCTTGCATCCCGAAAGTAAGAGCCATTCTCAAGAACGTATGCAAGAAAGATGAGATTTACAAAGACGTGAATCCTTTAGAAGCTGCGGTGAGAGGTGCAGCTTTGGAAGGTGCTGTGACTTCAGGGATTCACGATCCGTTTGGGAGCTTAGATCTCTTGACTATACAAGCCACGGCTCTTGCGGTTGGTGTAAGAGCTAACGGAAACAAGTTCGTACCAGTGATTCCACGCAACACGATGGTTCCTGCGAGGAAAGACCTCTTCTTCACGACGGTTCATGATGACCAGAAGGAAGCTTTGATCGTTGTGTGTGAAGGAGAAGGAGAGACTGTTGAAGAGAATCATCTTCTTGGATTTTTCAAGATCGTTGGGATTCCTCCATCGCAGAAAGGTGTTCCGGAGATTAATGTTTGTATGGACATTGATGCGTCGAATGCTTTGCGTGTTTTTGCAGCTGTGTTGATGCCTGGCTCGAAAAGCCCTGTGGTTCCTGTGGTTGAAGTGAGGATGCCGACGGTTGATGATGGACATGGTTGGTGTGCTCAAGCTTTGAATGTGAAGTATGGATCTACTCTTGATTTGATTACTCTCCAGAGGAAGATGTAAGGTTTTGAATAAAAAATCGGTTGGTGATAGTTTTTAGAATGATGAGATGTGAGAGTCTGTTTGATATTATGATCTTTTAGAGGAGAGTTTGTATAGTTTGTGTGTTGGGTGTGTTGTATTTAAGTTGTAAACAATGTTCATATGTGTAATGAAGTAATACTGTTCTTGTAGAATAACATTCTTTCTTTTGAGCTTTTGATATTTTGTGTTGCAAGATTTTTAGAGACCAAAATGAAATTTAAGAGACTCACAATTATCAAGCTTAACTACGTAAAGGAATTAGAAAAAATCGCTAGAAGGAGGGGTCGAACCTCCGACCTTGTGGTTAACAGCCACACGCTCTAACCAACTGAGCTATTCCAGCTTAGCTGTCGTAAATTTCACGATGAGAAATTTTATAAATAAAACTACTTTGTTTACTTTTCTATGTATCAAATTATTTTTTTTTTCTGAGTTTCATTTAGTAAGTAGGAGAAGTCCAAATGTTTGTATGAGTTTCAAACTTTTTTTCTTTGTTCTGTCTCGATTTTGATCCCATATCTTGTGATTGACCAACATTTAGGTAGGTGTAGAGAACTTTATGTTGTTGGAGTCAAAAGTTTGTATAAATTTTGCCAACAAATCAGGGATTCATATCTAAATTTTACAGACTACTGTACATTTGATCCAAACTTGCTCTCACTCTCTCTCTCATCACACATACATATACATATAGTGACAGAGACTATTATTAGCAAACAAATTAAAAGAACGTAAGTTTACATGTTGACCTATCAACCAAGTGGTTGGGCAGAATTGGAGACAAGGGGCAGAAAACCAGGCACCTATTACCAACTCGAAAAGTATACTTAATATTGCTTATTATTATACAAGTTTTGAGTCCTTAACTTATGCAAATAATAGTTATTTCAAATCCTCCCCCCCCCCCCCAAAAAAAAGAATATTTAGTTGTTTCATATGGTGATTTAATTAAACCTACTTAAAAACAAATTTAACATTATCGTCAAATTTAACTGCAATTAATAAACCCATATGCACATTATTACAAGCATGAGATGAGATGAGAAACAAAAATCCTATTTCGTGCCGATAATTCAAAGTGTTAACAAATAAGAATTATTTAGACATGTATATATGGTTTTCCGGCATTTGTTCACGTATATTCAAGTTTATCATATTGTACTAATTCTTTTAAATTGTGTTTGGTTTCACAAAATAGTCGCAATTGAGAGGGTCTAGAGGCTAGTTCTATTTCTTGAGTGAATAAGACAAAATGTATAGTCTTATTTTTACCTAAACCAACTAACTATTCATATATACTTTTGATTATTAATTAGACCCTTATATAATTATAAATTGCTAATCATAGTTCTATAATTTATTTAGGTCGAGTGGACCTTCCAACATCCGTCTCTTAGGATTCTCAATTATTTTGTTTTGTCTCACCTTGTGTTATGTGTTAAATCTAATGGAAAGAAGCAAAAAAAAAAAGCAAAACCACATTGTGAATACATTTTGGTTAATATTAATTAAAGCAAAATCTTACTTTATAGCATTCGAAAAAACATGACCTATTTTTCTCTTTACTAAAGTGTGGAATCATAGTAATATTCAAAAACAGAATCCATGCCTTGATACTATATAAACAACTAGAGAGTTAATCGATGCCTCAAGCTTTGAGCTTTGGTGGTACTTTGCTGTAGCTACTCAACCCTATTCTTCATTGACCAAGCCAAGCTCATTTTTAACTCTTCGAATAAAGTTTTTTGGACGTATTTACATTTGTTAATTCATAAGTTAAACTATGACTAGAATTATATATTTTTAATTTCGTTTGGATTTGGAGCTTCCCGCAAACTGACTAACTCCGAACAAGTTTTGTCCATATCATTATTAGAAATCTGCTACCAATTCAAATGCTCCGGTCTGCCAATAATTATGTTAAACAACAAAAATAGATGCTTTGATTCTTCTTTTCTAAAAAAAAATAGTGCGGTCTCAATTAACAATTTTCTCTTTCACTCTCTAACAATTTAAACGTCTTTTTAATTTCTTCTCCTGATTTTGACAACAAAATATCTAACCTCATATTATCCAACCAAATATATAAGTTATATCTCATATTTATTCAATCCTTTTCATCATTCAATTTTTTGTTGGTTTTAAATTTTAATTCAACTAATTCAAAACAAGATATATATTATTATTAAAAAAAAAACTAAAGCAATATTTTTGTTGTTGTTCAAATTAAGGCTTAACCCTAAAACAGTATGCACATGACTCCTGAAATAATGCTTGAAAAAACATGTCATTACACAATAACTACATTTGATCAAACGATTGTAATGCTAAGCATATTATTAACCTCTGTTACGGAGTTGAAGATTTTTAATTAAGATTAAAAAAAAGGGATAAAATTGTCAGTAGTTCTTCTAAATTGCTTAACTACTCTTCCTTGAAGACATTGATATGGAAAAAAGAAAAAAAAAAGTTAGGTTCTCTTAATTAATAATCACGTGGGGCATTCATTACACTGGACGTTCTTTCTCATCCCGGCGGCCACCACGTCAGCATATTCGACGTTCTTCCGACAAGAGCGAGACAAGAATGTCGGAGAAAGCTCTAATAACAAACTTGTGTGTGTCGGTTGGATTCAACGAGAGATAACTGAGAAGCAGCTCGTTCAAGAAATCGTACCCGTCGTCGTCGTCGTCGTCGGGATGGCTAAGTTCTCCGTCGACAATGGCGGCATCAATCATCTCCTGCATTGATCGCCGGAAGTCAGTCAACGGATCCGGTGAGT
Source organism: Eutrema salsugineum (assembly GCF_000478725.1). Taxonomy (NCBI): domain Eukaryota; kingdom Viridiplantae; phylum Streptophyta; class Magnoliopsida; order Brassicales; family Brassicaceae; genus Eutrema; species Eutrema salsugineum. The sequence continues at coordinate 6,683,115 of NW_006256908.1, read as the reverse complement.
ACACGTGTTGCTTCACGGCTGTTCCTCCGCTTAGAAGCCTCGTGGTATTATTATTATTCACGGACGTAGCGTCGTAGTTCTTCTTCTTTTTTCTACTTGTAGTGGCATTCTCGTAATTATCAGATAGTTCTCTTGACCGGGTTTCGGGTGAGTCGGTGATTGCATTGGATCGGCCAGGGGAAGAGAAGAAGAAGCGACGGGAAGCGAAAGCGGCGGATAAAATGTCGTGATTTTCGGATTCAGTTGATGACGTGGCGGTGGAGGAAGAGGTGGTTGCGGTGGTGGTGGTGGAGGAGGAAGGTAAGTCAGCGACACGGTGGTTGCGGTTGTTGTCGTCGTCGTCGTCGTGGTAGAGGAGGTTGAAGTTGTTGATGAGAACGATGGAGGGACGGCTTGGATCTTCTTCGTCGGCGGCGGCGGCGGAGGGAGGAAGGCACGGCGAAGAATAGCATTTGGTGAGATTTGACGGGAAGCAAAGATGGAGGCTTTTCCACAAGATTTTTGGCATTTTTTTTTTCAGAGAATAAATGTTTTAGAGCATATTGGATTTGTTGGCTTATTTTGCAGCTTATATATTATCCACGACCATAATGTCTCACATTACGTTTATGATAAGGGTATTTATGTATTTTACAAATTTCATTGATTGATTAAGTGAGTTACTTAAGAAGTCTCACATTTTCAAGAATCTTCATGCAGCTACCAAGAGTCTGAATGTTGACTATGTTCACCAATCAATCACCACATGCACTTGTGTTGCGAGTTGCAAAACATATTACTAACTGCGTATAGTAATTTTACGTGATCCTTAATTTACATGTGTACTGATGAAAAGTTTATATGTGAGGTAGATTGATTAGAAGAAAAGCAATATGGATCAATCATTTATATACCCTAAATGGTGTTGTACGTTCGAGTGAATGCGAAGGCCAGATATTTTACTTTTTAGGTTTTTCCCTTGCTTTTTTGGTTTTATACTTTCAAGTTTTTGTATTTATTTACTTTCTTTCTGGACTCTGACATACAAAGCTGCATTTAACATGGGGAGCTATTTTCTTTCTTTATTCGTGAATCGTGAGATTTGTTTTATTATTGTTGGTTTATTCGTTTAAGCATATTACAAAAATTGCAAAACATGAATGAAGAATGATTGTCCTTTGCAATTACAGAAGAAAAAAGCTCACGAGGAGGAAAAATTCACCACCTTTGGTCCACTCATCATGACGTAAATTCCAAAAGATGTTAGTTCTAAGTACTCCTACTACCCCTAGTGTGGTCCTGATTTCGGTCCACCGGTCCGATCCACAAGGTCAAGTCGAGTTTTCGCTGGTCCGACCAACCAGATCAATGGGGTCGTGTAGAAATAAAATTAAAAAATCCTAAAAATGATTATCTATCAGTGACTAATTAATTATCACTAAGCCTGCCCTTTTATATGTTGATGGGGATTGCTATTTTGAGGTCGGATCGGGTATGAATAACTCGTATATTCAAACTCTCATTGGATGAAATCAAAGTAAAGGTCATATATAATTCAGAATTTCAGATAATTTTGATATATTGTTAGGGATAATTTTACGAGAAAAATAACTTTTGATGCTTATTAAGTGTTAGGGATAATTTGGATATATGTTTACTTATCCGCTGAAAAATGATACAGAGAGACTTAGAATTTTAGATTGGTTACAGGTAAAATCGAATGACTCTGAGCCGAAATGCACAGCTTGGCTAGATAATCTTGCCGAGGATGGACCGGTGGTACCACATTGCGTAGTTATCCGGCACCAGAAAAGATTCGAACTCATCTTTCCTACGGATAAAATTAGTTTATGTGGGCCACAACAAAAATAATAATAATTATAGCGCTCATATTTGTTGTTACCTCAAAGCTATTATTGACAACCACAAAAAAAACGGCGAGTGATGGATCATCGCATAGAATTAGAAGTGTCTTGGTTATCTTATGGTAACTTGTAGAATGTTTGTTATGCATTGAGACAATTATGCACATATCATGTTGGTTTATGGATAAACAACTTTGCCCCACAAATTGATGTTCTTTATATTTCTTAGACTGGAATTTTGAGACAAGTTTCCTCTATTTTGCTTTCCATTTTTTTTTCTTTTTCCTGGGGTAATCAGTTTGCACAATTATAATAGTTGCAAATGACCAGTTTAGTTCAGCTCGTCATTATTGGACCCAGACTTTGCCCAATCCTAACTTAGCCTCCATTTTTAGGGTTCGGGTCTGATTTGATCGGGATTATGGCAAGTCTAAACCTTGATTTTCTTGGTTTCATGCACAATAAAATATCTTGAGTTATGAATGTAATGTAAGGTTGTTCTTAGTTAAGCGTCTCTCTCTTAAGTACCTCTATCTATTGGGTGTTGTTAAAGGGACATGGGAACTAGTAGACAAGAAAAGCTCATTAATGCGATACATCCAACATTCAAAGCACATGAGATTCCAAACGTAAGTTGTCAGAAGTTAACATCAAACCTAGACAATATAGGCTCAACATTGTTCCAAAACTCTCCAGCTAAGAAACGAGAACAGGAACATGTTCTTTACATATGCATCTCGTGTTTCAAACAAGCTGTTTATTTTTGGTTTTATTACATTCTACGAGTACTCATACCACAAACTTCCGGTTCAAGACGCAGATCGACTTGCTACCTCTAATCCGTTTCCTGCAAAAATTTAACAGCAGAATCTGTAACAAGTTGCAAATAACAGTTCTTGTATATTATGTATTCTGAATAACAAGAGTAACCAAACTATTTGGGCATTGTTAATATTAAGCATCGGTGAATGAGCAAAAGGAGATTAATTACCGTCTGGATCAAAGAAGAAAACTTGCTTGACTTTTCCATCAGGAAGAGACTTCTGGAAAGTTTCAATCCCTTTCTCCTAACATCAATCAACGACGAGAGAAGATCAACGATTAAACACTCAGTAGAAAAACAACTGAAATCAATATTGAAACAGTTGCAGAACACTAGATGATCGTCAAAAGAGTAAGCTTTGAATTTCTGATGAAGCATAATTTGTTTCGACCAGTCAATATTCAATACCAACCATATATCCATACACCCTGATTCTGCATAATCAAGGCTCATGTGAACGAGACAAAGCAAAAGCTAAAGAAACAACACCTTGAGAGAACGAAGGAAAGAGTCGAAATTGCAGACGGAGAAGCAGATATGGTGACCCTTTGGGAGATGGCTAGGATCCCGAACCGCAGAGGTGGCACTGTAAGGACCTTCTGGAAGATTTGTTGAAGGGTTTCTCTGGATGATGTGCATCGCAAAAGCACCTGGTAAGTTTAGCCATATGACCTTTAGGTCTCCAAAATCAGGGCTTTCGATCTCTTCAAACCCAAATACCTGAAAATATTATGATCAGCCCCATTGATTTCAGAGCAAGAGGAAGGAAAAGTTAAATCAAAGAAGGTGAGGAAGAAGAAACACTGACTTGATCAGAAAGGATTAAAATTACGAAAGAGTATGACTACAACAAGTGATGTCTATAATAAAGTTCACTTCTTTTCCCCTCCAAATTAGAACAGTCTTAATTAGAAACGAGACAAGTGAAGAGACGGAAACATCCACAAAAGCACCACGAATCTCTAAAGAAAAACGCTAATTTGCAAATCCTAGATTCAAGTGCTGATGGGTAATCGATACATCCAGTTAATCAATTCAAAGGTTTCGTTTTTTTGTTTATTTTGTGTGTAGAATTTGTAACAACACAAACCCAGAACAGAGAATTCGATGAATCCAAGGAAGCAAAACCTGAAATACATGGAAATAGATTTACAAAAAAAGAGAAGTTTAAGAGATTGAAACGTCGGTTATTACCTCTTTGTAAAACTTGGCGAGCCGTGTGATATCTGATGATTCTCTGGCGATATGGCCAAGAGTCGCCATGTCGGTTCTAAGAAGAGAGAATTCAGAAACAAAGTTGCAACTTTTACAATTTGCGCACACAAAGTGAAACAAAATTGATTAATTAAAAAGATTAGTGAGTAATCATCATTAACTGATGTAGCTTAAGACACAGCCACAAACGTGGTAAAACTTGGTGCGGATTAAACCGGAGATAAGAACTCAAAATTTTTCAAATAAACAAAATCCAACCAATCAGACAAACCGTCAACAATGTATCCGGTTAAGATCCCGGTCCGAATTTAAACCCTATTTCTCGTAATCCTCCTCAATCTCTCATTTCTCAATCGCACTCTCACAGATCAGACGTTAATTCCAGCTCTTCCAGTGAAAGCGATCTCTCGGTGTTTCCGCGAAACGCCGATCGATCGGTTGAGAGAATTTGATTATGGAAGGGAATTCAGGCGGCGGAGCTGTCGGCGGAGGAGCGGCAGCTGGAGGTGGAGGGAGCGATGTGGAATTGGTCAGCAAGACGTTGCAGGTGGAGCATAAGCTTTTCTATTTTGATCTAAAGGAGAATCCTCGCGGAAGATACCTTAAGATATCGGAGAAGACGTCGGCGACGAGGTCAACCATCATCGTTCCTTCCTCCGGCATCTCCTGGTTCCTCGATCTCTTCAATTACTACGTCAATTCCGAGGAACACGAGCTGTTTAGCAAGGAATTGCAGCTTGATTCAAAGGTCTCGTCTTTCTTAGCTTCATCACTCATCTCTGTTACGGTCGTTGACTTTTTGTCTCTTTATCCTTTAGGTGTTTTACTTCGACGTCGGTGAAAACAGGAGGGGACGCTTCTTAAAGGTATCAACTTTCTTGTTTTCCTATACGCATCTGAGGTTTTAAGTTGGTGTGAACTTGAAGTTTAGGAATGTTCTTTTTCGTATTGGTAAATGAGATTTGATAGCTGAAAATTCTGATGGGTTTGATATGGCATTAGGTGTCAGAAGCATCTGTTAGTAGAAACCGAAGCACCATTATTGTTCCAGCTGGGAGCTCTCCTGATGAAGGATGGGCAGCTTTCAGGAATATCTTGGCTGAGATCAATGAAGCATCAGGGCTTTTCATGATGCCAAATCAGGTGGGATCTCGTTTTTTTTTGTTGGTTAAACATGAGCTCTCTGAGTCTCTCTCTCGGTCTCATTATGTCTTTCTCTCTTGGAAACAGAAACCTTCTGATGCACAGGAACATCTGGCTGGGCTTTCAGATGATGTTGGAGCTGGATTTATACCTGGACATGGTAGCCAAGCGGCATCCTCTTCAGAACTTACAGTGGATCGAGCATCTGACTTGCAAGGCCAGGATGAAACCGGATTGACTGGTGTTTCTAAAGTAATCAGAGCTGACCAGAAACGTTTCTTCTTTGATCTTGGGAACAACAACAGGGGACATTTCCTGAGGATATCTGAGGTAGTCTTACAAGTTCTATCTTGTTTTGCAGTTTTATAACTCTTGAGAGCTTGGTTTTAAGTTTTAAACATTGAGCATTCTCAAAACGTGAAAATATAGGTGGCAGGTTCTGACAGGTCCTCGATCATTCTACCTTTATCCGGTCTAAGGCAGTTTCATGAAGTAATTGGTCACTTTGTGGAGATCACCAAAGATAGGATTGAAGGGATGACAGGTGCAAATGTCAGGACAGTTGATCCTCCTCAGAGATGAATATTTTGATTCTTTTAAGGGGATGGAATTAAATGGAACCAATTCAAAATTCCAATCCCTTAACATATTGAATCTGGCGACATCAAGTAGCTGTTTCTGATCGTGGTGTGCAATAGCTTCACGTAATGTATCACTCATTCACATCATCTAAAATAATTCGGCAGGATCATCATTTGGCTTACATAGCAGATAAAAAGTTTGGACTTTGGAGTCTGCATCTGGGAATAAGCTGAAATCATCCACCATTTGTATCTCTCTATCTCTCTCCCTTCCATTCCTCTTAATAGACAGTTTGAAAAATGGTGAGTCCTCATTTGGTTTTGTTCTGTTTAACTTTTTTTTTTTTGTTTTTTTTTTTCTCTCAGTTTGGGTCATTGGGTGTATATCTGTTGACAGCATCATGCGTTTCAATTGTAAAAGAATATTGGGGTTTATATGTTTGGGCTAATGCCAGTGGTAATAAAAATTGAAGTTCTATATATACTTAATTGATTTGCCAACTTGACCTGGAGATTACCATTTTTGTTTTTGCAATTGAAACTACAAATGACTAACTTTTGTGTTTTAACTTGTGAATCACATATTTGTTTGCTAAATAGTTTAAACTTGGAAATGACTAACTATTGTGTTTTTACCTTTTGAATCGCTAGATAGTTTAAAATTGAAAAAAAAAATAATGTTACTTCTAATCCAAAGAAACCAAGAAAACTTGCTACACGTCTAATACTGAAGGAGCAGGAGCAGTGGCGAGAATGCTTTTGTGATTAAAAGATTTTGCCTTTTTAACCGATTCTACGATTTCAGGTAGACCAAATTTGGGAGGACTAAACAAATCACGTCAAGAAATAATGTAAGTTGGTGTACAATCAAGAGAATTTGTTGATAGAAAACAAACAGCTTTTGTGAAAATAAAAAACAAAAATTAAAAAAAATATCAGCTTCAGACAAGAAGAGAGAGAGTGAGTGAGTGAGCTTTTTAATCAAAAGGTCAAAAGCGAAGACGAGTTAAGTCGGCGTATCCTCCTCCTTCAATAAACCATCCCATCCTCTGAAGAGAAACCCTAGCCTTCACAATCGCCGCCTTCTCCAGATACATCTCTATCTACTTTTCTTGATTTCAAGGTTTGAATCAACCGACTTAATAAGCCGCCTCCTCATTTACGAGTCTTTCGAGATCTTTGAATCTTGCACGGGATTTATATCACCAGAGGTTTTGGAGATCTTCTCTGATTCCTTTCTTCTTGAATCGTTTGCAGATACACGATGAAACCGGATCGAATTTTGTTGCTCTAGATCCGTCCAGATTCATCATAAAAAATCATGACGCTATTTCCAGAGGACGACTCGATACAAATCCGCGAGGTGTGGAACGAGAATCTTGAATCAGAGATGGCACTAATCCGAGAAGTCGTCGACGATTTCCCTTTCGTCGCCATGGACACAGAGTTCCCCGGAATCGTCTGCAGACCAATCGGAACTTTCAAGACCAACACAGAGTACCACTACGAGACCCTCAAAACAAACGTGAACTTGCTCAAGATGATCCAGCTCGGCCTCACTTTCTCCGACGACAAAGGAAACCTCCCGACATGCGGTGGCTCCGACAAGAAACACTGCATCTGGCAGTTCAACTTCCGCGACTTCGACCTCAATTCCGACATCTTCGCTCACGACTCCATCGAGCTTCTCCGTCAATCAGGCATCGATTTCGTCAAGAACAACCAGATCGGTGTCGACTCGAGACGTTTCGCCGAGCTCTTCATGTCTTCAGGGATCGTGTTGAACGAGAGTGTTCACTGGGTCACGTTTCACAGTGGGTACGATTTCGGTTACTTGCTAAAGCTCTTGACTTGTCAGAATCTGCCGGAGACGCAAACCGGGTTCTTTGAGATGATTAGTGTGTATTTTCCGAGAGTTTATGATGTGAAACATTTGATGAAGTTCTGCAATAGCCTCCATGGTGGTCTGAACAATTTGGCGGCGCAGCTTGAAGTTGCTCGAGTCGGGGTTTCTCACCAGGCTGGATCTGATAGTTTGTTGACTTCGTGTACATTTAGGAAGCTGCAGGAGAATTTCTTCGTTGGTTCCATGGAGAAGTATTCTGGTGTTTTGTATGGCTTAGGTGTTGAAAATGGTCACATTGTTCACTGAAAAATTGATTATATTTAAATTATAAACCACAAAATTAAACGTTTATAACACTTTTGTTCTTTACTTTGATTCATTTTTTTGATGGTTTTAGATTACATATGTAGGTTGTTTCATAGAGAAGAGAACTATCCACACGAATTGTACTCGAAATGCTTTTTTTTTTTGACATCAATTGTTCTTGAAATACTTTACATGATGAGTAAGCAAAACACAAAATTACACAACCACACGAATTATTCTCCAAATCTGGTTTCGTATTGAGCTCCAAAACGACCAAACGAATTATATACTTCACATGTTTAGTTAAGTATTCATTGGCAGATTTAAGAGGATCCAAATTAAATAAATAGAAGAGGACTCAAATTAAATAAATAGCCCAGTGAGGCCCATTAAAGTGGCCCATATTCGCAACAAATCTGTAAAATTGGTTTTAAGGGTTCGTAAAACCCTAATATATAAACTCGTTACTCAATTTTTGCTTCCCTGAAACTCGTCGTTGTAGCCTCTCTCTCTCCCTCTAAGGTTAGTCTCTCACTGCACTGCAGAGTTCCTCTAATACTGCTTTTGTTTGAATTTGATCTGTGTTATGTATGTATGTAACGAAATTTTCTTCCTTCTCCGACGATTTTGCTTCGTTACAAATCCCTCCCCGTATTTGTTTTTGCTGATACTGATTAACTTTGTTTTTATTGGCAGATTATAAAAGGACTTTTGCTTTTCGTTCGTTAAGGCAAATTCAAAGAGTCAACATGTCTGGGTAAGCTTCTGTTTTTGATACATCTATGTTGATTTTACACCATTTCTTGTTTTAACCTGCTGAATCGGTGATAAATAAATAGTAAAGCTTAGATTTTTTTAGATCCATTTTAGGTTGTTAGGCTATTATATATTGGACTTGTGCAATTTGATGCTAATCCGAAGTCATTCAATCTCTAGACTAGCTAATTCAGGTATAGATTACATCGAATTCAGATTTCTTAATATGCTCCATAAGTCTAATTGCTTATTGTTGAGAGTTTAGGTATGGTTAATCACATAGAATCAATGTTTGTGGTGTGTGTGGCCGAGTGTTAATTCTTTCCTTTTATATCAGTGATGAAGCTGCTCCTGCTGTTGTTCCTCCGGCTGCTGAGCCAGCTGCAATCCCAGAGGACATGGACTTGTTGACTGCATTGGAGTTGACTCTTAGGAAGGCTCGTGCTCATGGTGGTGTGGTCCGTGGTCTCCATGAAAGCGCTAAGCTTATCGAGAAGCGATCTGCTCAGCTCTGTGTCTTGGCCGAAGACTGCAACCAGCCTGATTATGTCAAGCTGGTCAAAGCTCTTTGCGCTGATCACAACATCAACTTGCTTACAGTACCGAGTGCCAAAACCCTCGGCGAATGGGCTGGCGTAAGTTGTCTTTACTTCTCTTTTTTTTTTGTTAAAAGCTCTCTTTTTTAAGGAATGTTCGGTTCTTTTTGTACGACTCTGTTAGATAAATGAGTTATAATCTTGATTGTGGTTGTAGCTATGCAAGATTGATTCAGAGGGCAATGCGAGGAAGGTTGTTGGATGCTCATGCCTTGTAGTCAAGGTAAAGAGTCTTTTTACGTTCACTTAATCCATGAATCTTTGGAACCTCTTAAATAACATAAAATGTGTTTTGACTTGTGTATGGTGATTCATTGTGGCGGTTTTGTTTTTGGCTTTTACAGGATTACGGTGAGGAGACGACTGCACTCAACATCGTCAAGAAGCATATTGAATCTAACTAAATCAGCAACGTCGAATTTCAGATGCTTTCATCCTAAAAGAAACGCATTTTTTTTTCTTTCTTGTGGCCACTCTCTTTTTCTTATGTTTTCTTTGTTTTTTTGATATTTAATACTTCGTAGTGAGACAGGTCTTGAGAATTTGTTTGGAACATGAAGTTTTGTTGTTATCTAGTCTATCAATTTCATGACCCAATTCCCACATTAAGATTTTATATTTGCTCAGCATAAAGTCTCCATCTTTGATCATTCAATCCATTCTTGAAAACATCGAGTCTCCATTTTTGGTTTGGTCAAAACATTGTGCGCGAGATGTTTTTTTTCTCGTTCAAAGAAAATGAAAAACCAGGAGACAGTTTTTTTTTGGTTTTAGTAAAACGGGTTTTACACTAACAAAGAGGACGTCAAATTAAAAGAGAAAAGTAAAAGGAAACATGGTTAAAATCTGTATAACCTGTAAAACATGATTGTAACCAAACCCAAAAAAGAAATATATATATATATATATATATATCTGTAAAACCTTACTAAAGCTCTCGTCTTACACACTCGGGTCTCATCCCTTCTCCCAAAATTTCGACTTTTATAAATCTTAATCAATCTCATAAAGCCTTCTCCTTTCTCGCCGACTCTTAGAAGATTTTTAGGGTTTCGATTAGATCTGTGGTTTTTCTAAATTTTGTTCCGATGGGTGAGCGGAAAGTATTGAACAAGTACTATCCACCAAGCTTTGATCCGAAGAAGATTCCGCGGATCCGAAAACCGAAGAATCAGCAGAAGAATGTTCGATATATGCTTCCGTTTTGTATTCGATGCAACACATGTGGGAACTACATATCCAGAGGCACCAAATTCAATAGCCGTGTCGAAGAAGTAATCAACGAGACCTATTTAGGGCTCAAAACACACAGGTTTTACTTCAAGTGCACTAAGTGTTGCGCCGAGCTGATTTTGAAAACTGATCTACAGAATTCGGATTATGTAGTGGAATCAGGTGCAACTCGCACTTATGATCAACACAGAGATGAGAAGCAAGCCGAGGAGAGTGGAGATGCAATGAGTTCTTTAGAGAAGAGAAGTTTGGTTTCTAAAAGAGAGATTGAAGTTATGGCTGCTCTTGATGAGATGAAATCAATGAAATCTAGACGCATGTCGGTGAACGTAGACTCTATGCTTGAGGCTTTGAGTAGAAGAGACGACGAAGAAAAAGCAAAAGAAGAGGATGCAGTGCTGATAAAGTCTATCAGATTTGGTAAGCAGAGGAGGATTGCAGAAGAAGCAACCGATGAGAAGAAGAGAAGAATGGAGGCAATAGATGAGAAGAAACCTCAGACTAAGAGACTTGCTTGCGGAATTCAGACCTCTTGTGTTCGCATAATAACATCAAAGAAGAAGGCAACAAGTAGTATGGGACTCGCATCTCTATGTCACAACTATGGTAGTGATGAAGAAGACTGAATTAGGTTTGCTGAAAATCCAGAATCATGTTATAAACTAGTTCTAGAGACTACCATTATCACTACTTTTGCATATTGAAGTAGCTTTTTTACTTCTTTGTAAATGACAAACATTTTTGGTTACATGATGTGGTTATGAAATGGTTTTCAAGTTAACAGTTTGCTTCATTCTTCTCAAGTAACCACCGGGTTGGAACCGAATACACCACAACCCCAAAAGGTATGGCATTTCACATTTTTACATAATCATAATCTTCCTTAATTGGATTTCATCTCAATGTCTGCATCCTCTTTAGGAGTAGTGTCTGGTGAATCTTCTGGCAAGAGACCGAGTAGAGGCAGAGGGAGCAATGAGCTAAGATTGCATAGGATAATAAGCGTTGACAGGTTACCGAAACTGTCTCTTGTGATGCCGAATACTTGGGTCAGTCCTGCTCCCATAAGTCCACCAAGAACACTGCCTCCATTGGAGATTGACATGAGTGTAGCGAAGAGAGTTGCTTCCATTCCTTCTGGACACAGTCTTGCTGCTAACACAAGAACCGGCATGAATGAAGCCTGTGACAGTTTGATTTTAAGCTGTCAGTGCATTAATACTAACACGTTGCAATAATGCTGCATAGCTGTAGAATCATAACTATAAAGCCTTTGAGAAAACTAATGCAGACAAAAGCATAGACCTGAGCAAGAACTGTTAGGATTAGAGAGTCTCCGATAGCAAACCACTCGTCGCTTATTCCCAACTGCCTGTTTAACCCCGTCACGAGGAAAACCTGCAAAACATAAGAGCAGTCTCAAAAGTTATTATATCGAAGAAGGAAAAGTTCTTCTAGGGAACAGGTGGGACTAACCTGAGTCATCCCGAGACCCGCGCCGAAAATGGTTGTCACGAGAAAGATTTTTCTCAATGGAACAGTCTTGAGGAATCCATTGTACAGTCCTACTCCAAGTAATGAAGCAATTGAAGTCACAAGTTTAACTCGTCCTAGAAACTCTGGAGTAAAGCCGAGCTTGTTCGTTCTGATAATAAATTAAACCAGATAGCATTAGCTAGCAACTTAAGTAAACTACCATCTCAGTGAATATGAAAACAAGCCGTTGACCATGAACCAAGGGGAAGAGGACATACGTGAAGTAAAACATTGCGGAATCGGAGTGTGGTGTGGCTTGCCATAAGAAGATAAATAAAGTCGGGAGAAAAACATTCGGTTGCTTGATGGCACTCCATAGCTGAATCATGTTCTGCTTTGAGGTCTGAAGAAAGCCAGGACTTACCAAGGTTATGTTCTCTTTCTGCCCTGATGCTGCTCTGACCACACGGTGTTCGTTCACGAGAACAGCAACTGCTGAAGTGATCAAAGGTAGCAAAGCTGTCAACCCGAATACAAACCTGAGGTGTAACAGCTTTTAGAATGCCACCAAGTTAGTTATCTATGCAACGTGATACCGGAGAAGATAAGCTTCTTTCAAGGGCTAATTGTGTACTGTACCTCACACCGTATGACTCCACCAGGGAGCCGCTAAAGTAGGAGCTCACAATTCCACCAAAAGCTGAGGATCCCCAGCATAAGGACTGCAGAGATCCTGACACGCTTTGAGACTCACCACGAGCCCGTTCCACTACCATTGAGTCTACTACCTATTGAAACTTAACCACTCAACAATTCAATGTGCTGAAATATCGAGTCTATCTACTCAACCGAGCAAACTTAGCCAGAGTCAACTAAACCATCTAATGGGTTAGAAAAACTTACAACATCAGAAAAGGCGACAGAGAGGGAACCGAGAAGTATACAAGTAGCAGCACTATATTTACTGTCAACAAAACCAGCCATCAAACTCCAAGAAAATGCACCAAGAAGTCCCGAGAGAACTAGATATGACCTCCTTCGATAGCCAAATAGAGGTACAGAATCACTGTGAAAAGGACCAAGTTTCTTAGACTTTGCTATTTGGTCACAATGGTCTTTCCAAGATATAATCAGAGTGTTAACAAGAACAGAGGTGATGAAGGAGTCATACCTGATAAAACCATAGAGAGGCTTAACAAGCCATGGCAATGAAGAAAGCCCCGTTATCACAGCTGTCTAGTCAAGAATTATATTTTGTCAGCCTCTAAAGATTATTTTCATGAAAGTTCGATAAGAAAAGTCAATCAATCTCCTTACAAATCTGCATTGCAAATTCACTTATAACACCGATTTTGCAAAACATTACAAGGACATACCTCTGCAGGATCAAGATGCAAGTCGTCTTTTAAATAAAAACTAACAGCAAGCCTCGCGAGCCCTAAAACACCTTGAACGAAATACACCATTGCTACTGCAACATTGTCCGGTGATAACTCAACACCGAAAATTCTCTTTCTGCTACTAAGGTTTCTTCCTTTACGAGGCTGTGTTCTAATAGAAGTATCTCTTTCTCCTTCGATATCTGTCTTTGATGTATCTCCTTCAACTACACCTATAAACTCACACATTTCTCAAATTAGAAAATTTGAGAAATACCCAATTCGTGATCATAAGAACAGAAGCTAGTCCCAAGCTCACTAATTAAACACACAAAAATGGTAATTTAATAGTCGCGCGATTTTCAGTATCTCTTAATCCGAGAATTTTGAATTTTTGCCAAAAATTAATCTCAGAGTGTCACAATACTGACTACTGCGAACCAATTCCTTCAAAACACTATATTTCGCTATACCCAGAAAATTTGAAAGCATAAGGAATAAATGGTAGATGAGGAACTTACTAATTCTAGAATCTAAAAGCAGGCTTTCCTCAGAATCCCGCCTGCGAGGAAGCTCCGGGATTGAAACTATGGCGGACATATCTCTTTTATCCGGAGGTCTCCGACGAATCTTCCGGCGGTGGGATCGGGCGGCGATTGCAAGGCGTCGTGTCCCGTTGTTAGTGGGGAGGAAGGTGAATGGCAAAACTGTGATTCGAGAAGGTGAGATTGGGATAGAGAAAAGATTGCGAGTCGCCATTAAATTAAAATAATTAACCTTCTCTTTTTAATGAACACTCCGTGTCTTGCGCTCTCCTCCAGTCTGTGGATATATAATATACATTTTCTTTTCTTTTTATCTTCTGACCTTTTTTACTTATACAACAATTATTTTAGGTAATTTTTTCTGATTATTCTTTTTTTTCCTTAACATCTTCATTTTCTTTTTAGCTAGCTACGCAAGTGACAAATAAAATTTTTTGTTTTAAAATTTGTCATTATATATATTAAAAAATTTAGAAACAAAAAAAAAAGGTTCTGAAACTACAACTGAAAAAGTTAAGAAACTGAAACTGAAACTTCATTTATGTTCAAGACACTGAAACTGAAACTTCATTTGTTTACATAAAATTTACATGAAAAATACATGACAGCATTTTTTTTATGAAGCAAAGATTAGTTCATAAAACAAATTAAAGAATTAAATTTATTATCAAACAGATAACATTTTTGTTGTATACTACAATAGCGACAACATTTATACCAGCTGCTAAATTTATTTGTGGTAACTGCTAACCTTCAAATAAAGCATACAAAGTTTCTTAAACTAGCTATATAACCACAAAAATTAGAAAAAACAATAAATCGTCTAATTGGAAAAATGGTCAAACATGGTTTGCCATGTGGCATTATGGGCATATCGCAACTCAATAATAGGAGTTGGCCGAATGCTAAAATGATCCAAGACATTTGATTGTTGCGTATTTGACCGCGCGAAGCAAGAAGGAAAGTTCTGTTTTTTTTTTTTGTTACAAAATTCTGATTACTTAAATGGCGATATGTAGAACCAAATATCATAACCCATAAAATATTATTTCTAAAAAGAAGCCTCAGATAAACCTAGAAAACTCAAAAGAATCATCATCATCATCAGAGATGGATATCGACTCATGCAACATCAAACCAACGGACAAGTCCCAAACCGCCGTAAGTTCCTCACCGCCGGTTAAAATCCATCTCCGGCCAATGACTCTCTCCGACATCGACGACTTCATGGTGTGGGCAACTGACACAAACGTCACACGCTTTTGCACGTGGGAGCCTTACACGAGCCGAGAAGCCGGGATGGCTTTCATTAACGACGTCGTTTTGCCACACCCTTGGCTCCGAGCTATCTGCTTAGACAACGACCGTCCCATAGGCTCTATCTCCGTCACGCCCGTCGACAAGATCAGAGGAGAGATCGGTTACGTCATCGGAAGTAAGTATTGGGGGAAAGGAATCGCGACGGAGGCGGTTAGGCTTGTGGCGGCGGAGATATTCAAGGAAAAGCCGGAGATGGAGAGGCTTGAGGCACTTGTCGACGTGGATAACGTCGGATCTCAAAAGGTTCTTGAAAAAGTTGGGTTTGTGAGAGAAGGCGTTATGAGGAAATTTATGTATCTTAAAGGAAATGTTAGAGATATGGTCATGTTTAGTTTCTTGCCTTCTGATTCTTTGCACTGATCTTGATTTATATCTATAGGTAAAACACATTATAGTTTTTCAGAGTAATTAATTTGTCTGCTATATATCTGTATTTTGCTCAGTTTGTGAATCACATGTATAATTTGATGTGATGCTCTATGAATTTCTCTTCTTCTTATGTTGTTGTAACTTTTATACATTTACCATATATATTATACCATAATTATTTTAATAATTGGAGAGTACAGGCCTTTGTATCTACCGTGTTCACTTCATCAAATAAAACAAAGATTCCATTTCTCATAAAAAAAAGTAAGTTTAACACTGATCTTTAAAAGCACCCTAGAAAAAAATGTGAAAAAAATACAATATATGTACTTATATGTAATGAAAACAAAAAAGCACAAGATGGTATGAAGATTTCTAACAACGATTAGATGAATGAAAATCTGTTCAACAAGATTATGTTAAGAAATGGTACAAGACAAATATACGAATAAAAAATCTGTTAATAATACTCAGACAACATGTTGAGTCTTTGCATTGACTACTAGTCTACTACAACTAATCAACTATACACCAACGCGACGACCACACCACGTTTGTACAGTACCACAATTATTAACAGTACCAAAAGAATTTACTGTAACCACTTGAAAAAAAAAAGGTTTAAAATCCTATTTGGGAAAGCGACCACTCTCGTCTTGTCACGTGGAGTTATGGACATCCCACTGGAAGCAACACGGTCCGATCTATACTTTGTTTGGCAACCAAGTAAGTGTCGAAAGTCAAAGGTCAAACTTGACAACAATCCACTCACACGATGACACATCATCTTCCTGTCGTAGCTTTCATCAATATTTTAATCGAAGAATAATATAATACTATCACCAACTTTATTTTAAGCAAAACCAAGAAGCCAAAAAATTCAAGTTTTTGCTAATCGCGATGTGTATAAAACAAGATATCGCATTTGACGTTATTGATGTGATATCTCAAAAAGATCATTATCCTAAATGGAGACGACGGACTCGCACGAGACACAACCAACGGTGGTTTATTCGCCGCCGGGAAGAATATCACTCCGGCCGATGACTCTTTCCGACGTTGACGACTACATGGTTTGGGCCACAGACGCTAAAGTAGCACGCTTTTGCTCTTGGGAGCCTTGCAAAAGCCGAGAAGAAGCCATCAAATACATAACCGACTCGGTCTTGACACACCCTTGGCTCCGAGCCATCTGTTTAGAAGACGACCATGCGATCGGATACATCTTGGTCATGCCGGTCGATAAGATCAGGAAAGAGATCGGTTATGTGTTAGCGAGAAAGTATTGGGGAAAAGGGTTCGGTACGGAGGCGGTGAGGCTAGTGACGGCGGAGATATTCAAGGAAATGCCGGAGATTGAGAGGCTTGAGGCACTCGTCGATGAGGACAATGTGGGATCTCAAAGGGTTCTTGAAAAAGTTGGGTTTACTAGAGAAGGTGTTATGAGGAAGTTTATGGTTATGAAAGGAAGTGTTAGAGATATGGTTATGTTTAGTTTCTTGCCTTCTGATACTTTGAAGTAAAATTGATCAGCAAAAAGATTATTAATTCAGATTATATAACGCTGGCCTTAATGTGATTCATAACGTAAAATATGATGTAAACACTCTGTTTCTGTTTTTTTCTGTTTCCTCTATATTTATGAGCTTATTTTTAGGTTTGTATTAGTGTCTTGTCTCCTCTAAACCAAGTACACTTGGCCTTTTGAATATTTGTATTAAACAGAGAATTTACATCATCAATTATAGAAACCATTTGAATTCAAGATCTCATGGTCTTTGACAATAAAAGATCAAAGGCGTTGGAAAAGAGTGTAACAGGGAAATTTACTCCTCCATTCAAAAAGATCGATCTTGGATATGGTTTCGATGTAACTCGATGATGTTATGAGCAGTGTTGATGGAAAAACAAGTCACAACTGCATCCCACATTCCTGAAGTTTACAATTAAACAAATGAACGGTGTCTTTGAAATGAAACATATATAGTGTCTTTGAAATGAAACATATAGCATCTTGGCTTAAACAAAAGCGAGTCATCGCAGTTTCTTACCTGCGTGACCTGATTCATTGTATACTACAACAAAATCACCACCACACATAGAGAAGCCTTCAGTTATTCCTTCACTGCTCACAGAATATGTTTACAACAAAACTATTTTTGTAAAGTGACATAATGATTGTAGTTACATGAAATCACCAATGCAAAGTTGCTTGAACACTTTCAATTGAGTTCCATTATGTTTACCAGGAAAACAGATATTCATGGTACCTAAAACTAAGTACACATTCCAAAACCATATTAGGCTGATCATGATTGTGGCAAATGTAAGTTATTCCGACACTTTTTCTGCTTTGGATTGGTATTTAAAGACTTTGCAAAGAGGTTGCTCATGAAGAGAATATTAGAAAAGGGTTTAAGACTTACTTTAGAATAACCATTCCTAGCCATTACCGTAAAGGGATAAGTTTACAATCCAAGAAAGATAGAACACCATAAACAAAAACCAGAAAATAGTCATAGAATAACATAAGGACTGTAAAAACTAAGAGGCCATGATCTCAAGTTATAAAGTCGGAAACATTTGCATAAAGCTTCACGTCCTCTGCATGGTGTAGAAAGGTGTGAACTCTGTGATGACCCTGAAACGCACCCATTCCTTGGATTTCAACTCTTCTGACAGTTCCACGCTCGAAATTGTAGTAGAAAACATAGAAAAACACTGATAAATAGCGAGGGGACAGCACAATTTCATCTCTACTAGTACCACAAGTCATTCCAATAAAGTATAACTTGGACTCTGCAACTACATTCTTCCACAAAAGAGAAAATACGTATACTTGCTTCGACCATTCATGTTTCTCAGCGTCTACTAGAACCCACAAATCAAAACCACTACTTTGTCCAGTAACTTCGCCACCCAAATCTGCCGTGAGCATACCTAATTTACCCTTGTAGTTTACCACAACTTCTTCACGCCACAGATCAACCTCGGCTTTTCTGATAGATCCAAACTTCTCAGACCTAATATCAAAGCAAATGATAGTAGAAGCCCCTAGATCATCTTCGACCATAGCTTGATAATACAAACAACCATCGATGCATATCCCATCAAATACGGGATGATGAGGTATGCCACATTGGATCATTCTCCATGATAGGTTTCCAGTTTCTAATGTCAGAACTTGATGCTCCTCAGTTATCCCTCTATCTCTGTAACATGACCAGCTCATGGACAGTATCTTGAACTTTTTACCAATCTGATCATACACGAAGAAGCTTCTCACGTTAACCCTCCTCGTCTTCACTTTCGGTAATTCAAATGACTGTCCGGTGCTAGGGTTACATATAACCGGCACCGTTTCTTTTCTTCCCTTCACGATCCGCTGATGCGTGTGGCAGACGTAACCGCGGACATGGCCACAAATTAGGCTGGAGTATTGGTCAAAGGGGAACTTCGCGTGATGTTTGAGGGTTACAAGAGGCGAGTTCTCGTTTTGGACCTGAGGTGCTGAGAAGAAGTGCGAGTCATCGTCTTCTTGGCAGGAGAACAAGAGTTTTGGAAGAGAAGAAGATCTTGTGAAGAACATTTCTGTGAAATCTTGACGGCCAAGCATGGAAGACCATGGCTTCGATACGCAGCGAAATCTCGCAATAGATTTTGCCGGTAATCTCAAGAGTATTTCGAAAATAAGATCATCAACTGGGATCGGCTCAGCCTCCGAGACCTTCTGCAGCCGCCGTGATTTCATGGCGGACACTTGCTTTGAACCCTAATTCCCTTGAATTAACTAGAGAGGTTTTTCGGCAATATCATCTAAAAATGAACCATATTGATGGGATCTAGATTAATTGTTAATTTTAATGTTAATTAAATCTTTTAATTTATGCTTAATCATAGGGCCAGTAGTCTCCATTCTCCACTTCCCACTTCCCACTTTCTTTATTTTTTCTTTCTTTGTAGGATCGATCAATTGTTTTCCTTTGTGTATTTAAAGACTTCATGGTTAAGAACTTAAGATAATGGCACAAAAATAAGCAAGTTATTCTCAGTCAATTTCCCAAAGATTAGTGCATATTCTATATGTTGGACTCACTTAGTGTATGATTCATATGTAAAAATAGGATGTCAACAATGAAAAGTTCAAAAAACAAAAAATTGATGTAAACACTCTGTTTTGTTTCTCTCTCTCTCTCTCTCTTTTTTTCTGTATTTGTGAGCTTGTTGTTATTTTTGGTTTGGAAAATAAGCTATGGAAAGATTGAAAATTTGCCTAGTATCGTTCGGAACGTTCTTTTAAAAAGAAAAAAAAAGTATCGTTCGGAACGACTTTATGAACAATTTTTTTTTTTTAAATGGCAATAAACTCAGATTGTGTATGAGAAAGCCCATACATCCCAATATTATGGTCTAAATCCAAGGTTCATTAAAGATAAACAATTTCAGTGGTGACATAAATTTTGAATTTAAGTGTAATTTTTATCTTCAAGATTATGTGTATATTTATAATTTTTTTTATTTTATTTTTAGCAATAATCTATAGTTCTATTACAAATTATGAAAATTATTATATCAAAAAATTTATAACGGATATATACTTGCCAAACAAATATTATGTATAAACCTATTTCTGTTAATTTATATATATAATAATAAGTTGTATTTTTTGGAATTCAGAACTTAGATTTATTTTTTAGTCTGACAATATTAATGAATTTTTTTATTAATCATTAGACTAAATAGGCTTCTTGTATATATGAGTTTATGTATCTCTATTTAGTGAAGTGAACGAGATAGAAAATATAAAATAATCTGAAAAAGGAGGATAAAAGAAAAACGATTTTTGGTCATAGAGAAGAAGAAATAAATCTGCGTGTGAGGCTGCTTTCGCTTCCCACTCACGAAAGCCTATACTATAATTTTATTTTATGCAGCCTTGTTCTGACTTATACTTTTAGAATTTGTTTTGACTTCTTATCATTTTGTATTTTTTACAATTTAGCCTCAGTATAAATACATATACATGTACAGTTGTACACAGTATGCCAAAATATTTTTCGGTTCCTTTTAAAGTTGCTTCATATGCTTGTACAAAGATTCCATTCAATATAATTGGCCACTTAATACATATATAGGCTATAGCTATACAATTAAGATTAGTTCAACTAATCGTACGAAACAAATATATTTTGTGAACTTTATTGATAAAATCACTTTATAAATATGAGATTCTATTGACATAAGAAATTATAACTCCTATAAATCATAACTCGAAAATAAATTATTAACTGTATAAGTGTAAGAAAAAAATGGATTAACTTTTATAGGTGTTCAAGTAAATCATTTCATTATACACTTCTGGACCACACTTTCCATTCCTTCTTTATATAATTGTTAATGTTCTGGAAAATAAGAATTTCAATGAAAAAATAGAACTGATCATTCTCTGACTTCACACATTTTACAAGAATGTTTTTGTTTTTTTGGTTTATACTTATTGCCAAAAAAAAGGTATTTCCAAGTGTTGTTGTAATCACGAAAGCTGAAACAAGAGAAAGCATGAGCAAATAGGAAAAAGAGAAAAGCGCATGAGATTACACAACACACTCTCTACACTTCCATACTCTTTTTCAATCATTTCCTTGTACATTTACATCTCCACACTATTCTCTCTCTTACACTTAATTTTTGATGTATCAATAATATTAAACCATAGAAATTGTCTACATAAATTACAGTAAATAAACTCAAACTAATGATTGAAAATTATTAAACTTTTTGCACGCAATGCTATTAAAATAATGCAAAGTGTTTATATTTCAAATTTGCATTAGATGTTATATAAGTTGATATATTGACAGATTTTAGTGATCAAATAGTTGAGTTTCATTTCTCCCATAATACTATATCAATATGTTTAGTTAAGTTGTTTTTGTACTTTATGATTTGACTAACTTTTTTGATCAAATAGTTCCCTCACATTTTCCTTGTTATGTATATTAAGATCTATCATTAACATGTGTGTGTGTTTATGTGTGCAACCCTCTTTCCATTTACCAATCTTTGGTCCCAAAAACACAGAAACAGCAGCCGATTGATTTGTATGTAAATTACTCTAGTAGTCATGTGTTTATAATGAATGTCAAAATCGATATAATATCATAACTCTGAGTCTGTGAGTACGCATTCCATGACTCATTTATATATGATAGTAAAAAAATAATCATTGAATTTATAGAATCAGAGAATGAGTGAGCTTCGAGGTTATCAAGATACCCTAACTTTTACAGTACAACGATCATTACAATACGTCATCTTTTGATTCTTTTAACTTTTTCTTTGCAAGGAAACAATGATAATGAATAAAAATACAACAATTGCTTTTCTTTTTGTATAGTCTTTTTATTACACTTAAACGGCTAATCTTAATACCTTATATTACAAGCATTACACCATCATTATCTCGGGAACACACTTCTACTTATAACATGCAAAAAAAAATTCCCTACAAAAGAATGATTAGTTATAAAATTCTTTTTCTTCCATCTGTCAGTTTGATAATCCTGCAAAACACACAAGTTTTTAATAAGTTAAACTGTTATTAACAAAATCGAAATAAAACTACATTGAGATTAATTTTACCTAAAAAAAGAAAATCCATGAGAAAGAAGAACCAAGTCAAAATTACAATCCTCTTTACACCTGTAAAACCGAAAACTTACCCGTTAAGACACGTTGAAAAAACCGAACCGGAAACATATGTATATCAGAAATTGGACCAACCTGTTGTTTGTTTCCTTTGTGTTAAAAGGAGCAATGGAATGTCTCAATCACTCTTCAAGGCTTCAACAATCAAAAAAATACTTTAATTCACCTGACAAAAGCCGAATCAGATTACATACCGTAAGTGAAATGATGAAGAGAATATACAATAACTCTTTAAGGGATTTCAGAAACAAAGTTTTAAATATAACGAATCTTGGGGTTTCTAATCAGTTTTTTCTTTCTGACGATGCAGAGACAATCATATCACATATTCGAATAAAAAACACGTAAATAGATGCCTATAACAGGTCCAGTTTTATCCAAATCAGTCGCTATGCCTTAAATGATATGAGAGAAACGTGTTGGTTACTTTCTTGGCTTATACATAATAAATGCACACCAATGATAATGGACTTACTTAGTCTCTATGCTGCGTTTCAGGACCACAACTACTACTACTAGTCCACTACTAATTAAGTATTAATGGACTACACTGGCTTTAATAGCTTCATGTCACTGACACTACATTCTCTGTTATCTCCTAATTTTCTGGTTAGATTTATAACTTTTATGAATAGAGATGTTACCTTGAAGAGCGGAGGAAGAACTCCTTTTGGTTGTTTTGCTTTTAGAAAAAAGTTAGCTCGGTGTATCCTCGGGAGTAAGGTAAGAGTTCTTCAGCTTGGACCCGTGAAGTGGAGTAACTCGTGGTTCGCTTTAATCTCTTGTGATTTGACTCAACCTCTGCGCTGAATATGCCATAAACTGGTCTATGATCCGAGAACCGTGACTCCCCTCTTACATAAGACAACTGATGCAGCCCTTCTCCATACCACAATATTCTATCACACCTTTTAGTAACAAAAAAAAGATACAAAACTATTGTCAGATCACAACATGGTTCTTGTTTTCTTTTATAATTGTGAATGCAATAAACTCACCAAGCAGGAGTGCGACGTTTCTCCTTTGGATGCAAATCATCTCCTGCATATCTATCTGAGTTAGTTGAGTATTTGTAAGTTGGTGGGAAGTAAATCTTCCCTTCGTTCCATCCTTTAAACACATGGCCTCGTCTCTGCTCTATCCGTAACTGCAGCAAAAATGTTGTTTTTAAGTGTTTCAGAACAGAAGACACTATATAATGAGGAATGTGAAACTCTATTGCTTTATATATGTTACTAAAATGTACCTGGTCGTTCTCTAGTAATGCTCTCCAGTTTTTCATCTCGACAAGTGCTTTCGCAGATCGATAAGAGAGTGCTATCCGGTAATTCAGATCCCCAAGCCATATTACTCGACTAAATCAAATGGAAAAACCAAAAAAAAAAATGAGTGCAAGAGACTGATGAAGTGGAAGATATGATTCAATCCAAGAGACTCTGAAGATAAAGTTTTTGATTCATTTACTCATGCTGAAGGATATTCTCTGGGGACTTGTCATCTGAAGAACTCTGGACACGAGGAAACCGTGTTTTCTTGAGTATCTCCATGACATCAGAGTTTCTCCTCAGCTCATCTCCTTCTTTTTGTCCCGAGGTCAAATGTGTGCAGACAAAGCAGAAGCTTGTTTGGTGAAGCAACATACTAATTGAGATTGATCCCTACAAGAAACCACAATTGCACATCATCATAATGAACTTAGTAACTAACTAAACTAACTCACACGGTAGTAAAGTTACCTTATTTCCAAGATAACCCATTAAACCTCTGCCAACACAAGATACTTTCATGTTCTTGACGTGTTCTCGTAACTCGCTTTTCACCCAAATTGTTAGAAAGATACCAACCATTTGCTTGCTCGCAACCAAACAATACTGCGATGAGTTCCACGGGATTCTATACCCATTCTCGTTTGATGCATTTGACACCGGAGAACACAAGACTGCGCTTGGTGAATCCCCTGGACCATTATCATCATCCGAAGAACCCCACTTAGAGACATCACTGTGCCGAGAATAATCACTCGGTCTAGAGTAATAATCACTTGGTCTACTAGAGTAATAATCACTTGGTCTACTAGAGTAATCACTAGTCCTTCTTGAGTAATCACTGGCCCTATGATTGCACCTGAAGCTCGGGTCGAAATCACTTGGTCTTTGACTGAAGAATACGCGATCACAGACGCTAAAACGACGGTCAAGCCGTGGCTGTGGCACTGAAGGGTCGTTCTCATCCGTTCTCCATGTGCTCGGGGTCTGGAAAGACCGTCTGTTGAATAAAGTCGCGTTCTTTTGCCTCGAGGATCCAGAGAAATCAGCATCAATCTCTGCAATGGGGACAGGAATAGGAGACGGAGTGTGACAGACGCCGCTTGTCCCAGGGATGTTATTGAGCGTTTTTCTGATGAGTGAATGCCATTTTTTGGCAGGACCATTGTCTTCAGCTCCAAGAACGTTACCAGCATTAAGAGGAACAATCTCTTGGAATCTAAAACAGCACACAACAGTATAAAACATGTCATTAGGATCGTTTCTTGAGCAAAGATGGACATTCTTGGTATAAAGATGTGATAGTAACATACCCGAGTACGTATATATCTGCAGGAGCTGAGGAATGAAGCCACTCGTCAAGGTTTAGATCTGCAGGAGGAGAGAGTCCAGCAACGTTCCATGTAGCTACGAAGATGCTGTTCTCAGGGTACAACCAACATGAGATTCAACTTCCATGGATTACAATATAGTAACACACATTTTGTATATATCTATGTTTACCTGTAGTTTTGGACATCAATGATTCTGGGGTTTTCATAGTTCATTCTCCTTTGTCTAGCTTGCTGCTCCCAGTTCTTATTGAGTTTCTCTGTGATATTCAGAAACCATGAGAAAAAGAAGGAAACATTCTCATAGAGTTTTGATCATGTATAATTGATAAATGATTTTTTTACCAGTTTTGCTCTTCTTGATTGTGCAGGGCTCCCTCGCGGAGAAGCTATTTCTGTGCTCAGCTTCTTCAACACCTTAATTAATTTAAAAAACAAAAAAAAAACAAGAAAGAAAACAGACGATTGAAATTAGTCACAACAATCCAACTGCTAAATTCTTTAATATCCACCGAAAATGGTGGTTAAAGCAGAAGAAACAGAAACTGTAAATTGACCTGTAAACTCATAAAGAAAAAGAAAAAAAAAAAGTGAACTTGGGATGTTTGTTTTCTCAGAAAAGACAAAAAGATTGCAATTAACGCTCTCCAGAAAAGAACAAGAACGAGTTTTTAACAAAACCCAGAAAAGGGAATTTAAGTTTAAGACTTTTTACCTTGAGGAACAGAAACATCTGCTTGAAATTCTTCTGTTTTGCTTTTGATGTTGAACCATTTCCTCACCATCTTCTTGGACCAAGACAACTTCATTGAAGGAAAAAAGGAAAGGATTTAGTGAAACTGTTCATCTGAACTTTCATGGAGATGGAAAAGAATTGAATAACAAAAAAAAAAAACCTTGCTTTTCTTGGATTTGTCGTCTCTCATTGCTGCTCCTAATTTGATAAACTATTTGTCTCTGTTTGTTCTTGATTTATCCTTGCAATTAGAGACTCACTCCATACAAAAACCCCAGAAAACAACAGAGATCAAATCAAAATGTCGAACAAATTTGGGGTTTATAGTTGAATCACTGTTTTAAAAGCATAAAAAGGTTCAAAATTGACATGAATTGGCTTCTTTCCTCCTCCTTTAGATCAGACAGAAGCTAAGCAAAGACTAAGTTGCAGCAGGATTAAGGGTTTTTTCTAAAAGACAGGAATTAAGAAAATGGGTTTAATTTCTGAGATCTTTCAGCCAAGAGAGACAAAAAAGACTTTTTTCTTCTTTTGCTGGTTCTTCGAGAATAGAGAAGAGAAGATAGTTTGGAATAAGCAGAAAAAAGTGTTAAACAGACAACAATTCTTGAAGCAGGGAAAGACAATGAGGAAGATTTGGAGAGAGAAAGCTAAAGTAATTTGAAGAGAGAGTGCTGGTTTAAGCTTTCTCCTTGATTCTGCTTCTTCTTCTTCTTCTAGTTCTTCTTCTAAGATAGAGAAAGATAGAGAGAGAGAGAGTGTGAGCCTCGTTCTCAGTGAAACGGCAAAGTAAAAGCAGTGGATTTGAACAGAATAAAGCGCAGAGAGAGAGAGAGAGAACTTACAAGGAACCTTGCCGTAGACTAATCAGTCCTTATGAGCTCTTTTGTTTGGCTGAATTTAATTACAATTACTCAATTACTAACTGATTCGATTATACAGGATCAAATATTAAACGGAGATTTATTTCAAAAAAAATAATTGATTTGTAATCTAGTTCTTTAATAAAAATCTAAATACCTTTTAGCATGCATTTTCTTAACATTTGAATATTTTTTACTGTTGGTCTCATAGTTTTTTTCTAAAAAATTACATACGTTAATTAATTAGTAATTTCCAAATCACATAAAAGTTATATCCTCATTTTATAAATATATTTCTGATGCTATATTTTAACTAAACTTGTAGATTTAGGAAACATGCAACAATATGATTAAAAAAGGATAATCCATATATTTAAAACTATTGTAAAAGTATACCTAATAAATTACACAATAACGGATAAATTTTGGGTAGTACGGATATTTAAAAACCATTAATCTAATATCCTTATTTTTAATTAGAGTTATATGAGGAATTAAGTATTTCATATAGTTTCAAAATATTAATAGAAATTTTAAAAAATCTCTTGATGATTTTTAATATAAGTAACTAGATTTTAACTATGTGTGTCCGCATGGGAATGTATTATTTTTTATTTCTAATATAAGTTGCTTTTATCTTTTTTATTTAGATATAATTTTTTTTTGTTATTTATTTTTTTTAAATCAAAAAATTGTTATCATATTTAAATTTTAAACAGTAAAATTTGTATATTAGTAGAATAAGAGTATACGTTAATTAAGTATACATTGATCTAATATTAATTATAAACTTTGTTATTATGTGAATTTAGATTTATACATAAACAATCTTTATATCTATGAATTTGCTAATCCATCCATTTAGTTGTCTTAAATCATTTTTAATATCTTACATGTTTTGATAAACTAATCCGTATAAAACTATAATTATAATTGTATAACCCTATAAATATTTACTAATATGGAATATTTGGACCAATTGGTTATGAAAAAATATAATAAGATATTTATTTACTATTTGTGCTATTAAAAAAATGTATATATATATATATAAACGGATTAATCTGTTAGTTTAATTGTCTCAAATCATCTTAATATCTTACATGTTTTAATAAATTAACTCATGGACCTTAAATATATATATATATAAAACTCTAATCAGCTTGATCATATTATTATATAATATAAATATTTATTAATCTCAAATATTTGATATTTTAGATCGATTGTTTATGATAAAATACGATAAAATATTTATTTACTATGTATTTTTATAAAAATATTATTTAAATTTAAAATTTTAAATTAAATCTTTTCTGTATTTAAGAAATTCTAAAATATTAAAATTATTATCTAAATTTTCGTAATAAAATTTAATTATAATTTTTTTGATTTTTTTGAATTTAAATTAAATTGAATGTAAATTTTTGTAACTAAATTTAATTAAATTTCTAATAATTTGAAATTTAAATTAAAGATGATCTAGATTTTAGGAAATCTAAAAATATCTAAATTAATAACTAATTTTCGATAATTAAATATAAAAATAAAATAAATATTATAAAAAAATTTTAGGAGTGTTTGGATGCAAGCACTAAATGTGCTTCTGTTTTAATAGAATAGATTTTAAAATTTCAATTATAGGTTCTCGTATCCATTTAAATAATTAAATTATTCCAACAGAAGAATTATTCTAACATATATGAGTCTCCTGATTAACTGATACATTTATATGTAAGAAAATTAAATAATAAGAATAAAAGTAAACCTTTTTTAAAAAAAAATACATTCAAAACGATAATCGTTATAGAGAAAAAAAAAATGCAACAAGTCAACAACTCTAGTGAAACAAAGGTGCTAGTAAAGGCAATCGTAATCTTCGATGTGATTGTAAAATTAGTACTCCATAATACGAGTAATAAAATAAAAGTAATTACTTATTACGAATATCAAACTTCATAATCAACATAAATAAAGGAGTGATGTTGGGTAATCGAGAGGTCTATGTCTGTGCGTTTGTACTCATAAATAGGTCAAAAAAAAACCTATAAGGTAACAACGTCAGGTCGTGTTTTCTTACATCACCAAAAATCATTAAATATTAGTACGGTCAGTCAGATATTAAATTTCTCTCTACTTGTTTCATCCATATTTTTCTGTAATAGTAACACTCGAATTCGCATGCGATGGATGGGGTGCTAATCCTGTGTTCGATGTGACTATAGTTCAACGGTTTCGCAAATTCAAGACTACTTTTGATTGATTAAACTTGCTATGCGCACTGAATCATAAAATTAAGATTACACACAATATACTGTTTATTGTCTACAAAAAAACTCACATAAAATTTTGCATCAATATTTTGTCACTTTTATACTTAAACCATAAAACCAAAATCTAATGTAATTCAAAAAATAAAAAATTGGTTAACCATTAGCCCAATGACATAATTAAACAATCATTTTAGAAAATTTTAGAT
The DNA here is from genome assembly GCF_000478725.1 of Eutrema salsugineum. Taxonomy (NCBI): domain Eukaryota; kingdom Viridiplantae; phylum Streptophyta; class Magnoliopsida; order Brassicales; family Brassicaceae; genus Eutrema; species Eutrema salsugineum. Next base: position 6,654,301 of record NW_006256908.1, on the reverse strand, counting down.
TTCCAAATCAAAATATATAATATAATTCGTGTCTATAACTACATAGTCTTCAACAACAAAAAGGGGATTTTACACAAGAATGAGCATATAATTAAGAGTCGTTTACATGTAATGACTCTTTTTGAGTCTATATTTACAGGAGACACTTTAATTTTTTATGACACTTTTTATGTGTTTAATCATGCGAAAAACCAGTTAAGTCCCTCCTTCCTCTTACTCAGACACAAAATCGGTCTGAATTAAGTTGGTAAACCGCTGTTGGTTTGGTTAGAATTTTTTGTTGGTCTTGATGTCTTCAACGGCTGGAATCGGTTTTATTTCTCGCCACCGCGTAATTTAAAACAATACCTCGCCGACATTAGTTACAGAATTGTTTAATCGGATTGAAAGCCAAATCGGAAGAAAGATACATTTAATCCAGACTGTAGACAAATCCCGACGGGTGGCTGTGAGTGTACAATTCTTATATCTCCGCTAATTTCATTCTCAATCAACTAAAATCAATAGAAACTTTGAAGGCTCCGCCTGATAACACAGTTATTCATATATGAGCTTTACGACAATGTTACCAATGCCATTTTCATTAGCGCCAGTAATGGAAGAAGCTCTTCGCAGCGGTTACTTATACGCCGATGTTAGTTACAAAAGTAACCATGGAAACGTCCATAATTGTATTAAGAAATATAGAACACTAATGTTGCTTGCTTGTCCATGAACACCTTAAAATTGTGTTTAGAAGTATATAAAAACGCGAGTAGGTAAGGTTGCATTAAGATCGTCAATATGTGGTGTATTTTTAAAAGATAGTTGCATTAAGGATAGCGTGTGGTGTGTCAATGTACTTGGTGACCATGAAATATGAAACATGTACTTAGTTGTATGGACATAACCATGGAATGTGTGGGCTGCGTAAGTGTAACGTTGGCACAGGTGCAGCTGTGAACGACAGTATATGGACATAACCACTTCTAAGTAAGGTTGGTCCGAACAGTGGTCGGCCATCTAATATGCGTGTACTGTGGTGTAGCTGAAAATTGATTAATTAACCTATCTGGCGGCAATGTCCATAGCTGATCTATAAAAACTTGATCATGGACAAATGGTGGAGAGTATTGGGACTGACAAATGTGTACTTTGTTTTGTCCATATGGACACATCCATATAGGTGACAAAACCAATATGATAACGTATAGGGTGTCCATGTCCATGGTGACTATGAAATATGAAACATGTACTTAGTTGTATGGACATAACCATGGAATGTGTGGGCTGCGAAGGGTAACGTTAGCACAGGTGCAGCTGTAAACGGCAGTATATGGACATAACCACTTCTAAGTAAGGTTGGTCCGAATGGTGGTCGACCATCTAATATGTGAATATTGTGGTCTAGATGAAAGTTGATTAATTATCAAGTTTTAGTTTGTAATTTGCATTATGCCTTGTTCCTCTATCTTACTATTTCGGAGTTTTTGTGTTCTTTCTTACTTAATTTTTAACTTATGACACTCGATGCTTGCTTTGAGTGCATATTCCCTTTCAAAACCTTGATGACAATCTCCTTTTATTTTCTTCCTTATTGAGCTCTTGGCTTTTATACTCCTGTAACTATGTTTAATTTAGTACAATCTCGACAAAGATGATGCCTAGTTTTGCTTAAGCAATGCGTATATTCCGTTTCAAAACCTTGATGATAATATCCCCAATCTCGAGTCTTTGGATCATTCACGTTCCAAAATACACATGAGCCAAATCACACGGTATGTGAATCACCAATATCCTTCCTTTTGCTTTTAAGGCGCCCTAGATTCACCAAGACAGCCCTTATTAATATTGGTTTTAGTTTCTTAAATAATTCCATTACACACGTCTTTATTTGTTTAATTTATTCTTCTTGAATATGTCCAACATGTCACGTATCTTTGCTTCTAGTCGATGCAATGTCCATATTTGATATATAAAGACTTGACCATGTACAAATGGTGGAGTGTATTGGGACTGACAAGTATGTACTTTGTTATGTCCATATGTCCACGTCCAGACAGGTGAGCAATCCGATATGATAACGTATGGTGTCTCCATGTACTTGGTGCCATGAAACATGTAGTAAATAACAAGTCATTTGTGGACATTGACTATTGGGGCAAAACAAACTTTCGACATTGATAGTGTGTTGACGACATTGATAGGCTCGATTTTGTATGAGAAGGAATTGGAGATTGTTAGACAACGGTGGAGTAGATGTTGGGATGTATCTAAGACGAATGTGTGGATGTGTACAAAGTCAAATATGCGCTGAACTGTAATGATTGTAGAATCTTTATCGAAACGAAACACAGGGATGTCGGAGATAATTATCTTGCTGATTATTGTACGATATGCCGATCTGGGTTTCACTTTGTATGTCAGCGAGTACGGCTTGCGATATGGCGGTAGAAAAATCTGCTGATAATAGGCCGGCGCTTTGGTTGGGAAAATAAACGGCGATATGACGATGTCTAGAAAGTTGTCGATATGTTTTAGTGAGTTGGTAAACCGAAATGGTAAACCGAATATCAATCGGTTTTTAGATGAAAGTAGGGATTGAGGTGTATTGTGTCTTTTCTCACACAGTTTGAGTAAGAAAGAGCCATCAGAAATAAAAGTGCTAAAAACTGTAAATAGCAAGTGAAAAAGTGTCAGTAAATTTCTCTATAATTAACTATACTGTGTGAATGTTAAGGACCGATAAAATAAGATGAATCTTGGTTGCTTTTGACCGCCTCGTAAATGTTGAGATTTTAAGGATGTTAAAGGGAGTCTCCCAAATCATTTTGGATTAAAGGAAGGAGCAAAAGATTAAGCACCTCTTTATATATTACAGATTAATTATGGGATATATACTATTATATTACAGCGAAGTTCTCCTATCAAACGTGGTCAGTTTCATCTTTTCTTCCACTTAAAATTTCATGTAAATTATTATGTGGAAATTTAGATGTCATTTCAACTGCTATTTATGAAGAACGTGTAATTTTTATCTGAACAAGACACTCACGTTTAATCTGGTTGGATGACAATGACTATATATATACATGTATACATAATGTTTATATATTAGTTTGTATATGCATGATTGGTCATTTGGTTGTATATGCATGGATTAGTCATTGTAGTTGTAATATCGAAACGGATTCTTTTGCTTTAAAAAAGACAAAATAATTAAATATTTGGATAGGATGGTTTTGCCCTTTAGATGGCCAGATGCCAAACATGCCTCCATCATTTCTTCTTTCCCATCCCAAGTCTCTGCCTCACAATGTTGGTCTTTTCCCGCTTTTAATTGGTTTTCTTCCACCTTTAATTAATTTCTCGATAAATCATATTTTACTACTTTTTATATTATCATATATATGCCCTTAGGGTTCATTTTGATGCGCTAAACTACCGAGTATATAATCCTTGATGGAGGAAATTATGATTTTGCCAATCAGATTACAAAAAAAAAAAAAAAACAGAAGTCCTTCATGTAACATATGTTAAAAACCTTATAAAATATAGAGTACTATAAAAAATTTCGTGAATAAAAAGGTAAATGCGTTTGGTGTCCGTATATTAAATTATTGTAAGATTATTACATGCATCATAATTTTTTTTTTGAGTATCTCTATACGTATAATATTTGATATTTTCAGTATATTACAACAAGATCAATTTTAAGATAAAAGTATAATGATTATTTTGGAAACATATAAAATCAAAGTATCCTATCGATCTATTGTATTGTACATATGTGGCTATGTGCATACGTAGACTTCTATCTCGTACGTGAAAAAAAACTCATATGAGTCATATCTCATATAGGGTAAAACGACGACGAACTTATAAATGGTGGTTGAGAATTCGCCATATGTAAATATAAACACGAAATCACATCCTTCTATTATGATTAGTTAATCATGGCATGCTTAACCACAGTATATGCATCAAATAGCAGAATTATCGCACTTTTTTCTAATATAGACTCTAAAGATTATTCTAAACTTCGATCTATATTCTTTTTTTTTCTTCGGTCTATATTCTTTACATATATAAAATAAATGATTTGGAGCTTCATAAATAATCAACCGTTCGATATGCACTAGTCGTTTCTCCATCACTATCACATGCACATATACACGATGCACACGATATTTTGAATTTTCGACATCGCTTTTCGATTTCCCTATTAAGAAACGAAAATTATATATAAAAATAAAAGGAAACAATTAAAAACATTGTCAATACTGTTTCTCAAAATATGTTTCAAGATGATCATGTATTATCACTTTTTTCTATATGATTTACGTTTTAAATAGAAAAAAAACATTAGGGTTTGTTCAAAGGACATTTTCTGTCAAGAGTCTTCCAAGCTCACTCTCACACATATATACACACTAACATATAATGAATTATAATGTACTATTCATATTTCCGTAGCATGCATGTGCGCGCATATGAAGTTAACTTCGAATAGCATTTTGTGTTTGTAACTCAGTTACCATTTTTCGGTTTCACTTGTGTATTGATTGACTCAAGTACGTACTAAGTACTAACGCATATATATATATATATATTAATATATATATATATCTATCATCTCACGTGATCTTTAATTCTTAAGTATTCACTCATTCACCAGATAGAATTGTTATTAATAACTGTAGTCTGTAAATAAACGATTTCAAATACGCGCGTCTTTAATTCTATAGAGAATTAATCATAAATATTATAGGGTTTGGATGAGATTTTTAAGTATTCGTACAATTTTCATACTGAAATCTTGATCAGCGAGCATAGGTATCGTTTATTTGCTACCAATAGACTTTAATAGATGAGTATCTTCTGCCCAAACAATTGTGCTCAAAGAAAAGAATAATATAAGTTCTAAAAAAATTTGGAAGTTGTACAGGATTTATAAATGGAATATCTATAACAATAAGAAAAGCTAAAGAAATTAAAAGCCGAAAAGGAAAACATATTGAAAGGGAAAGATGATATGTCACTACAACAAGACACAATCCCCTTTATTGTTTGCTTTTCACTTTGTCTGGTAGACCAAAATCTAGGAGGGATGGGAAATGCAAATTTTAGGTATAGTATTAAATGTTTGGATTGTTAGTATATCGTTATGGAGCATGATTTTCTGGCAAATAATTTACATCTGTCAATTAGTAGTTTTCTGCAGATAAATTCATAAATTTTAGAGTCGAGAACTGCATACATTGATAAACATAGCAGAACCTGAATTTACACTTTACAGTTTGAGTACTCTAATTAAGAACACGTGTTTCTCAAACACTAATCTACACTTATACATTAATGAGGTGAAGCTTGTGAAATTAACCACATAACTTACTGACCGATTTTTATGGAATTACGCTTGATTAGAAAATTTATTAAAACCACGATATAGCTATTTCCATAACAAAACACTAACTTAGCTATTGTAAAGAGTTTTATTTAACGGGGGAGATTAGCGAGAAGAACTCACATAAATTCGTTTGCTCTCTTTATATTTTTTTTTCTCTCAAGCTTGGAAAAAACATGAATTAGGTATACATACACTTCCAAGCTATGAGCACGTAGTATATACGTGTTTGGGTTAACTCTGATTCCAACGGGTGAGTAAACACTTTTGTCAACTTGTGCTGACGTAAACTAGAAGCATGGTTTGGAAGTTTTGAGATTAAAATGGATAATATTTTTAGTTCATGTATTTTTTTTTTCTGAAAATGCTGATAGCTCGTATAATATATCGTTATGAAAATAGTTAATTACAGTAGTTTGTACTTCCTAGCAAAATGGGGTTTTCAAAATTTTTGTACTTTAAAAGTTAAGATATTTTAAAAATGTGATTGATAGTTTGTGTATTAAAAACAAAAAGATTAATAGTTCATATATTTTTTGGACAGTCAAAATAGTTTGTATATTTTTCTTTCAAATTTTATATAATTGATGTATTTTTTGGTTTTTTCCCTTCCAAGTATCATCACTATTTGTAAATTTGTATAAGCGCAGAAACGGCGACGTTTTAGATAATACCCAAAAACTCGTTTGGGTTTTGCCTTTTGTGCTGAGAGGTTTTGCGTCTTCGGCTTAAAGCTCTTTGGATGCCTGAGCTTTGAGTTTTGACCCTGATTCCGACGTCGTCTGCAATGGCTCATCTTCCCAGAGTTCTTATGGTGAGTGAATTGGGTTTTCTTGATTTCAATCGATTCTACCTTCCCCCATCTTCATTTCTTCTTCTCTTACCCATTGATCTCCTCCCGTTGATTTCATCAGGTGGCGGAGAAGCCCAGTATTGCTCTCTCCATAGCTTCAGTTCTTTCCCATGGACAGGTTCCTCTCTAGCTTCTGAAATCATAACTCGAAGGAGTAAAATAGGCTTTGTTTGGTGTGTTGTCGATTTCTTAGAGGGGAGGGTAATGGAACTATTCTGAGTCAATACGATTCTCATTTGATATTGTCAGCTCTAATGACTGAGACCCATTTTCCAAAGCAGCCGCCTTGCTCGATTTGTGCTTTGATTTCAATCTTTTTTTTCTTTTTTCTGATGGGTTATCATCAATTTAGAGTTGTGACTGGACTGCACTTTTGAAACTTCAGTCCAAAGCAGCCACGATTTGTGTTTTGATACTTCAGTATTTCTTGGGAGTTGAAAAACCGAGTCAGTTCTGTGTTCAACACTTCCACCTTGGATGTCTGAATTGCTTGTTAGATACATTAAGGAAGGATTATATGGAGATATTGGCTGCTCAGTTTTGTAAATCCACCACGATTTTTTCTGATTATTCGATCGTTTGATTTGCTTATTGGTGTTAGAAGCTTGGTTTATGGGATATATGTTTTCCTTTTGCTTCAGATGTCAACAAGGAGAGGCAGTACAGAGGTGCATGAATTTGATGGGATGTTTCGTGGCTTCAAAGCACATTATAGAGTAACATCTGTCATCGGGCATGTTTTCAGGTTCTCTCTTGTCTATCAATATTATTCAAATCAATAGAAACAAGAGGTTGCTGCTGCATAGATTACCTTTCAACTATGACATTTTTATTCTAGTGTGCATCACACTTTCTTTATCAAATGCATGTTACCTCAGATGCTTTGAAATAATGGTCTGAACTCTATTAGCTACTCAAGTCTCTATTTTTCTTGCTGCACTCGAGAGTTTGAAAAATGTTTTACTTTATTGTTTCTTCGAAATTTTTATTTTATTTCGTGTAGAAAGCTGCTGTGAAACTATCACTTGCTGACAATCTTAATACTTCAAAGCAGATTATCAGTCTTTCTAAATGCCACTCTCATATTCTAGTGTAGATTTCCCAGAAAAATATCAGAATTGGGCAACAATTGATCCACAAGATCTTTTCGACGCTCCAATTCTTAAAAAAGAGTCAAACCCAAAGGTAAATAGTTCTCACTTTCTTATATCTCTTTTCTCTGTGCATGGAAACCGCTTGAGCTGATTTGTTATTTATTGTTTCTTTTTTACTTTTACCTACATATTTTATAGTAACATTTGTATAAATTAAGGGATGAGCTTTATTGCTTGTTTACGAAAAACGATTAGTATGACTTATGGAACAAGAATTATGCGTATGTTGAGTAGTTAGTAGTAGACATGCATCTTTATAGTGGTTATAAGCTACTTGCATTCTTTTATTGCTAAGCTACTGTACACTTTTCGCTAACAGTCTTCAAATGTCAGGCTCATATTTGTAGGCATTTAAGTAATGAAGCTCGTGGTTGCAGTTATATGGTGTTGTGGTTGGATTGCGATCGTGAAGGGGAGAATATATGTTTTGAAGGCAAGTCTATATACCGTTTTTCACTTTCCTTCTCACCAGCCTTTGCTTGAAATATACAGAAGTTATTGCTTCTAATCATTGCATCCATTCTGTTGGTAATTGTTGACCTTGAATCTATGACTATATTTTGCTATCTGTTTTGGCTAAATGAAACAAATCATACTGTTGAATCTGTATATCATGCCAGGATCCAATGGTAGACCCTTTAAGTTGTAGTAGTAGATTGCGGGTTCAATTATGTTTTATACATTTAGCACCTGAATATGTGGTGCAACAGCCAACATCTTACTCGTTTTTCTCCTGCAAAACTACTTTTTATGCCACTCATATTTGGGAATGCACATGGTTTTGATGGACGTTTGTTGACCATTATAACTTCTGTAGTTATGGAGTGCACTGGCTTTGACATGAAAGATAGTAAGAGAAAGGTTTATCGGGCACGATTTTCTTCTGTTACTGAAAAAGATATATCAAAGGCCATGGACAACCTCGTGGAACCAAACAGGGATGAGGCACTGGCAGTAGATGCTCGTCAAGAGATAGATCTAAAAGTTGGTGTAACATTCTCGCGATTCCAAACAAGTTATTTCCAAGGCAAATACCAGAGTCTAGACTGCAGAGTTATCTCGTCAGTTTCCTCTCGTCTCCTTCCTTTCCTCTCTTTTTGTTTCATGTGTAAAGATTCTCTGAAAAGTTGTGTCTACTTTTTCTTGATATGGTTGAATCATATAAGATGCGTCTGTGGAATTCTATCGTAGTTATCTCCTGACATATAGAGCATCTGGGTAACGCAGTTCATGTAAATGCTAAAAAGAAGTATAGACATAGCTTTGAAGACTTATGATTTAATGTTATTTAACTCTGTATAAGCACCTCTTTATTTCTCATATTAAGAGAAAAATTGAGCTGTCAGATTCAATGATGTTTCTAGCTCGCTTGGGGTTCAAAATTCGATAAGAGTGTGCCTGACTTCATGTCCTTTCCGTCACCCTTCAACTTCAATATTAGTTTTTATGTAAACTATATTACCAACTAAGTTATTCCTCTTCGTTAAGTCACTGTTTTCATCTGGTTTAATTCTTTCAACTACTGAAGATCCTTTTAAATGTTTATTTCAGTTATGGGCCATGCCAGACTCCTACTCTTGGGTTTTGTGTGCAACGATACATGCAGATTAATACTTTCAAGCCAGAAAAGTTTTGGTCTCTGCGACCCCATTTAATAAAGGATGGTTATGAGCTTCAACTAGAGTGGGATAGACGTAGATTGTTCGACCTGGAAGTTAGTGTTTCGTTCTTGTGTTAGAATTTCTTTGACATCCTTGACTGTTGCTTTCCAATCTCGCGTTGCATATATATTCATATTCTTTCAAAATTGTAGGCTGCTATTGTGTTTCAAAAGTTGGTTGTGGAAGGCAGAACTGCAAAAGTAATTGACGTATCAGAAAAGCAGGAAGTCAAAGGTCGTCCAGCTGGTCTTAACACCGTGAATCTGCTAAAGGTGAGAGATGTCGTGAGTGGTGATCAAATGAACTTGTCTGGTTGTACATTATACTTTAGGCAACCACACAAAACACTGACTAGAAAACTGAAATATTCTGCATTCATCCAAAGATATTTTGTTTCTATCAGCATCATGGTTTTTTTTTTTTTTCGGGACGAGCTGGCAACACAATGGAGATGTTCGTTAACTCTTGTTTTATCTATCCTGTTTTTGGTTTTCTTGTTGTTGCATTTGGAGCGTTTTCCATTGCTTAATCTTGTTCACGAGTTCAGTAAAAGCAAGTTATGTTCATATAACTCTCCCTGATCTAGTATAACAAAAGCGGTTACACAGGTTGCTTCAAGTGCTCTAGGATTTGGGCCTCAGACGGCTATGCATCTTGCTGAGCGATTGTATACTCAAGGCTTCATCAGGTTGGTTGCTCCATTTTCCAGACTATTATTTTTGTCATTCAACTCCTCTGCACCAGCATATAATTTGCTAATTTTGATAAATCCTAAGTTGTTAATGAATGGTAGTTTTGTTTGTGTAATTAATAACTTTTTGATAGGAAACGGAAAAAACCGTCGCTGATGAGGATATACATGCATCACATTTTTCCCTGCATTATTCATTTAAACCTGATTCCTATTTTGACTCAAAGTCTGATGTTTTCTGCAAGCTATCCGCGCACAGAAAGCACAGCCTATCCTTCTTCATTCGACTTCACAGACACACTCAGAGCACAAGTTAGTAATCCAGTATGGGGTGGTTTCGTACAGAGGCTTCTCTCAGATGGCTTTCATAAGCCAAAGTCAGGAACCGATGCTGGAGACCATCCTCCTATCACCCCGATGCGAGCAGCAACCGAGGCCATGGTCGGAGGAGATGCTTGGCGACTCTATCAGTATGTCTGTCAACATTTTATTGGCACCGTCTCACCTAACTGCAAATACATGAGGTAAATAAAGCCTTGCTTGTAGCTTGATCCATGTCAGTTACAGCTTATTCTTTGCATATGTTATATATGGTATTCTCTTGGATGGATATCTCAGGACTAAAGTGGAAATGTCAATTGGTGGAGAAACTTTCCATTGCACGGGACAGCGTGTGACAGAAAAGGGGTTTACAGCTATTATGCCATGGTCTGCAGTAGATGAGAAAAAACTCCCTTCTTTTATCAGAGGAGAGAAGATTGAAGTCTTAAGAGTGGAGCTGTACGAGGTTAAATTCTTCTCCAGTTTCTGTTGCTGCTCTCGTTGGACACAAATTGGTTTAATGTTTCTAGTATAGTTAATTGTTTCTATTTGTCTTTGAATGTTGTAAAATTTACAGGGCAACACTGCTCCTCCGGACTTCCTTACTGAGAGTGAGCTGATATCACTAATGGAGAAACATGGCATAGGCACAGATGCATCAATACCTGTGCATATAAATAACATTGGTGAACGTAACTATGTTCAGGTGGGTTAACCCAAAGGCGGTATGCTTTTCTTCATGATTACATGTTATCAATTCAGGAGGATCCATTTTTGTTTTCTGAGAAATTTTAATTACTTTTGTTTGGTGTTTACAGGTCCAATCTGGTAGGAAATTGGTTCCAACGGCACTAGGAATCACACTGATAAGAGGCTATCAATGTATTGATCCCGACCTTTGCCTACCAGACATACGAAGCTTTATCGAACAACAAATCACTCTTGTTGCCAAGGGCCAAGCTGATCATTCACACGTTGTGCAACATGTGATTCAGCAATTCCGGCGTAAATTCAGTTATTTTGTTCAACAGGTTGGGAAAAAGTGGCTTATGATTTGTTGTTTTGAAGGCGTTAGTTAGATAAAGTGATTTAAAATCTGGTCCTAATTAATATCTCTGTTATATTGTCCTTTCAAGATCGAACACATGGATGCCCTCTTTGAAGCACAGTTCTCTCCTCTGGCTGATTCTGGTCGCGCCTTAAGCAAATGTGGAAAATGCTTGCGATACATGAAACACATCACAGCAGTTCCACCACGTCTTTTCTGTGGCACATGCGAAGAAGTTTATTATCTTCCTCAAAAAGGCACAGTCAAGGTAAAAGCCCTTTCACTACCTAAACTCTCTTAAGCTGAAACCTCAGTGAACCTCTACTTTTCGGATTATTATTATTCACATGAAGCTGAATCCTTTGTTAACGAATTTTCTTAACAGCTATATAAGGAACTCACATGTCCTTTAGACAACTTTGAGCTCGTGATCTATTCAGTTCCGGGATCCGAGGGGAAGTCATTTCCACTATGTCCATACTGCTACAACTCTCCTCCATTCGAAGGCATGGACACACTCTTTGGAGCCACTAAGACGCCTAATATTTCTGCCAAAAATAAAACCGGTTCAGGCATGCCGTGTTCTCTCTGTCCGCATCCCACATGCCAACACTCTGTGAGAAACCAAGGAGTCTGCGCTTGTCCAGAGTGTGAAGGCACACTCGTCTTGGACCCGGTGAGCTTCCCCAAGTGGAAACTCAACTGCAACTTGTGTAGCTGCATCGTTTTGCTTCCGGAAGGTGCTCACCGCATCGCCACCACTAGTAACCGTTGTCCTGAGTGTGATTCAGCCATCATAGAGATCGACTTCAACAAGAAAAATACTCCTCTGGAGAACGGAGCCACTCTGCATCAAGGATGCGTTCTCTGTGATGAGTTGCTTCTTTCACTGGTTGAAGTGAAACATGGTAGGTCCTTTGTGAGGCGTGGAGGAAGGGGAAGAGGACGAGGGAGAGGCCGAGGCAGAGGAGGGAGAAGAGGCTCAAAAGGTGTCGACCCAAAAATGAGTTTTAGAGACTTCTGAAATCCTAGAAACCCCTCAAATTTCCTGTGTTTTTGTGTAATTCCGTTACTTTCATGAGAAGTAAACAGATGGAAATTCAAAGATCTTACATGTTGCTTGCATTACAAGGAAAACTCTTCATAATTTAATACTTTATAACTTTCCTACGATACTAGGCTTTTAATTAACGGGGATCATTCATAATTTTTTTGTTAGAAACACTTCTCTAATTAGATTTTCAAAAACTCAAAACATTTGACTAGTTCTTGTTATACCATCCTAAACAAAAGCTGAAATGCCCAAGTGTAACCTTATGGGCTCGCCACATGTTACACTTCATGCATACTTTTTAAGATCACACACACAAGTATGAATGCATGATCTATTCCTCTTTGCAATTACTCTGTTTGTTTAGTTGCTTAGGCAATTTTGGAGAGGAAGAGCAACTAATTAATTATAAAATGGAAAAGGCAGTCCACTCATCAACAACGTCTGGACCGGAGGTTCCAGGGGAGGCAACGAAAACCGGTACCTCCATGATCGACACCGCCACCTCCGCCGTCCAAAGTTTTGCTCCGGTTAACCAAATCCACCAACATCTCTGTGCGTACGTAAACCTGATCTTTATTAATTCCAACTTTTAAAATCTCTCTTGGATTAGATTTAGTTGTGATTCTTGATTGCAAAATTGAGAAACATATGGTTGCTTGTGTTCTTTCTAAGTTGTATTCTAAGTTACAAAGGATCAAATTTGTTGGATCTCAACAACAAAAATAAACATTTTATCCTTAGATTGTCATTAAACCATCAAACTATTGGATATGAAAGGGTTGTATTCGTTTTTTCGGTTTGGTTTCCTCCGTTTTCGAAATTGCTTAAGAAATTTAAACCAATTTTTTTGAACAAAATAAACAAAATATATTTATTACCGATTTTGATTATATATATTGACTTGATAGTGAATCTTGATATTTGAATTGGCTCCGTAGAGTTCTAGTACAAAAATATTAATGATACCAAACTCTTTTGAAAAAAAGGTTTTGATTTGGTTTCATTTGAAAATTCCATTTTAGTTACGATATATACCGTGTTATGTTATGTAAATATGTTTGTGTTGGCAGGTTCCACTTTTATGCTGACGACATGACGAGACAAGTAGAGGCTCACCATTTCTGCAGTCACGTGAACGAAGAGATGCGTCAGTGTCTGATCTACGACGGTCCGGATGCAAACGCTCGTCTGATCGGATTGGAGTACATAGTAACAGAGAAGCTGTTCATGACTTTGCCTGACGAAGAGAAGAAGCTTTGGCACACTCACGAGTGGGAAGTGAAAGGAGGGTTCTTGTTCATGCCTGGTGTTCCTGGTCCCATTCAGCGTCAAGATCTTGACAAAGTCGCTAAGACTTATGGCAAAGTTTTCCATTTTTGGCAAGTTGATTTGGGCCATGAGCTTCCCATTGGTTTGCCTAGTGTCATGATGGCCGTTACCCGCGATGGCCAGCTTTTCCACGAGATGATTCAGGGTAAGAATTAATCCGTATATTAGTTAGGTCATTTCTTACTTTAAAAATGTGAGATTTCTTGCGTTTGACGTTTGAGTTTCTAAGAAAAAAGTTTTGATTAATGTCTTAAGAAAAACTGTCTAGGTGGTTATCTAGGTATCCATAACCGTAATGATTATCTTGTAGCCATTGGAATTATGTATTTTTGCTATTAAGCGATCATAGGTGGTCGTCTAAATTCAGCGGTTGGTTACCAATTGTCATTTTTAATATTGTTTGTTTACTTTCAATTTTTATTTATTTAGAATGAAAATTAATTGGCGTCTAGATCCGTTATATATGGCACAATGTAGTATAATAAATCATTGGGAGCTTGTGGTTGGACTTGGGTATGGAAACAACCTAGCTAGGCTGGTTTAGCTAGCATAATGTAGATACGATCATTTGGTAGTTTGTGAATGGATTTAGTATTTAATTTTGGTTGCAGAGACAGAGAAGCGGTTTGGAGTATCGATAGAGGGAGAGAAGGAGGCAAGGGCGTATATGACGGGTCCTGAGCTCGGGATCCATCCATTGGCCAATGGAGGAGGCCAAGGGCTAAAGCTAGAGCTGCGAGAGGTCGATATCAAACCGGTTGAACCGGTCGCCACGGTCTTTGTCTGAGTTTACTTTAGAGACCGTTGAAGTCAAAATAATGCCGCAAATCAACCAACGTATGTTCTGGTTAACACAAAACAGAACTAGAAAACTAGACACTTGAAATACTTTTGGTTTGCTTTGGTTGTAGATTTTAATTTTTTTAAATAAATTGATTTTAGTTTTATAATAATCTTTAATTGATTGAGTTAAAGGTCATTTACTAGCTAACTAACCACAGATTAGGAAGGGCTTTGCAAAATTAACCATGCAAAGCACATTAGCAAACATTAAATAAAAAAGGTTTTATATACTATAATGAGGCATGCTGTTTGACCAAATATAGAATTTTGGAGATACAAGAAGTTTCCACACACCTTACGTATGTATATGATGATTATATAATCTAGAAATTATTAGGAACTAAACAAATCTATTTGATATTTCACCAAAAGAAAAAACAAAAAAACAATTCTATTTGATATCTGAAAGAAGACTTTTTATCAAAAAATTAGTTATATAATGATATATAATTATATCATTTGCGTGTAGTCTCTGACCTTTCTTCTCTGATCGTCAAATCAAGAACACAAGAAAATCACAACAACGATGAAGAAGAAACCAACTACTCTGTTTCTTCTGCTCTCTCTCCTCACCATCTCTCTGCTTCTCCTTCGTCTCTCCCAAACCAAAATCATCCACATCACCACCACCACCACCACTACCTCCGATTCCGATCATCACCACCGTTACAAACCCGCCGGACTCGGAGACGATCCTTGTCTCGGACGCTTTGTCTATATCCACAATCTACCTTCTCGATTCAACACCGACATACTCCAAGATTGCGAGTCGATTTCAAGACCAAAGGACAAAATCAGTATGTGTAAGTACCTCGACAACTTCGGATTCGGACCTCTGATCGGCGACGGAGTTTCCACCGATTCTCAGTACTACTCTCCGAGCTGGTACGCGACTAACCAGTTCATGCTCGAAGTGATTTTTCACGAGAAAATGAAGAGATACGAGTGCTTGACGTTAAATTCGTCTTTGGCTTCGGCTATTTACGTACCTTATTACGCTGGTTTAGATTTCCGGCGAAATCTGCGGCGGCGTAACGTCGCTGCGAGAGACGCCGCCGGGAAGGAACTTGTTAAATGGCTCAAAAAGCAACCTCAGTGGACAGGTACACGTGTTTTTATTACTTTTGGAAATTTTCGTTTTTGACCCCCAATGTTTTTTGATCGCTTGCTATTATTTTCGATTTTAATCAATAACTTTCTTTTTCTCTCACTTTCAACCCTGACATTTTTTTATTTTTATTTTTTTTGTTTAGGAGAAAATTCAAAACTTTTTAAATGCTAGCTAAAAATATACAACTACAGAAAAATATACAAATAAAAATGTAAATGGATTAGTGAATAGAATAATTATTTTAAGGCAATGTTCAGTTCATTATAATAATTTGATTTAATTTAATTTTTGTCAATCCCCGCCAATTTTGTTTAGACAAAACTACAAAATAAAACTTTCAGTTATGTCAAATTTGAAATCCAGGTATGTCAGGTAAAGACCATTTCCTTGTAACCGGTCGGATTTCAAGAGATTTCCAGCGAAACTCCGACAATAAATCTGGATGGGGAACCAATTTGATGCTCTTGCCGGAGTCACAAAACCTTTCTTTCCTCACCATTGAGAGAAATCCAACGAGCCACAACGAGTTCTCAATTCCTTATCCAACCTACTTTCACCCAAATTCAGCCGTCGAGATCCTCAAGTGGCAAAACAAGATCAAGCTCACAAACAGGACAATCCTCTTCTCATTTGCTGGAGCTCAAAGGCCAAGCAGAAGCAAGAACGGTTTGGTTCGCACTCAAGTTATCCAACAATGCAAGACTTCATCTAAAACGTGTAGGTTTCTTGACTGCGATGTTAAATCCAGCAGCTGCGATGATCCAATCAGTCTAATGAAGCTTTTTGAGAGCTCTGTTTTCTGCTTGCAACCGCCAGGTGATTCGTTAACCAGAAGATCGGTGTTTGATTCGATCTTGGCTGGTTGTATTCCGGTTTTCTTTAACCAAGGAAGTGCTTACAAGCAATATGTATGGCACATACCGAGCAACAATAGCGATTATTCGGTTTATATACCGGTTAAAGAGCTGAGAACCGGGGGAAAGAACAAAATTCAAGAGATTTTGCGCCGAATACCGAACGAGAAAGTGATTGGTATGAGAGAAAATGTAATAAGATTGGTTCCGAAGATTATGTATACTAAACCAAACCGACACAAACCGGATGGAGAGACTCTTGAAGATGCTTTCGATGTTGCTGTCAAGGAAGTGGTAAAGATAATACAAGGAACCAGGAGAGAAATTTAAGACTGAGAAACATATACCAAAAAAATAGAATATAGCCTACATTTGTTATTGTATTTACATATTCATCTCTCTTCTAGAATGTTTCATATTCTTTCGATTAAATAGTGTAATTTCAACTATAGATAAGAAAATTTTACCAGTTGTAGATGGATACAAAATACTATGTGAAGAAAAGAAACTTCATTAAGAAATTAATGGTAATGCTTCAAAAATAATACCCATTTTCCGGAAAAGATTTGCAATTTTTTTCTTTCTTTATTATCTAGTCATTATCTGTATTTCTCACTTAGTATAGTTTTATATAGCTAATAATGGGAATACTAAAAGAATCTAAAATGAAGGGAGAGATAGCCCTTTTAGTGGTCTTTCTAAAGATGGTACGGCCTATTTCTGTAGATGATGGTAGAAAACTTAGGAAAACATAATAAAGTTGATAAGCAAAGACAAAGCCTAGAGTAACTAAGTGTCAACAGAAAACTGCCAAGACAAAAAAACAGAAGAATAGCCTTAACTTGTTCTTTTTGGGATAATAGGAATATCCTTAACATGAGCATCCAACTTCAAATTAACATTCACGTCAAAAGTTTTGGCCCATATGTTGATATATATTCATTTTCCTATGAAATGTAACAAAGAATTGATTGAGGTACAATAATCCAAAGTGAAAAAACTTGATTCGAGTTTCCCTCTGTTTCCATTTTCAAGGACGCTAATCTCGCCACCACCACAGCCGCAGTTTCTTAAACAAACTCTATGTCCCTTTTAAATATACACAATCATAAATTTATTTTTTCATCACTCAAACAAAGACAACCTCAAATCTTCTTTTACATATTGTTCTTCCACTCAAGAGTATTTACATACGATATGGCTTATAACAAGAAAGGTCGGTAAAACCTTTTTTACCAGGAAGACGCAAATTTTTTTGTCGACAAACTGTTTTCTAATAACATTTTATCTTACCATCGTTTTATCTTTCAGATATTTTTTCACCATTCATGTGTTAGTTAGCTATATATATATTCATAGTAGGATGAATACGAAATTCTTATTTTCAAACTTCTTGCAACATACATGTTTGTGATGATTTTCACATTTTTGCTCAACTTTCAAAGTATTGACTATATACATACTTTAATCAAATTATAATTAATAGTAAACTTTAATATTGCTGATATTTAATCTCACATTTCACATACTCATTGTTTTAATCACACATAACACAGTTATACAAAAACTATTTTAATTATTTGATGTAAACAATAAAAATCCTTGATCAAGTTCCTAGAATTTCTTGTTGTTTACTTGTTTTGTTTGTTTTGCTGGGTTCAACGAAACTGAGCCGAAACTGATAAAGCCACCATTAAGATACGTCTACAACGGGTATTATGCGCCTATCTATATTATTTTTCTCGTAGCAGCTTGAAATTATTATATGTATGTGTAGTTGTGTACTATTGTATAGTTTGGCATACGTAAGAGGAGGTGCTACGTGAGCAGCATGCGAAGAGAAGAAAGGGCAGATGTCAAATTCAGTTGATACGTGTCGCTCTCCCAAACATCATTTGCATTATAACAAAGCTAACTAAAAGACAAAAATAATTCAGAATCATATCGAGGCGATAAGGAAAGGCTAGAGAGACCCATGATTCCGTTGGTCAAATTACATTTTAATTTTGTTTCATTGGTGCAATTGTAAAACAATGGATCATAGGAACAAATAAAACATTAAACATCTAGAATAGAAAATATCATATATCAAAAGGTTTGATTTAACCTTTTTGGAAATAATATGATTTACACTAACTAATACCATCATCAATCGTTCGTTAATCCTGGCCGGGTCCACCAAAATATGAATATTAATCCCAACTTCGAAGTTCTCAACCAAAGAAGTTTGATTTGACGACAAACGAAATAACAAGAAAAAAATTTGTGAACGTGAAATAACAGCAGAGATTTTTTTTTTTTTTTTTTTATATATAGGATGAAAATTTCCACAATTTATGGTTTTTCTTTGTGGGTTGGTTTTACACATAATACCGATCAACCAATAATATTTGCTCTAAATATTTAAAAGGTCTTCCTATCTCGATATTAACTGTAGACTAATTGATCTTATAAACATCTTAAACTGTACAAATATACGATTTTAGGTTTTTGGGTTACAAATCACATAGTCAGTCTAAAAACTCGATTTGAATATCGTTGTTTAGATCCGGAGCATCTCACATACGTTAAAAATGGGTGGGGCTCACTTCACGTGTTGATGAGATAAAAACTCATAAAAGTTAGTAACTTAAAAGATGCGGAACCCCGAAGGTGCCGATGGCATGGGACCCATTCACGTACACCCAAACCCAAAACACCCAACAAACCCAAAGCTCTCTTCTTCCTCTCTATATAAACACACTTCTCTCACTCTCTTCTTCTCTCACACACAAATACAACAAATCAGCCTCCAAGGAAAACAAAAGGTTTGAAGAAACAGACTTTAAGAGGCAAACAAATCACTCAAAATATCAGAACGTAGAAGACAAAAGTTAGAAGCAATGTTGAAGGTTTCTCTTAGATTGTCATTGTTGGGGTTTCTGCTGATCGCCGTCGTGACTCCATCGGCGAACGCGAGGCAGTCCGTCGTTCTCGGAGGGAAGTCAGATATTTCGAACGTTCAGACCAACATGGAAATTCAGGAGCTTGGAAGGTACATACATACATATATATATATATATATATATATATATATACACATCCATACCATACATGTCGTTTGTATTGGACTAGAAATGTGATGCGATTTGTGTGGTCACAACAGGTACTGCGTGGAGCAATTCAATCTACAAGAACAGAGCGAGCAAGGAAACGTAGCATCCATTGCGAAAACAGACCCAGCCGTGTTGAATCCATTGAAGTTTAGTCGAGTTGTGTCGGCTCAGAAACAGGTCGTGGCTGGTACCAAATACTATCTAAGGATTGAAGTGAGTCAACCCGATGGCACGACCAGGATGTTTGACTCTGTTTTGGTTATTCAACCATGGCTCCATTCTAGGAAGTTACTCGGTTTCACTCCTGTTGCTAGTCCTGTCTACTAACTTCATTTCTTATTTGACAAAACAAATTTCCATCATATGATAAAACAAAAAAATCCAAAAAGGTGTATGATATGAAACTATTAACGATGGGTTAATAGTTGGTTGTAATGTTGTTTATGTTGTTCATAAATAAAGACGAAAGTTATTATAAAGATAGGACTATCAATAACATCAACAAACTCATGTACTATTTGGACTGTTGCATAACTTAACATAAAAAGGGTTAAAAGAGGTGCCTCTACACATCGATTTTTCAATTCTATTGAAAATTCTACACACCTCTAATCAACCATATGTAAAGTTAAAAAACAGAGCCACGACAAAAAAAAAGAACGGACCTTACCGTTAAACATTGGCTAATGCTATTATGTTGGTTAATTAGGACAAGCAACCAGTTTATCAATCAAAGATCTCTTGGGCCTCTATTATGCTGTGTTGCCTGAAAAGATCACGAGTTGTCGAAGTTTCAGATTTTGGATTCAGAGAAAATGGAATAAGCAAGAATAGAAAGAAGAAGAAATGAGAATAGCCAGCAAGAACGTTTTGCTTACATATCATCTTTCGCAACACGGTAATATTTTTCAGCATGTTGCCGTTGGCCGATCATTTGAGCAAAGCGTTCGTCGTGGGTAATGACTATGAGTTGGAAATTCTCTTGGCCCTTTCTGTCCTCCATGATCCTGGAGAATGCATTGACAGAATATGATCCAATGTTAAGAGCCATGATAAGACAGTGTAATACAGCACAGTGATTATTCCAGCGTTTGGATGGTTAAATTTCGGTGTAAAAGAATCTTAGTGTAGCCATGTGTTAGTTACATAAATCATTGCTTTCTCTGAGGGTATAGATCTTGATTCTTACCTAAGAAGAGCTCCTGCAAGAGATTCTGAATTGGGCCCATCCAAGTTTGTAGTTGGCTCATCAAGGGCTAATATTCCACAGTTAAGGCAAAATGTCTCGGCCAAAGCCAACCTTATTATCAATGAAGCAAGAACCTGCAGCAGAAGATGAAGAAGAAAGTGATCACCTGAGTTAAAGAACGATGCTTACAAGATTATGAAACAGGTTGTTGATGCTTCTATTCTATAAGAGAAATTTCAGAACAACTCGCCTTTTGACCTGCGCTGCATCTTCCTCTCATTTCAAGTTCTGTATCACCAGTCTGCATAAGAACCTAAAAAAACAAATAGTTTACCACATTTTAAATGGTGATCAGATGGCAAAAGCATGTTTGTCAATTCTCCAGCGTACCTTGTAGCTGTAAGACCGAGTGCCTGCACCCTCGGAATCTGAATGTATTCTTATGTAATCTATATCTTGACCTCTGTATGTCTGCTGCCACAATTCCCTAATAATCTTATTTATTTCCTCCATTTTCATTGTGTGGAAGCGCATCAGGGCTCTGTATGCATTCAATTAAATGGAAATACATGTTATAAACTGCAGATTAAATGATTTTTGTGAATTGGGTAGTGTAGAATGAAAAACAACTAACCAGAAAAACTTATATTAGGGACACAAGAACAGCTTACTTGTCAAGGGCATTGTAGTATCTATCCAAGTCTTTATTTGCCATTTCAGTTGTCTGGCGAAAATGAAATGTTAGATATATGAAGATAGAGTGGTATTCGTTGAGCATTAAGACACTGCCACAAGATAATAACATCATCTCTTACCTTTAGCTGGATTAGTTGATCGAAGTGCCGCTTATCTATGTCCTTGTATTGCGCTTGTTTTAGCTCCACTCTGTTCTTTGAAATACTGCTCTCGTAGACAGACACGGTTCCACGACATCGGTTCAACTACAAGAAAAAATAAAGTTTTTTTCAAGAACAATAATATAGGTTCTGGAAGCTTTCAATGGAAATGTTATCTTTAGAGTTTAGATAGTCCAGAATAACGCAGGATAACTCGAAGTTCACACATCGCAGTTGCTAACAGCGACGACAAATGAGTAATGATAATAAGTAAACAAAACCCTTTTTCCTTACTTGATATTCTGTGGCTGCTTTTCAAGCGAGGCTAAACTTAGTAAAACTGACTAGCTATCCATACACCAAAAGCCTATTCATTTTACGTTTTGAATCAGAATGCCTGCTATAAATATACAAGAGTCTGCTCACCTCTGAAAGAAGTCTTTCCCTTTCCCGCGATATTTTTACAAGTTCAGCTTCAACTGCGGGTATTCCACCAATTTCCAAGATCCTTTCTTCCAATGATTCAATTTCACGTGTGAGCTTTTCAACTTCTGCTTTCGTTGTCCGGTAGTTCAAGTTATCCTCTATGTTTCTTCTCAGTTGATCTTGATTCCGCATCAAGTCTTTACTTTTGTTCAGTTCAGCTGCAATTTCAATCTTTCTAGCTTCAGAGCTCTGAAGCTGGGATTCAGATACCCGCTGCTTTTCTTGAATATCAATTAACCGCTCTCCTTTCTTCAGATCATGATACCTGGTGACGCAGCTGTAAGCGTATCTGGTACATATGATAGTGATGAATTAAGCTTTGGTTAACAGAAACATACTCATTAATCTTAGAACTGGCCTTAAGTAATGCCTCAACTTCTTGCTGGTAGTTTCTCTTTTTCTCAGCCAGTTCTTCATACTCTTGATTACGTTTAGCTTTAATATCATTGTAGTCACTCAGTAACTGCTCTTTTTTCTTGGATAAAGGGCCCAGAGACTCGGTCAAATACTGAAAAATAATGAAATGGAAGATTGTGTTACATATAAGGGTTCTACATTTAATGTGACAGAAACAATTTGAAGCAGAAACAGGAACAAAAGACCAAGTTTACTTTTTGCATAGACTCATAGACAAATTATACTTTAAGCTTTTTAAATAAACTTCTAAAGAGAAAATTATTGTTACCTACATATCTATACGCAGCAAGGTTACAGATCAAAGTGTGTTCCATTGCATTGCATATAGAGTAAGCAAATTGTATCATAAAGAAGATGATTCACTAATCACATTCCTCACACTGAAGAACTCTCAATTATGATCATGGACGTAATAAATTAGAACCATATTTGCCAATGAACAATGAACTCTGATAATAATTATAAAAGTAACACATAGAAAGACATGTGAGAAAACAATCTAAAGAAAACTCTTAAGACACACCTTCACATCTAGGTCAAGTTGACTTTTCTCCTCAGCTAAACGCTCTAGGTCTTCTTCTGCCTTTGTAACGTCGCGTAACAAATTAGCTGCCTTAGCCTTATCCTCTCTTAGTGCATGCCATCTGGCCTGGAGGCATGATATATCACGTTCCATACAAATCTGCTCATCCCTTAATTTCTCCAGCTCATCGTGCAATTTATCCCTGTTCATGGGTACATAAGAAAGGAACTGTGTATGCTAAACCAAGTCATATTAAAAAAAAGAAATATGTTTTACCCTGCTTAAATTCAAAACACTTACTTGCTGCTTTGGAGGATACTTAATTCTGATTGGATTTCTTGCATAGTTTTAACCCCAAGACCCCTGAAATCAAGTTTATATTCGAGATCTTCAATTTGCTTTTGGTAGGATACAATTTCCTGGAAGAGCCTATCAGCAGTTTCCAGGGGATGCACCAGTGCTTCAACTGAGTCTTTGTCAGTTTTAATCTGTGCTAAGATTACCAATACCTGAAAATTTGATGATATATGACGTGAGAAGATTTGAACTAAAAGTAATTTTCCAGCTTGCGTGCATCACAACATGATTGAGAAGAAACACAACAACGCAGAAAACAAGACTTCTAATGTCTAATTGACTTGCTGCTGCAAACCAGTTTATATCCAGGGAAATTTCTAGAGCTCCGCAACTCACATCATCAAAGGCTTGAGACTTCTGTTCCAGCTCTTCTGTATACTCTTGCAAGGATTTCTCAGTGAGAGGAATAGCTTCATTAGTTAGTTTCGAATACTCTTCAAAAACTGAGCGAAGTTTGTCCAGCTGCTGAAAGATAGAGTCAGCGTTTGAAGACTCTGCTGCTAATACTTTGAGACGGTCCCCCGTATTTGAAGCTGTAATCCTTTGCTGTAGTAGAATAGAAATTTGCATAATCAAATGTAGAGGCAGACAGTTATTTCAGAAGCATAAAAAGTACGAATTGAATAAAAAGGTCTACAGTAAGGAAATTTTGTAACCTTCTTAACGAAGTTATCCTCTTCGTCAGTTGAAAAAGAGCGCTCGCAGCAAGGACAAAAATGATGTTCACGAGCTATCTTCTCAAATGGTTCAAACATCTGGCGCAAACCATTTGCCACGCTATATTTGCTGCATACACAGACCAGAAACAGAACTACGCTTAGATGCAAGACGGAAATATCTTGGAATTCAAGAAAATCATGTGATGGGGCTAGTAGAAAGAGTCTGCCATTTTCAAACAGAAACCTTTTCTGCTCGTCTCTTTTGTCCTTAGCTGACTCCAGCAATCTGGGATAAGCATCAATGGTAAATGATTCCTGTTTTAAGGCTTGAAGCTTGGACTCAATGTATCGCTTTCTTGCTGCATAAAGAGTACACAAATCAGATTGAGCGCATAGATATTACTGTCTATCATCCACTGTGTACTAACAATAGACTCCTTCTGCGTTATAAATGTTAGTTAAGGTACATTGTAAAAATCAAAATTAATTAATAGGGGAAACAGAAGACACTTAATATTTACCACTGACAAAGTTGTCAAGAGCATTTTCTACCACTGACGAAGTTGTCAGAAAACTGGCCAATAGATATCTTATTCTAAACAATACACCAGTGCTTACATTCTGTATCCTTGTGATGCTTGGACAGGCTATTGTTTACATCTTGTATCTTCACCTGCAACATATTGACCTCCTTTTCTGATTCTCGGGACTTCAAGCTTAGGTCATCATATTCCCTTTCAATTGACCTAAACAAAAGAGAAAACGAATACAAATAAGTTTTTGAGATGTGAAAGTTTCTAAACGCCTGTTTTTTTTTTTTTTTTTTTTGGTTTTCTGAAAGCGTACAAAGAATTCATTCAGAATCAACATAAGGAATAAGTTAAGTGAAAGCACGACCTCAGAGCTTGAACTATTTCCTTCTTCAAGTCCTTCTCGGGTGGCAATCTCCCCTTCAGCACCCCTCGAATTTTATCCTTGCACTCATCTAATCTGGTAAATAGCCTAAGAGAGTCAAAATAGTGGATCGATAAAAAGAACGAAAGAAAGAAAGATGAGGAAAGCATATTACATCTTTTTGTGTTTCCTCCTAAGATTCTCCAGTTCTGTTTTCTTCAAAGACAATTTCACTCTATCCTCAGCGTCACCAGCCATAACGTCTCTTTCTCTATTCAGAGCCTTGATTTTATGCTCCATGGTGAATATTTGCTGCTGTTTCTCTGCTATTTTGGATTCAAATCCACTTTCAGATTTTTGTTTTGTCTTTCTCTCAAGGTCAGCTTGCTGTGCAAAGGTAAATGATGGCAAAATAAGGCACATATAGCAAGGGCAAACTCATCAAGACCAAAATCATGTAAGATGATCAAGGGAAGAGCTCAATACCACGTGTTTTTCTCGTTCATCAATTTGTTTAACATCCACATTGGATATTTCGAATTCAAATGAATCACGCTCAATTTTTTTCTCTTCTATGCGTTTTGATATGCCTGTCTGCATAAGTCCACGACACAAATAAATGAACTTTAGGCTCGCTATTGGAGGATTTGGGTAGATTTCCAATAGGTGAACCTTACCTTGATTTCATCTTTAGCTCGTTTCTGAGCTTCGATGCTTTTCCAACGGTCATTAGCATCCATATAGCAATTCCAAGCCGTACTTAGGGCAGTTTCACTTGATTTCTGAGATGAAATTCATAATCTCTAAAGATGTCAACAGATGCAAATGCAATACACAATTGACTCTCTAGAGAAAAGAAAGAACGTGTACCTTATTATCAAGCAAGTCCATCTCAAATTCACCAAGCCTTGACTTTATTCGATTTGTGAGATTCAAAACTACCTCAGTACTGAAAGGAGTTTTAGGAACATTTCCCAAATTGTGATGGGAATAAATTTTCTGGATGGTAGAATCTCTTTCATTCTTCAGCAGCATTTGAGTCTATGAAATGAAAAAGAAAAAAGGTTAAACCAAATTGAACAGAACTCATATGATATTTTCAAAAATGGTAGCTTTGCTAGATTTACTTCAGCTTCTGTTTGTAGCTTGCTGATCTCCAGCATATAGTTGGTTTTTGCATTGTGAAGAGAAGAAATTGTAGTGGCTGTGTCATCCATTTCTCTCTCCATCTTTCGAATTTTTGTCTCCAAAAGAGCAATTCTTTCTTCAAACTTGCTTTTCCATTCTTTCAGTTCTTCAATAGTATCTGAACAAAAAATATGACAAGCATCAGCAGATTCAATCTACATGAACAATAACATAACATGAGATACTTCTCTAGAATGGCAAAAATAAATTCCTACAACTGCAGGGACACAATCGGTCAAAAGGGCAAACCACTGTGAAAATAACCACCTAAAAGAAGATCCCCACCACCTTAAAGAAGACTAGGCATTGAGATCATGATAGTAAAAGAGAAAACCTTCATTTTCCTCAGGTAATGCTGCATACTGTCTCTGCTGTTCCTTAAATAAGGTGCTCCTTTCGGCAGTTTTTCTTGAAACTTGGTCCTGTAGCTTTCTCAATTCTTTTAACATCATTTCCTTGTTATGAACTTCAGCATCCACTTTCTGAATGCTGCTTTCCAGTTCCGACATCTGAGCTTTTGAAGACTCTGTTCTTTCTTGATCTTGAGCAATGCTCTCACGAAGCTGCATAGAGATATCATGGCATAAGAGTGCCCCACACAATCTAAGCACATGTATACAGTATTTGTCTAAAACTAACTTTCAGAACTAATAATCAATGTCAAACAAGTAAATATCCAGCATGCCTTATAAGCTGCATCTTTCAACGTCTGCAGATTTTCCAACTTCAACTTATACGTTTTTATCTCCTGAGCTTGATCTTTGTGAAGTTTCTTAATAACCTCCAACGCCTTTGTGTATCTGTTTCATGTTAAAAACACATGTTAAAGTTTCTGGGAATCGGTTTCTTCTACAGCAAATGTATCAAATACAGCAAAAAAATGAGCACCGATGACAGAAAGTGAATTTGCAAATCCCTCTCTATTGCCAAACTCTATAACATTTCTCTCTTCTAAAGTCTTACTTACATGTCTGGCTATTTTAAGGCAAAAATCTGTTCAAGTAGAAAAAGAAAAGAAAAAGGGATTACAGAGCAGCCACACCCTCACTTTGTCACTAGACCAGAGTGTACGCATAGTACAGATCACGCACAAAAAAAACTAATACAATAGAATCTGGTAAAATAATTCCTTTCTGAAAGCCGCCTAAACACAACCCAATTATAAATCAGAAGATATTAGATGGGCTCTTGTGACTCTTAGTCATGAAAATCAACATTTTCTTTCCTTTTACTATCTAAGCTTTTCCCTTAAGCTAACAAAGGAAGGGCTAAGCAAGCATCCTCACTTCTGCGATGGATAATCTTCCAACCTCTTTTTCTGGTCTATACATCTTAGTTTCGTTGAGATCAGCTACAACTGCTATAAACACAAGGTTGCCACTAAAAAGGATTACTCCCACCAAAACCATATAAAAGGAGAACAATTATCCTTATACTGAGGAGATATATGCATTATGCACTTCCATTTCCCATAGATAGACGGGTAGAAAAAATATATATAAACTGGATCTACCTACAATCAAGTCACAAGTTTTCCAGCATAAGTTGTTGTGCGTGTTAGTTACATATAGCACCAATAAGGCGTATTCAGGAATCCAGGAAGATGCCTTAGCTAGACTTGGGGAGGAATAAGAGAAAAACATATAAGGAGATGCGCATTGATCACTGATGTAGCTGGGCCAGAAAATACCTGGTGGCTGAGAAAATGTCATCAAACTTCTTTTTCAAAGTAGAAGGATCTTGCAGTGGCCAGTTAGACTCGTCTTGGTGCACAAATATGACGTTTTCTAAAATAGCTTTTGATACGCCCATCAAAGCTGGTATCTCCCTATCCATGTCAGCGCATCTGTAGCTGAGACATACTTTCTGCAATTTGATGATGTATATGGAAACATTAGAAAGAGAACTGATCTTGATGGAACGGAAACATGCAAACAAATGGAAAAATATAAAATAGAGCAATAGAAGAAACTCCAATTTAGGTGTGCAACCTCTCCAGTGTGAGGATTAATGGTTTGAAGCACACTCTCGATTGCCTTGTACTCCATCTTTGAAGCCTTTTGTGTCAATTGAAATGATCTTATACATACCACATCCTTCCCTGCAGCTGTCTTGAATCGCAACTTAATCTGTGCTTTTGTCTCCGTTTCCCCAGCAACCTTATTACAAAAGAGAACATCTTCTTCGAATGAAATCTCCCAAAAAATTAAGAAGGAACCAATGGAATACAATCTCCATAACCCTTCAAGGTAAAATCAAAACACTGAAGATGCAGAAATCGTCGCTTCATATCCATAAGAAAATGCCAATTCTAAAGGAAACCAGAAGCTAATAGAAAACCTACCTTAGGGTCATGAATGAAGCTGTGACCAGACCTCGCGTTAGGGGGCAACTCTCCCGTGCATGATACCTTCAAACACTCTATAATCGTCTGCGAAAATCACGAAAAACCCAGATTTTTCAACAGTTGAAGAAAAACACGGACACGAAATGGGAGTGAAGTGAAGGGAAGGTTTGAACGATTTTACAGTTTTTCCGGCTCCGTTGGCACCGACGATTAGGGTTAAAGGCCTGAAGAAAGTGATAACGTTCTTATTTTCCGGGTCGAAGCTTCTGATACCCTTGATCAGCATTTTATCGACCGTACTCATCTTTCTCCTTCAGCGAAATATCCCGCTGATTACAGAAACGCGAAAGTGGAGAAGAACGCTACAGAGAAACTTTGGTGACGACCGCAGGTTAAACCCACAGAAAGCGACCAGGGTTTTGCTTAAAAATCAACATTCGACATTAATGGAGGAAGAAAACTGTAAAATTGGAAAAGAAGACGAGTCACCGGTTTTTGTCCCTTCAGAAACCGAACCGAATTGAACCGGTTGAATGTTCATTGATAAACCGTAGACTAACATTTGGGTTAGAATAATTTGATTTTGGGAGTTCGATTAGAAAGGTACTTAAAGTATTCGGCTTATTTCAAAATTAGCTAAACTTTCCTGGGCTTTTTGTTGAAATATCGACTCTCATAGACCGAAAGAGGCAAAAACAAACGGAAAGAATAAGTAGGTTACTTGGAAAGAAAGTAATAACATAACTGGCATTACTATATGGTTGAATCTAATCTACATACATATAGCCAAAATTATCTACATACATGTGTATACTTTCAGTCAGTTTCTTTGCTTATATGATTTTTTTGGTTTCACTCTTTGTTCTTGGAAGATCGGTCTTTTCTCTGACCACCAAGAATACGTGAAATCTGCAAACCTCTGCTAAATGCTTGGTTAAAGAGCATTCTTGTCTGAAACTCGGACACGAACGGGAACCAAGCCAAGAACGCTACCGGTGTGAACAAAAGCAAACCCATCAGAATCTCATACCCTCGAGCCAGCGTCCTAACCGATGACCAGATCCCTAGCCGTTGAATCAGAGGCTTACAAGCTTGTGCAATCTAAACAAAAAGAATGTTTGGCAACTTATCTCACAAACCAGACAGACAAAACAATGATGTCTTAAAACGTTTTCTTGGAGGAAATTAATGAGGGAAAGAAGACTTACCAGTAACATTCCCCATCCGGTTGGCATGAAAGCGAGCATACAGAGGAAAATGTCTTTAGGTGTTATAAGAGGAAGAGCTATGAAAGTAATGAGAATTGCAAGAAACGTGAGAAACACAAGACCCTTGATGATCCTGAAGAGAAGCTGGAAATTTGTGCTGAACCGTCTCCTTCCCATACCCAAACCCTGTGATAAATTAGTTCACTTTCGGTTTAGTAACCGTTGGGTTATACAGCTTAAACAGATCTTGATCGAGCATAAGATTGTTGGTGAACTCAAAATGTGAATGAATGTTCATTGAGTTAGTCACTATACCTTAACAATGAGTAATATGAACAAGATCACGAACCATGAAGCTCCGTAAATCTGCAAAACATCGAGAGTCAATTCATCAAAAATATCTAAGAGATTCAATAAATAAGAAGAGGAACACACAAGACAAGATGAGTAAAGCTCTCTCACCCACAAACTTTGGTTTTGCTGTTTAAAAGTGCTGAGTTGATACACGAGTCCATACTGGAAAATGAAGAAGCGTAAAGCCAAAACAATCTCGAGGATGATACCGCGTTTTCCCGAGTGTCGAAGATGCTCTATTTCCTTCTCCCACCAAGACTCCCAGCTCTTCTCTGGAGGCACACCGATTCCACCTCGGTTATATATCCATTTGTTCCAATCCGTCCAATCATCTACAATCTTTTGCCACTCGAATCCAGACGGGTTGAACAAGAAGGGAGCAAACAGCCAAGTCACCACCATGAACCAAATCGACACAGTGATCAGAATATATGTAACCACGCCTCTATATGCGTGGCCAAATATCTGATACACGAGCAGCAAGATCATCAGCTCGATACCCTTCACGAAATGACTGCGAGAGTAAAACCTGTAGTTCTCAGCAAACTTAGCATGGAACACCACGAATCCACGGCCAGTGCCTCTGTATTCAGCGCCTCCGTGAAACAAAGTTCTACCGTAGTAATGAGTTTTCGTCCCGAGTTGGAACGTGAAGAACACGGAAGCGAGCTGTAACTGCATCAGTACGAAATCGATCAAGGCGTTATGGAATCCCCTCTCGAGCCCAATCTCCATCATCATAGGTAAGGCCATTAAGAAACCAATCTGCACAAATGACTGAGAAGCAAGTGCTGCTTGAAGAGGCATGTTGGAACGAAAAGCTTTCTGGTTGCTCAATCCTTCCTCAAGACCACTGAGGACGAGATAAAGCCGGCCATAAAGAAATACGTAGACCGTAAGCACAGTTAACTGTAGAAAAAAGACACAGATAATGTTCAGAGTTAGATAAACTCTTCATGTATCACACTGATTCTGAGATTAAAAAAAGGATAACTTTGACCTACCATGGTACTGAAATAGAACCCAATTGTAGTGAAATAACAAGAAAGCATACGGAAGAAATCGAATCTGTGCCCCAGCCTGTATAGATCACGGCTTAGAGTTTGCTCCCCGTTTCCGTTAGCTATCTTTGCCTCAAACATTGAAATTTGATTAAGTCCCACGTCTCTCCCTTTACCAACTTGTATGTATTCATGATGAGTCACATTGCCTTCACGTAGAGTAGAGTTGAAACCTGAAAACAGCAAAGGTATGAGAAAACGAAATAATGTACATAACAACATCATAACGTTTCACCAGAGAGAAGATATTGAAGCAAGTACCTGCAAATATGTCTTCACTTAGATTGATAACTTTAGAAGCTTTGCAGACACCACCTCTGGTAAGGTGAAACAGCCGATCAAAAACATCTGGATGACCGTAATGGAATCGGACCCTGGCGGAATTGAAACAAAGGTTTATTTTCGACCATTGCAAATCCGAGTTTCTCTCAGAAGATTTCAAAACTGTGGACAAAAAAAAAAACTTACTTCAAGGGGCTAGCTAACACCCTCTGCCCAATAGTAACAAAGCTGTTTTCCTGATTTGACATAAACCATGCAAGAGAAGAAACACTGCCACAAGAAACGAGACAAGTATGGAATCATTTTGTGCTCCAAGACCAAAAATGACTGTCTAAATGGCAGTACAAGATCATACTGTGATACCTTCCAGTGAAAATATGCTCTCTAAGGCCAAGTATTGTAGGAGTTCTTACACCTCCGTGCTTCTCAAGAAATTCTTGCAGCAAGTTCCTCATTTTGAAAGCTTCCTCCATGTAATTATCCTGTTTATGGAACGTTTAGATCGAAGTTATAACCACAAGAGTAATAAGATTACTCAGACCAGAAAAATTTAAAATTTAAAGGCGCACCTGGTTCATGTCTATTGTCTGTAACCCTTCTCCACGAGTAAATATGATAGAATGGTTCTGATTCTCCGGCTTTCCCTCTCCTAGTATTGCAGGTCCTGGTAGCTTAATCCGATAGATGACCTGCAGGACAATATAAACTCAGTCTCCTAACCTATAGACCGCATATGGTTTTCATGAAATGCATGCGAATAGGAAAAAGAGATTAGAAAACGCAGCCATACGAAAATAGATTGCATATATACTCTTAGAGCCTCAGTTACATAAATAATTGAGCACCAAAGTTTAAAGTGTTCTAGTCGTATTCATTGAATTATCTTGGATTTTATACCTGGTCTAGTGTCTGCACAGATTCAGTAGAATCCATAGATTTGGTCTGTGGAGCAGCTTTGACCAAAGCTGAGTAATAAATTTTTTCATCTGCCCCTTTATAACTGTCTTTATGTGTTTGCTCAACCTCATCGATATAGGCAACACGTAGAGATGGGTACCTGCCATAGAAAATTAGTAAGCTTAACTTATGCATCTGAGAAAAACAAGATCAACTGAAGAAGGATGATGATGAAAGAGGACATACGTGGTCATAAGTCGCAATATGTCTTTAGCACGTTGGTCACCAGATCTCTTCTGGATACTGTATTGTTGGCATGAGACCACAAAGGTGAATTTCATATCAGCAAGTGCTTGACACTGTGCCCAGAGTGACTTTCCGCTCTTTGATGCGTCTTCACTAGTTAACTCGAGAGCCTTGTACCCTTTCATTAGTTCTTCAACGATAAAAAAAAAAAAAAAAAAAAAAAAAAAAAAAAAAAACAGTTTTAGGAATGTATGAATAAAAGATGATCATAACAATGATTTAGTTAGGCACCTTCATCTTTTGCCATATCAAGGAAGGCCTGGAGCTCCAACGCCTTTCGGTAATACATCATGCCTCGCACTAGTTGATCAAATCCAGAAAAATCAGGCAAAACAAAATAATCCTATAGAGCCAAAACGTAAAGCAGAGCTTGTCAGTTGAAACTTTCTAGGGACAGACCACATACCAGTTTTGGTCAGTGTTTGGCCTCTGTAAGATGCCCACAGACGAAGCTCTTCTTCCAACTCTTCTCTCGCTCTGAGTTCTTCCTCGCTACCACATTTAACTCGTTCCAGAAAGTTTGTCCATTCATCTGAGGTAATCACCAACTTAGTTGGCGAAATTAAAAATACAAAAAACGAATAAAGTGGCACAAGACCATTTTGAAACGGAATATAAAAAGTGAAACCTGGAAAGATCTTCTGCAAGTAAAAGAGTATAGAGACTCCATCTTCATTTTGCTTCTCCAAACCAAAAATGGAGAAAAGGACATCCTCTTGATAATATGGTGTTAGGACCCTATGGAAAAGCAAAAGCATAGACAATAAGATGTTGTATGGCTATTGCCATTTTTAAGTGGGTTAAAGAAAGATTTATCATATTACTGCAATCTTCCTCAATCGGGAACATCCATTGATGCAT
Source organism: Eutrema salsugineum (assembly GCF_000478725.1). NCBI lineage: Eukaryota > Viridiplantae > Streptophyta > Magnoliopsida > Brassicales > Brassicaceae > Eutrema > Eutrema salsugineum. The sequence continues at coordinate 6,621,036 of NW_006256908.1, read as the reverse complement.
GGACATGCAAAATCTGATTTAAACAAAAAAACTCGAAAGTGAATGGAACTTACGAAAAGGAAAGCATGTTGCGGATTTTGGGTGCATCAGGCATTTCCATGAATAATGAATTTGAAAAGAAAGTAAGACGCCTTCGAGCTTCCAAATTGGATGGCACATCCATAGCCGACTCTTTGACAGTAAGTAAAAGATGAAGCCTCTTGATCTGCACAAGAAAAAGAGAAAGGAGATAGATAACTTAGAAGGTCAATAAAAATACCAAATGCACCACTATTGCAGAAACGTGAATGAATCAAATAGATGAATTTCAAAGAAGAAACTTGCTTTTTCTGTCCAAGCTTCTGTTTGAGAGTAAACTGGGAACCGAAGTTGGCTGAAATATTTACGCTGTTGATGAAGAGGGGTCATTACGTCGTACTTGACATAAGATCCATTGTAGGTTGTCTCTAGCAAGCTATAGAATGAAGACTCTAAATGAGTGTGCTTCAAAGAGCATTGATCAAACCTTTAAAAGAGAACCTAACTCAAATGATCTTTACCTTGGAACTTCGTCCTCCATTATGTCCCTTGTCACCACTTCTAACATGTTCAACAAGACAATAACAATCTGGTCCTTGTCGTCCTCGTTGTTTTGCATCTGTTGCAAGTAGACCAAGTTCAGTTATTCATGAATCCATGCTAAAGTTCCAGAGGTTGTTAAACATGGCAAGGCTATAAGACTTACCAAATATTCAATTAGTCGAACAAACTGACCATACAGATCAGGAAGAGCACTCAAGTTCAGATCCGATATCAGTGTTCCTTTCTCTATAAGTTCATCAATCTTGGAGAATATATCATTTATGACCCTGCACATGACAAGTTAATCAAGAAATGTATTTTCCAAGTTATAAACACAATGTAAACTTCAGAGGGATTCCCAAAGACTTACTGTCCTTCTCGCTCTCCAACAACCAAAAAGTTTATGAGATTCTTAAAAGAGGCATAGCACTCTCTAACTGCACAAGTCATGTAACTATCGACACTCAATCTCTTTTTCAGTTCACGATCTTTCCCATTGCTATCTTTCGCCATATCCAAAGCTATTGGGATCTACCACAGTTAAGCACGAGTAATTTAAATAACAACAGACAGCCAACACCTAAGATCATCATATTTAATACCAAGATAAAATATTCACCTTACTGGCCAGCAGAAACGGTGGCCAGCGGATAAGATCCAGATCAGGGTCAGCCCAATATGGCACAAGTAAGAGTTCCATTTCCCTGCGTGCAGATGAACATTAAAACCGAAACTTCTCCGAATAAAAGGATTTAGCAATCATAAAGATTGAAAATTCAAAGCCACACTCAACCTATTACTAATCAAATCCTCCTCTCGGAAACTACTGATTATCTTGTTCCACATCTGAGCAAATCGTGCGGCCTCCTTGTCCTTACTAGATGGAATCTGCAATTACCAAAAGATAAGACAACTTCAAATGGAGCTCTACCCCAAAGAAATCACTAGGAGATCAAACCATATGTTTGTGCCATATGTTTCATTTACTGGTGTATGAGACAAGTAACCAGACCTGATCAAACCGGCGAGAGAAGGTCGCCTTAATCCCCCTTTTCTTTGCAGTACCGCTCTTCTCATTTGGAACCAAGCAAGCGTTAAAGGCCCCCGGTAAGGACTGAAATCTAGACCTCAGCATTCCTAGTGTTCGGATCTGCAAATGAAATAAACTTCATTTCAGACATTATCTTGCTGGAAAACCCAACCAGTTGTGAGAGCACGCTGACGCCATTAACTAAGCTTTATTTGGTTTTAAAATTGGCAAGGAAATCAAGTATGAACCTCTCCAAGACGACGAAAAGCTCCATTAAGACCTCCAACCAGAGTTGATACTATAGCATACCATATTTGAGTGTCCATGAAATAAACCTGCATATGAAACTTAGCAAATGGTAGGGAAGACGTAAAAAGGAAGCATATGGCAAAGAAAGCTGTGGCAACTCACAAGAATGACAGGTGACCAGAGCGCGATCACCACACCCATATTATTCTTGGCTGAAAAAAACAACCAGATAATTTAGTGAAAATTCGATACTGCAATGAGCTAATGCCAATATGCTATCAAGTATTTAACCATTACCATGAGGGAAAAACTCGTGCCAGCGGTAGACAGATATATGAACTCGCATAATATCTTTGGTTGGAATAACAAGAGGCTTAATCTGCTTAGAAAATAGAAAGTATGAGAAAGAAATATATTTATGGATTGATAACATGTTCTTTAGAATTTCTCAATGCTATGTTTCATAGGCTTCTTACATATTGCTCTTGTTATACTACCCAGAAAACACACAAAAAAAAAAAACACATTGAAGATATGTAAAAATGTGGTACCTCTGCATAAAAACTGAATGCAAGCTTTGAGATTAGAAGGACAACCCAGAACATCGTGTACCTAGATATCATTCACAAAACATCGTTAGGCAATGAGTTAAGACCCACTAACATTTCAATCCTAGCTTGTAAGGTTTACACTCTTACTTGAAAAGTGACCATGCACTCTCATGCATACCCCTTCCTATATACAGCCTCGGCTGTATCATCAAGAATCAAGATTAGTCACCTTCTTCGTTCGACTGGTCGTTTATATATTATGAAAAGATGTATGGATAAAGTACCTGAGACCACCACATCATCAGCATCACTAGTTTAAAGTCGGACCTTTCAAGATAACGCCGGATGAATGGGAACACGAAGAGCACCGTAGAGAGCATGTTTGGGGATAAGTAGATAAGGATGACGAGAATGAAAAGAGAAGGCGAGGAATTGCTGTGTCCCCCAAACCAGTTCTTTATGGTCTGCGCAATACCAGAAGGGCTTCTCCAGCTGTATGCGTAAGCTACTGGCATCAGTACAACCCATACCGCAGCTGCAACTGCCTTCAAGATGAATCTGAGCTTCACATAGAGTGACATGCTATGTCTTGATTTCCAGCTCAGAGCTATATCGAGGACAGCTGAAATTTTTGGCAAGTATTCAGATAGAGAAAAGAAAATATCAATTTCCTTTCACTGACAACACGGAAACAGCTTTAGAGAAAACCAAGCAACATCAATTTTCACAGACAAATAAGATTGCAATGATTACTACCATACCCTATTCATGGGCAGGCAAACATCATAAACTGTGAAATCATTGAGATGGAAAAGAAAAATGAACACTTGAGTCAGATAAGTTGAGAAATCATCACCTTGTGCAAGCTTTAATATAGCTGCCGTAATGAAGATGCTCAAAACCTTAAGGAAGACATCACCTTCAAAGATGCCGCTCAATTTTCCGGATCCATTCCAAGCAATTATGATCATTGCCTAAACAATACATAATCACATCAAATTACATGTCATGTCAAGAAAAGTACAAGTTTAACTATTGAATTCAATAAAAAAATAGTCGTACCTGCAAAGACAGGATATAAAAACTCCACATTCTATCAAAACTTCTAAATATATGCCAGAAGGAGCGTATCTCAACAAAATTGACTTTGCCCATCCATCGATCTCCAGTTTTTGGTTTATTCTGAAACATTATCAGCATCAAACATCAAATTCTAGATACATAAAACTTCAGGGAAATAAATGGAAAACTTCTATGTAACGTTTCTCATGACTTGTTGAACTACAATTTAAACTTTTAAAGTATACAAAGTTGCATGTTTCTCTAACACCCATTATGAACAGTTAGGTAGATCAAAATTTGTTTTGCATACAAACAATTGGTTATAAATTATAAGCCCTAAGACAAGAAGTTGCAAACTGCTTTGTTAACAAACACTGAAAACTATTTCTTCTACACATACCTCACTTCTGTCAAGTCGAAGTTCTTCAGCTGTCTGACAAAAGAAATCAGCATCAGCTCGCATAGGCCACCCTAGCCGAAAGCACCGAACTGACCTAAAGTTGAAAAACATGGGATTTAATCATGTCGAGCTGTAAAAGACATAACTTTCCAATAGGCTAAATGATAATCATCTGCAATATACCAAAAATACTCATTTAAGTCGTCATAGTTTCTCCACTCAGAATGCTTCGACTTTCCTCCTCTGCTTCTCTTTGCTTCCTATAGTGCACAAATATGAAGGTTATAAAATGAAGGTGTAGGATCGGAGGAAAGCTAAAGCTGAAGCAAACAGCTACCTTCGCTATTGTCTTGTATATAGGAGTCACTACTTTCTGCAGGAAAGCTTCATCTTCACCACCATATGCGGGTTTTATATGCTCCCCTGTCATTGGACTAACACTCCCAGCCAACATCCCATACAACTCAAAAGCCATCTGAACAAGTTCAAAAGATAAGATTAAACTCGGATTAAGACACATTTAGGGAAAAAAAAACTCCTACCATAAATAGAAGAAATTTGCATTACTAAGTTCTGAATGTCACTAATATAATCATGTTTTTTCCCAATCCTCTCCACGTTAACATTTCACATACTCTTTACTATAGTACTCAACCATGAACACCTTGCCCTGGCATATTTCCTCATGAAGTTTGGAGTTCTTCAAACTTTACTAGTCAATTAGTAGATCTATATGTTAGCCAAGACCACCTTTCGAGCACATGATGCACTTTTCTAAATTACACCACATAGTTCCTAAACGTATATAGGGGAAACTGGATTTTTTACATACATGGTGATATATATAGCAAAGGCATTCTGGCATGAATCTCAGGTTTGCAGCTTCTCCCCATATTAAAAGATACAGTCCCATGTAAAGCAGCTTTCGCTGCTGAACCTCTTGTTGAATCGTCGGCAACCTACAAGTGGAAACAAGAGAGATTACTAGGAAGAAAAGCACAACGCGAATAACATTCAACGTATATTTACATCTCTTTCTATATTTTCAAGAAAAATAAGAGAGACTCACCAAAGGCTGCTTTTCCGACCCAAATATTTGCACCATTTTTTATAGTTTTTGAAAAGTTTCTTCATCACTATAGTCAATGCGCGATCATCCAACTAAAGGCAGAAATTGAAAAACTAAAGCGTTAGTGCAGGGTACAGAGGACTAGACGAGGCAAGAAAACATCACATCCAAGTTCAAAAGAGTAAATACCTTAGGTTGTTGTTCAGGTCTCGGAAACTGTCGAATGTGGACATTAGCAAGTAACAAAATCAAGTGCTCTCTTTGATTGGAAACATTATCTTTCTGCCAATTTAAAGGTTTGGATCAGAATCAGCACAGGGCGAAAATTCTCAATCAACTATACAAAAACAGTATATTCGCAAGAATCACCTGAAACCCAAACATAGTTTGAAGCCAGTCCAGCATGTCTTCATCGAGTTTCTTCTTGTGACCAGTTGGCCATGGTAGGCCCCTAGTGTTACGAAGTGCAATTACTGTAGCTTGTATCTGCAAAACAGTTTGCAAATGTTTATTTTTATTCTCTGACTCAAAAGACAACTAAACATACCATCGAAAGATTTAGTGGAATGTTTGGTTAACCTCAGGAAATCTCATTATAGCCTGATTTTGACTATCAGGATCAAGGGGAAGAATGTTGTAAGGCACGTAGATTTGGCTTTTTTCTTCCACCTTAGTGTGGGCTTCCAAAATCTACCAGCAAGAAAAAGGATGAACAGAAACAGGTGAGCCAATAATTTGGTAACCAAATTCATAGAAATATCAAGATGTTTCCATCAAAACATGGCTAAAGACCGCATGTAAATAGTTTATAATACTACAAGATATAATCTACTATCAGCTTCACCTCATCAGCCACTTCCACATCCTCTGTCTGATTAACAGCCTTCAAGACTTCAAAGAGAACAGCAGCAGTTTGATATGCCTTTGTAAGTTGAGCACTAAAAGCAAAAAGAAAACAAATTGTTTTTATGAAACAAGAACACAGATAGATAGATTGCAACAGAGATAAAACAGGATTTGAACAAACAGTTCCATCAAAACACAAACCGGTCAGCTTTGTCAGCAGCGTTTAGTAAAGCTTGGATGTATTTCTTGTAGTAGTGTTGATAGAAACTTTGCATTTCGCGTGCATCACTCTTCTGCCTTCCTGCAAGAGTTGTTTCATTCTCCTACAAAAGTTCAATAAACAAGAATTTTATAGGCAAGAAAACGGCATGAAAATGAAACTCAAGTAATAAATGAAGTGATGATATTCACCCGTTCTAACCGTTGAAGAAGCGCAGTCTTAAACTGGCGAACACCACGTCCACTTGATGTGGGATCAAGCCTGTGTGCCTTCTCAAACGCATAAAACCGACCTGAGGAAAGCATCCAAGCATCAAGATCATCTAAGATGAGCAAATCACATCATCAGGCGATTTTTTACATTAATTCAAACTCACATAAGTAAGCAACACGCGGGTTACTAGCTTCCACTTCATTGGCTACACGAAGGATAGGAGCAATCTCCACAAGGGACGATGGTACCACTTCACTGTCTAGCATAGCCTCTCCGAGATTACCAGCAGTTTGAGTCCGCAGAATCCGCCTCTGGGGCGGAGGCGGATCAGGTCCTCTCCTTTGAGCCATCTTTTAAATCCTCCTAAAAATTAAACTGAATAAAATACAAAAGAGCTTTCACGCCACCATCAAGAACAAACTTTGAGAACTATTTTAACTAAAAAAGAGCAAATCATAAGCTCCTGAAAGAGAGTAGACAAAGGGTGCAATCAAATAGCGATCCGGAAAAGAAAAAAAAAGAAAAAACATGAATTGTTTCATTCCGAACCTTCACTCCAATTAAATCGAAAAGAGACGATAAATGCAAAAAGGTTGCTCTTTTAGTAAAAAGAAAAAGGATCCGAAGAGACCCAGAAAAAGTAAGCATAAGATGTGTAAAGCACAAACTTTATCGCGAAATCTAATCACCCAGAACCTTTGATTCACAGCTACCTAATTCTGTGATGAAAGGAAATCTGCCTATTTAACAAAAAGTATATATACAAAAATATTAACTTTCCTTTCAACTCGATCTGGTAATCTCCGAGTTCACCTAACATCTTCGATTATCCATTGCGAGACACAAAAAAAATCCTAATTTAGAAGTAGCAAGGCTTCACCTTTTCGATGTCCATCGGAAAACAATCATGAATTGAAAAACAAACCCAATAAGCGATTACTGATACCATTTTTTAATAACTCCGATAAACCCCAGAAGACGAATCTATATATGGTCTCACTCAAAAGTGTCTAGTGAAAAACCCAATTACGAAAAATTTAACCTTTTGAATCGGATTCGGATTAGTAACGTATCCGACCAAAACAAAGAAAAAAAAAAGCAAAACAATAAGCTTCCGAAATCAGAAACTACGAGTAAATTCCAGAGATCAATCATCACCTGATTGAGAGATGAAAAGAGAAGCAGATGATCAAAGCCTACGATTGCTTCGAGGAGAAGCAAGTGGGTGCGATGGAAGAAGAGCAGAACGACGAGTAATCCGTCATCTTCCCCAAAGTAGCATCAGAGAGAATAGGAGAGAGAAGAGTGTGGAATTGCAAGATAAAGATTGGGAAAAGCAACGGGAACAAGACAGGCGCCAATGTTTTTTTTTTCTTTTTTTGGTGCTAATTTATTATTTCTTTTTGATGTTTCGGTGCATATTTTGTATTTCAACCAATGGAGAATGGCCACGACATCATCTCCAAATTCCAATGTTCTTATGCTTTTATCTTTAGAAGATGCTGGGTCGTTTTCTTAGGTCTATGTATATATGATGTAATACTATATTTTTTCACCAACATATATTTGATAAAATAAAATCGGGAAGTGAAATAATTACGTGTGCCAACTGCCAAGTGTTAACTACTTTCATCGAGTGAAATTTGAACCTATATATAATCAGAACATGAAATTAGTTCAATTTTGTGTTATATATAAACACTAGATATTTAGCAAAAAATATATATAAACACTGCACAATGATACAAGTGCATTGTTCAGATATTTTGGATACGAATCCCAAAAACATTTGAGGTAATTCATATTTTGACACAAAAAAAAATTGAGTTTGATTGATATCTTTAAATTCGAATGATCTTACCCCTAAAAGTCCCAAAAACAGTCTACGGTTTTTGTAGAAGAATTTTCATTGGCTGTGAATTTGGTTACTATATTTGCATGAAAGTAAAAGAAAGTTAGCGACACTTGTTATTTGTCTGTCGAAAAGAAATTGTACACATGTGTGTTTCAGTGTTTGACTATGTTACTAAAAGTTTTAAATAATTACAATATTTTTATATTTAAATCAGAGAAATGCTTGATATGATAATCTAAACATATTTTCATTGATTCTTCTCAATTTATATTGTAAATATAGTTAGTGGGATCCATGAGATGATTTTCAGAAACAGCATATCCGATGCCAGATCTAATGCTATCTGAATTTCACACATACATACATACCCAGACCAATAAACTTGTCAATTAACTTCGGTTTAGTTGCCGGTAACCGGTCACCGGCGAGACCGGCAGGTGTCTCGGAGAAGACGACACAGTTTTATCTGTTTTTGTAAAGCCGAAACACTCTACTTTTAGTTACGTCTTTCATTTCTTCAACGCTTTAGTCTTTTTCAGTTTTTACCCCCAATAGAAAGAAGAATCAAACTTTTTGTTTTACCAGAAGAAGACTCTCTCCGTCTACCAAAGGTCACCTCTTTTCTTCCTCCTCTATCTCTTTTCTTTCGCTGTAACTAGGTTTTATATTTGGCCCCCTTTAAAGGATTATGTCAGGATTTTCATTCGATCGTTTATCTGCAGTGTTAACGATGAGGAGGTGCCTTTCCAAAATCACTGAATGCCAAATGGGTTTCAAGAATTTGAATTTTTTCCTGGTAAATTTTTGATCTTTTCCCCTGTTTACTTTGCTAAATTTTGTTGAATCTCCCTTCTTCCATAAGCTTTGGGATCCGATTTCTCCCACTCAAGTTGGTTCCTTGTTTGATATGATTCATTCCTGAAGCTAGCTAGTATTCAATTAACTTCCAAAGGTCAATTTTTTTACCGGAAATATGGTTTCTCAAGGATTTTCGTTAAGAGTTGACGAATGTTAATTGAGTTAATATGTGGGCTATGTGTTTGTTTTAGAGAATCAATTCTTAATTGTGGTTTTTGGGATTCTTCAACAGGTTGGGTCAAGCTCAGTATCAAGAACCATAACTACTGCTATTGAGCGTTCATGTAGCAGTAATGCAGCTCAAGTTGATCATCAGACAAAAGACAACTCTGTCTCGGACATGTTGATTGATTCATTTGGTCGGATGCATACATACCTGAGGATATCTTTGACGGAGCGGTGTAATCTCCGGTGTCAGTATTGCATGCCGTCTGAAGGCGTTGAACTTACTCCTAATTCTCAGTTGCTGTCACAGTCTGAGATTGTTCGTTTGGCTGGTCTTTTTGTTTCTTCTGGGGTTAACAAGATTCGTTTGACCGGTGGTGAGCCTACTGTTAGGAAAGATATTGAAGAGATATGTCTGCAGTTGTCTAGCTTAAAAGGGTTGAAGAATTTGGCTATCACTACCAACGGTATCACTCTTGCGAAAAAGCTACCAAAGCTTAAAGAATGTGGTCTTGATTCGTTAAATATCAGCTTGGATACTCTGGTTCCAGCAAAGTTTGAGTTTCTCACTAGACGTAAAGGGTACGAGAGGGTTATGCAATCCATTGATACCGCTATTGCCCTTGGATACAATCCTGTAAAGGTATGTTAATAATCCTCACTTCCATTTGATTGCAGTAGAACGATCTTTGATGCTAGAGAGTTTGGTCTTTACAGGTCAACTGTGTTGTCATGAGGGGATTGAATGATGATGAGATTTGTGATTTTGTGGAGTTGACACGCGAGAAGCCAATTAATGTCCGGTTCATCGAGTTTATGCCCTTTGATGGAAATGTTTGGAATGTAAAGAAACTTGTGCCTTATGCAGAAGTGATGGATAAAGTGGTAAGGTAGAATTCTCTCAAATGTATTGGCTCTTTTTGAGATTCATCGACCTTTCCTTGAGCATTTTCATGATTGGTTTCAGTTGTTATGGTAACAGGTAAAGGGCTTTCCGAGTATAAAACGTATGCAAGATCACCCGACTGAAACAGCTAAGAACTTTACAATCGATGGACATGTCGGTTCTGTATCTTTCATCACATCCATGACAGAACACTTCTGTTCCGGCTGCAATAGATTAAGGTTACTTGCAGATGGGAACTTCAAAGTATGCTTGTTTGGTCCTTCAGAGGTAAGAGAGCATCTACACATTAACTTGATTCCTGGTAAAAAATGAGGATTCTTGGTTGCTTCTCAATAACGTTAAAATTGACAATCATTTTGTTTCACACTATAATTTTCTTTTAAGCACAGGTTAGTTTGAGAGATCCTCTCCGGTCTGGTGCTGATGACGAAGCGCTAAGGGAAATTATAGGCGCTGCGGTGTGTATTTAGTTGCTTCATCTGAGTTTACATACCTTCACAATATCTCTTCTCTGTTTTTTTCAAAGATTGATTTGTGTTTGAGTCATAAGATTTCACAATGGTGTTTCAGGTGAAGAGGAAGAAAGCCGCACACGCTGGAATGCTTGACATTGCCAAGACAGCTAATAGACCAATGATACACATCGGTGGCTAAAGCACAGCTAATGTAAGTTCTTTAAGCCATTGTTTATGATTAATCAATTAATGTGTACAAATTAACCAAGCATTGAACCAACGGACTATCTGATTTGGTTTGTAACTCAAATTTTGTCGATACTTTGGTCGCTCCAAGAATCGATTCAAGGATTTTGACACTTGATCTGAGTAACAGTCTTTGATTCATCGATCATTTTTGTGTACTGTGTGTGTTTTTTTTTTCTTCTTTTTGGGGTGATCCATGGAGTTATTCTTCTCTTTACAGGTTGGGGAAGTTCTTGGAAAACACAAGAAGGAACATTGAGTTCCATATTTTGTAAGAATCTATCTCCCTGCTGCTCCAACTATGTGACAGAAATTTTTGCAAACAAGAACAGAAATAGTTTATATGTGTTCTTATCTGTATACGTTATAGATACTGTACAGGAACTCAGAATTCCTATATGAACTTTCTCAGTCCGATTACTTTTCTTATTTATGATGTTTATCCAATGTTTATCTGTTTCAACTTTTGAAAGTTATTAACTTGTAATTTCACAAACTGGAACTCAAAGCAAAACAAAACTTCCATTAACATTTGTTGACTATTTTAGACTTTAAATCAATACGTTATCTCGTTATGTATTCAATGTCGCTCAATGTTTCATTTCTATTTCGTTTTCATTGATAATCCGATCCCCCTCAAAATCACTTCGCTTCTAGTCTTCTACTCGTATTTGTTGATTATGTTGGGGATTAAATCAACATGTTATGTATTAAAAACAAAAAAAAAAACAAAACAAAAAGCTTTTACTTTTACGTTCTCAAAAATAAAGTTTCAGATTTTGATGTTTTTTACGTGTAGGTTGATTTGATGCTGGGTTGCTGACGACCATATAACTGTCCTTGAATTATCATTTTTCACTATCTTAATTGTCTTAATTTCTTCAATTTTTATTTTTACTCAAAATCATGATTTCATGTATACATGAAGCGTTTCAAGATAATTTATAAGAATGATATACTGATAATATATTTATGTGGTTGGTGGAAACCAAACAAATCCACTTGCAATATCTGATCAAATTGCTTTTAACCATATCATAAAACTGAGTTTTTATTATTAAAAAATAAAATATAAAACAGAGTTTTAAGTACATAACTTGTATTCTACTCTTTTATTCACTTTAACAAATAGAGATTATTTTCTTGGCTAGCCTTTGCCTTAAATAGATTATTAATATATAATGATTGATGGATTTAAGTTTAAGAAAGAATAGGACAAGGCTTCCTGCAAATGCATCTGCGAATGAATCCTGCGCATCGACCATCAGGGAAACCTTCGCTCATACATACTCGCTGGCAATTCCTCCACTTCATACACATTCCCCTAAAATTTATGCTTCTTGCTTCGCATATTTGTTGTCCTTGAACCATCTTCATACCTATAGCATGATATATCTTTATTACTCAATAATAATTCAAATTTATGACCTTACATATAATCACGTTTATATATCTCATTACAACAAATATCTTTCAGTGTTTTCAACGCCTAATATTTTATGTAAATTAAGCCTAATTCGTTATAACCAAAATTTAAGAGTTCATCACAGTATTGCCATTTGAACATTAGCAATTTTCTATTGATCAATTGTTATAAAAGAAATCTGAAATTTCAATTTTCTATCGAAATGGTTTTGTACTACATAAATCCATTGCAAAGTACAAAAGTATGTTATTTATATAATTACTTCGTCATCAACAATCTTTAAATCCATAAAACAAATTAATTAAAATAAACAAGGAAACTAAAATATAAAATTTTAACATATATTTTACTCCCTCCGTTTTTTATTAGTTGTCGTTTTAGAGAATTTTGTTTGTTTTAAATTAGTTGTCTTTTTCAGTTTTCAATGCAACATTTATTAGTTTTTTATTTTTTAAGATTATTTTTATTATGCAATTTGTTTTATTATTGGTTGAATTGTGTTTAAACAGATAATTAATGATGTTTTTATATTGAAAAACTAAAACAATTAATATTTTCTTAATTTGTGTGCATAACTTTAAAACGACAACTAAATAAATCCGGAGGGAGTAGTAGCTTTCGTTATCACATAATACTGTGGAAAATTATATTTATTTACCTGGAGCGGCAAGAAGTATGACTAAGAAGAAAAGTGAAGAGATTAACTGCATAAAATTCTTCATCTTTTCTTAGTTACTAGTCAAGCAAAAGAATCAGAATTTAGAGAGAACAATACAGAGCTATTGATATTGGATTTAACTTGTAACAATGAGTGTAAGGAGGTTGCATTTTTATAGCAAACATAAGTGTATAGCTTAATTGGTAAAATATCAACATATCTAATATCCCTTAATGTTAAAATGAAAGACAGTAAACATATGTGGAATAAAATATGAAATTTAAGAAAAAAATGTGAATCTATATTTTTCCAAGATCATGTCCTTTAATTTATATCTATGGTACTAAATTGTATTTAAGCATGTGTATATAAGCTAAAATATTTGTAATTTGTACACTAGGTGGCATGATTATATATTCTGTTTTATTTTTGCGAGATTATATTCCTTTTATATATTTTGCACTGAATTTTACTCTAAGTTGCATGGACGCGGATATGCGGAAGTAAAACGTTTAGAAGCACGAAAATCTACCTTTTTAAACAAATTAGAAAACCAATACAAGTAGGAAACGTTATATATGGGCACAATACTTATATATACATAAACAATGGAACATTTTTTTTTATATACATAAACAATGAAACATTAATTATTTAGCCGTAGTAAAAACATAAAAACATTTTAATAAATCAAATAATCAGAAAACAGAAGATATAGTATGTCTCTAAGATAAAGCAAAGAACCATAAATATATGTCTCTAAGATGGTGATGATGATGTAGCTGTTGTTGTTGCTGCCTCATCTTGTGAAGAAGGCGAAGGAAGAGAAGAAGGAGAAGAAGAGTAATTAGAGGAAGGAGACATCTCGCCGCCGGCAGGCATATCCTGAAGCGCCGCCAGAAACCGGCGGATACTGAGGGACCTCGCCGGTCGAAAACTATAAGCCCTCTTCAAAGAATTCGATTTAGAGAAAACCTTGGACGATTTAGAGAGGATGAGATACACCAAACCTTGAATCAGAGCAAATAAGACTAACTTTATCAACATCGTTCCCAAGCCTCCTTCCATTTGTTGTAATATATGGAATATACTCGATCTCGAGATGAGATTCAGAAAATGTTTTGTTTTGTCTTCCCTTGTAATTGTGTCAAGATTTGAAGATGAGTTTGAGATTGAAAATTTTAAGTTCATGCAGAAAGTTAAACAGCTGAATTTATAGAGAGAAAGAGCGCCTTGCGTATTTGACCAAAGGCAGATACGTGGAAGTAACGGACACAATATATCGTAAGACCTTATCCGGTGAGAGGAAAGGACACTGGACACGCCATATTTTATCTAGAAATATAACGATGCGAGAACAAGAAAAATGAATAGCAAGAAATTTAATATAGGTGGTTTTTTTTGTTTTGTTAAAGAATATAATATAGGGGAAATTGATAAGAAACGTTTATAATATGATAAAGCTAGAGAAATCGCACTACCTAACAAAACTGTAATCCATCAGCAGAAATTAAAGACTATCAATTTTATATAGTAAAAAGAGGAAATTGGTGTTGACCAAACAAAAAACAATTTGGCTAAATGGTTTTTGTTTTTGTTCTCCAATGTGGTTACTGTTATAATTGTTTTAGTAATTTGTCAAACTCGTACTGTATACATTTTCAATATAAAATTTATATTCAATTAAATTTACTTTGTAAAATTGGTATCACCGATTTGGATTATTAAACTGCTCTATATATTTAGATTATAAAAAAAAAAGACTAAAATTTCAAGAAAATCTTTAATTTGACTCAGAACATATTTTTCTAAAAGAAGAGATTCAATCATCGCACTCACTTCTAGCAAGATTTAGTATAATCATGTTAACTTACATACATTATGACGAGAAGTTATACCAAAACTTAATACATGAGACGAAAGATTACATGAAATGGTATAACTGGTAAATAAAATATATAAAAAATTCAATAAACATACATCATGAATCCATTCCATTATACTTTAGACCCAAGGAGAGTAAAGAAAGTAGAAGACCCAAATACGATGAGTTTTTTCATCGAAGAGGAAACCAACGTTCTTGAAACTGAGACTGATAAGAAACCATGAAAAAGAGAAAGACGAGCATGAAGGCCACTCCCCACGACGTTCCTCCAGCTCTATACAAAGTCTCCCTCTCGTTCAGAGGGATCAATGACGTCATCATCCCTCCTCCTCCATCGTTGGATAGAAAATGGACGGCCAAGAGCAAAAGCAGAGGAGAAGCCATGAGAGCAAGCTTTAGCTGGTCCGTAAAACCTTCTATGACTGGTTCGTAGCTCGCGTACGATGAAACTGTTACGAACATTAAGAGGATGAAGAGGAAGACGCAGAGATGTAGTGGAACTGGAGGGCTTCCTTCGTGTTCTCTTCCCATGGCTTCTCTATCTTTCTTTAGATTCTTGACTATTGTTGTTGTTGTTGTTTTTCTGGTGAAAGACTTCTCGAGATGTGAGAATTTTGCTGAGGGACTTGAGGTTTTGGTGAAGAATGAGGTTGGTTTTATAATGGGAAATTAAGTAACAATTAATGTTTGCTTAGGATCCTACAAGAATGAATTTAATAGGGCTGTATATTTTTTTTTCGTTGGCAGCAAATACATCTGTACATATAAAAAAATAATAGTATATAATATATAGTAGATCATCTAATATATTATTTAAATTTATGGATATGTAGGTTATGAATCAATCTGAATTAACAGACAATTTTTTCATATCAAGTAGAAAAACCTAACTAATCATCAATCATAGCAACAGAGAAATACAAACTTAACTTAATTTTCTAATCATTTAATTAAAACATATATGTTTATTGATGTAATAACAACAATATTTGTATTTTTTATGTAGTTAGATAAATAGGTTTAAACAGAGATCAAGCTTAAATTATTGAACAAAGTTGAATAAATAGTAGCTATAAATTTGAGAAATATACTTTAAGCTAAATAAATATTACTTTACGTACTAGTAGTATTTGTGTATAATGTGCTACCCAAAATAAAGTGAATGAAAAAGAGTCTTGGCACTTTAATTAAAGATTCTTGCTTTTTGACGGTGCCATAGGTTACTTAACAAGGTCGGTGAAGCCATGCATCTCCAGTTTTATTGGTGACAAATATTTACCCAATTATGATCTGCCACGTACCACCGACCCTTTCCCTACGTCTGAGGTCACCTGATACTTTCTCGTTTATTTATTCTCCAATGTAGAATATGATAATATACCAACCATACTAGAACGAAATACAAGAGAACTTGATTAAGCACGAGTGCACGACTATAGATTAGTAGATAATAGTTTAAGCGTTAGAAGCTTTTAATAGATGGAAAATTCATAGCTCTTTTTATTTTCTGTTTTAATGGTGAGTTAATGGTTGTAGAAAGGTAAATATCTAGAGACCAAAAATTTGGGTTGTGAAGAATAGAAATATTCTATAGCCAAAATTTTACAGCGATAAAACGTAAAGGTATAGTAGAAAACCTTAACATAATTTATACAACCAAAATAAAAAATAAAACCAAAACTCTTACCAGTCAAGTCAAAATCTTTTCACATTTTTATTATTACTTTAACAAAATAACATTTTTATTGTTATTAAATGTTATCTTCTTAGGAAATGAGGCATCACTGATTTGGAGGTTAGCGATTACATTGCCATGCTTCCGTACATAAATTATTATTGTCTAATAGGAAATGATCTCAGGCAATTGTTAATTAAATTAAAGAGAAATTGTGTATTGAAAAGAAAAGAAAAGAAAAAGTAGAAATACGTATATGTATTGTATATGGCAAGAGTTCAATTTAATACTTTTTCAAACAAAAGTTCAAAAATCACTTATAAATAAAATAAAAACAAAAATTATATTTGACTGACTGAGAAAATTAATTACATAGTACTTATTTAAATATTTGCCAATTAATTAAGGGTACCCTGCAATAATAAAACGAAAGAAAAACGAGAGGATGGGTCGTAGTCAGACAGCGTCAGTTGTATTGTCCATCTATCTAATGTGTCACTCCAACAACTACCGAGAATATTCGAGGGAGGCAGCGATCTAATATGTATTAAAAAAAAAACAAAAAAAAAAAACTACACAGTGCCTTCTATGGTTTCTCTAGCCTTAACCTTTTTTTTTGGGTATGATTCTCTAGCCTTAACCTCTCTTCTCTTTTTTTTTTTGTGTACCTCAAATTTAAAAATTGCAAGTGTATCAGAGCAAAAACTCATAATCCTTTGAGGCTTTGAGCCATATATACTTGGGACTATATACTTTGTTTGTTCTTTTGAAAATATTTTAGAATTTTATAGCTAACAAAACATTTAAAGTGACAATCATAAACCTAATGTTCACCTACAACCGTAACCAGGTCTAACTAGTGACCAGTGGGCGATGATCATGCTATAGCACCCTCAAATCTCGAGAGCTAGTCGGACAAAAAAAAAAGAAAAATTGGCAAGAGCTCAAAACAAAACACAAGAGATTCTTATATATATAAAAAAGACACTCAAAACTAAATGGTGCTAATTACACTCTCAAAAGTCAAAACCAATATGTCAACAACATACCTGCACATCAATAATACGTACGTACGCGAAACATATCTAATAAGTAATAACTAAATATACGCGTATATATGATCACGCACATGAACGTATGTATGTGAATGTAAATTAAGTTTTGAACCGTAATACCGATGTTTTGCGGTCACGTTTGGCCTTTATCAAACCGCTCAAGACCTTAACATATCGACCCATCATACCTTTGAATTTCACACCATTTTCACCACCTTGCTTTTCTTTCTTCACCACCAATTGCATCGTCTGCTTGATCCCCTTGTCGTCCCCGAAATGTTGACCTAGAGAGCTCTTGTTGTTAACTTGAGCTTCTTCATTCGTTTCTTGCTCGCATCGCATCAGATTGTTCAAACTCTTACGATCAACCTCTTGGTCTTCCTCTTGTTCTTGTTCTTTCTCTGGTTGTGAGCTTTGCGTGGATAAGTCTTGGACCTCTTGTTGCTCGTTGATGAGACTTGACCATGGCTTTCGGGTTCTTCTCGACATGCTTATGTCGAACCGTGTCTTGATGGGGTTTATTACTTCACTCCCCATGTTTGATCATACAGAAATAAATTTTATTTTATTTACATGATGAGACAACTATATATGAAGGGATTGGCTACAAAGAGTAGTTGTTGGTCCATTTCTTCTTTCTTTTTCTAAATTAAAATCTTTGGTCCATTCCCCTTTGATTTGTACCGTAAAGAGGTAGGTGAGTTTTGGGGTTAGTTTGCTTTATTAACAAATAAAGAAATGATTAAAGTTTTGACACATCATATTTTGGATTAGTTGCCCTACTAATAAATAAAGATATAAGATGGATAGATCAATCGATTAAAACTGTAGAATTAATTTATAATAATTAATACAATGAGTTGCCAAACAAAAAAAAAAAGGTTAAATTTTTTTTTTTGTTTTTAAGCAAACTGTAGAAGAGACACTCGTAAGATTGACGGAAATATTATCCTAGTATGTGATCTTAATCTCTGGTCCGATTTTTTACAACACAACAAGAAAATGACGACAAAGGAGTGGTTAAAGAGAGACATCAAATTAGGAAAGGTAGAAATAAAGCAACTTCACAAATTTATAAGAAATTTGGTTCGACAGGAGACCCAATAAACAAGTTGGAGTGTCAATACACACAAGCGAATGATCTCATTTGATCGGACACTTCAATTGTGTCCGTTATTCCAAGCATTTCCTATGATTTTGACATGTTATCAAGATCTTTCTTTTGTGTTTGATTTTTTTTTTAAAAAAAAAAAAATCCACCGTAAATATTATTCAAGTTACTATCTTCTTTACAAATGAGAATGTTGATTATATACAAAACCTACTAAGTGCACATACAACCCTACTCAATTTTATCACATACTATAGTCTTCAACAACAGTCTTAAAACAAGATCGAACCGTATACCAAAATCGAAAATAATTTGGGTTTGGATTGATAACCTGCAGAATTACAGAATTGTGGAAAAATATTTACCGAATAAAATAATTTTTTAAAAAACTCGCTTTCCACCTGATGACTTTTTTTGTATGAATAATTCACTGAGTTTTTTGTGTTTATTTTGCCCTACTCTATTTGTCACATACTAACCCTACTACACATAGATAAAATTGACAGGCTTAACCACAATCTTGACCGAACAGTATACCAAAAAACCGATAAAATAATTTGGTTTGACACCATCGACATCCTTTGTTACCTCCTCCAAATACTAGTTACCACTTCAATCCAACTTGGTCGAGTTATCACTTTACTAGTTACGTTTACTTATTCAATCCAGTCCACAATGTGCATTTAGGATTTTTCAAAAGAAACAAAAATAATAATAACATTAATAAAAAATACAGTAATAATTAACAAAAGTCCTCGGCGACAAAAAAAAAAAAAAAATTAATAAAAAGTCCTCGTGCTTTACACCTGCAACCAACAAAAGTTTCCAAATCTCGAAGACAGAGAGAGCTTTTTAGCATTCTGACAAAAACTGTCTTACTTTTTATTTTTCCGGCATAGTAAACGACGAAACTCTCTACACTCCCCGAGACATCTTTTGAGATTCCCTCCCACTCTTCTTCCCCACTCTCTTCCAAAAGATGCTGCTTTTTCCTCGTGAGTCGACTCACAAATGGCGTGCCTTACACCTGGACTCCTCTCCAACCTTCTCGACATCGCCGCCGGAAAATCCTCTTCTTCTCCGCCGTTGTTATCTTCTCACCGTTCCCCACTCCTCCAGGTGATCGAGATCGTTCCCTGTCTCTCCGACGACCAATGGTGCAGCGAACGATTCTTTCTCAAAGTCTCTGACTCTCTCCACGCCGCTTACGTCGCCGTTCCCGCCGGTGAAGACGCCGATCTGATACGTTCCGATGAGATTCAGTTAGGTCAGTTTGTTTACATCTGCGGTGGTTTACACGTCGAGAAAGGTTGTCCTGTTCCTGTAATCCGTGGGTTGAAACCTGTCCCGAAGCGACGGATGTGCGTTGGAAACCCTAGCGATCTCTTCTCTAGCGATTTCTTGCTTAATCTTACGAAGAAGAAGAAGATGAAGAATCTAAGTGAGAATAGGAGGTTGAGCTTGGATTCTGCGAGAAGGAGTTGTTGGGATCACACTCCTCCGATGACTCGCCGCCGTGACGCTGCATTGATTGCTTCTTCTCCACGTCTCAAACCTAATTTTGTACATCTTTCATCTTTTTCCTCTGTTTTGTGAAAAAATAGAACTTTTTAGCCCATTTTGTTGCGTTTGGTTTTGTGGAAGTGTATGGTTTCTTCTTCTTTACGTTGCTTCAATTATCTGAGATTGATACAAGCGAGTGAAACTAACCATACTAGTTTCAAGAGACGTTTAAAAGTTGTTTCTTGTAGATATGCATCAAGTTTTGATATTGGCTTCACAGTTCAGTGAGTTCATAATATTTCTTGATACCACAAATTTTCGATGTCTTTTTGTAGGTCTTGACTGATAGGTATCTACCAAAGAATGAGTCCCCATCAAAGCACCTTAACTGCGAAAAAACCCCTGTCCCAAGAAACAGAAATGTGGCTATGCCTGCATCACCTATATCCATGGCTAATAAATCTCCAAAAGATGGTGTCAAGCCGTTGTCAAAGGCAGTGGCTCCTCCGGTTGCGCTTTTTAAGCTGCCTTCAAGTCACAGTACTTGGTCTGATCAGAGAATCTTATGGACTGGACTCCCAAAAACCATTCAATTGCTCGGAAAGGTACCGGTATTTGGAAACCTTCAAGCTCTAGTGACTCTGACAATTAGTGTTCATGTGTTTTCAGTCTCTCATTTCAGGAAGTTTCATCACATAGGAAAGTAGCAGTTTCGGCCGCAGTAAATGCACTAGAGGAAGCATCTGCCATGGAGTCTGTTCTTCTCAGTTTGCAGTATGTTTTCTCCATCACTAAACGGCTTCTGTTAGTACTTTTGTTATCAATGCTTATATATGACTTTGTTCCTTCACAGGTCCTTTGCCGAACTGTGTGATTCTTCTAAAAAACTATATGCAGGACAAGTTGTGCGCCAGTTCTTGGACATCTACCACAGTATACAAAATACAGGCAAAGCAATCCATCTTTTGCTTACTCATAATGGAAACAATGGCTCGTGTAGATCAACAGCTAATAAAAATGCAACATCTTGGGTTCAAGATGCAGTAGTGACCGGTTTTTCCGAATTCAATTTATTCAAAGAGCCTGGAAAGCAAGAAGATGATGCTGCTCACAAAAACCATCACCACTACATTGTTCCACAGAAATCTTCCGAGAAACTGAATCTCAAGGAGACAACAAGTCCAAGAAACCAAGCTTACAAGGGTATGAGACCGTATTCAGCGAAACATCGTTCTGTTTTAGACAGAAGTAACTTAGAAGGTAAAAACAGGTTGAAAGAGTCAGCGAGCCTAGCGGACGAGCTACTCCGAGTTTCCAGCCAATGGTTTTTGAAATACTTGGAGAACTCACTAAAGAAAGGTTCCTTGTCGGTGAAGAAAGAAGAAGCCATTGGAAAAGAGTCTCTTCTTGTCCATCTTAAAGCGGTAACTCGTTGGCTCGATGGTCTGATTTCAAACAAAACGGAAACCAACAGCGAGAAAGTCAAAGATCTAAGAGAGAAGCTGCAACGGTTTCTACTTGAACATATCGAATCTGCTATCAGAGAAACTCGGTAACATAATCCTTTTTGGATTCTTGATTAAGTGATTAAGTTGACAAAAACGTAACAATTTAATCAGAAAGATTTGTATACAGTAAGGAATAAAAAACACAAGTCTTGTCATTTGCGCATTCCCATTTGATACTGTTCGTCTTCCTCGCCATCTTCCTCTGCATGAGAATTCATAAAAGGCTTAGCTTCATGAGCGTTCTTGGCCTTACCACCTTCAACATTTTCTTGATTGTTTCCTCCAGTTTGTCTATTGGCGGCTGAGTATTGCTGGATCACAAGAACCGAAGCTTGCATTGTAAAGTTGGATGAAGCTAATGTATCACCTATAGTCCCTAAATCCGGACTACTACTCCAATCTGTCAAACCTGCGGTCACAGGTGATTCTACTTTGTAACCTCTTCCAACAATGTAAAGATCGTAAGAATGGTTATCTTCCAATTCTCTAATCGCTGCAATCGTCTCTTGACCATCGTTCACAACTTTCTCTATATAAGTCACCGATGAATCATCCATAGTCTTGAAGTTAAACTCGTAGATACACTCTTCGTCGACTTGTTTCTCTTTCTCGTACGCAGCCGTGGATTTCCCGGCTGCGACAAATCTCACAACCGTGAGTTTAATCATTTCTTGTCCAACCATCCTCCATGCATAAGCCAAAGCCTCTCTATCGTCTCTACCTCCAACGAACAACATTGCTACTTCTTTCTTACTGGTTTCCCCTTGGAACGAAGATGATTCAGACCGGACAATGGTCATGCCACGGTCGACCAAAATCCCTACCGAACATGGCGCGTGGCTCAAAACGTTTCGGTTGATTTCTGCATGCGCATCGTTTCCTTCTCCTAACCGACCATCCGACGTCAAGTTCTTATGGTATGGCAATAAAACTAAGCTGACTCGTTTGTCCTCAGCCAACGTACAAATATCTTCATGCATGGTCGCGTAAGGTGAAACAGCAGTGATGGTTTGGACCATCATCGCGTTGTTGTTCACTTCCATACCTTCGAACATCTCAGCTATCTGTTCGGATTCTGCTCTGACTCGGTCCGAGAAGTTAGCTTTTGGTTTGGCCTCGTCGTTCATTATGAGCATGGAAGCTGTGGTGCGACCGGTTAGTTCGACTAGGTGGATTGCGAAGACGTTGAGAGGAGATTGCTTTGTCGGGTTAGAGAGTTGTAATAGACTGGTTATGCCGGAGACGTTAGGGAGTACATGGACGCAGGTTAATACACGAAGCTCTACTTCTCCTTTGAGTTTTTGAACGGTTCGGTATTTATAGAAAACCGCTTTCTTCTTTGGTTTGTATGCAACGGTTAAAAGTGGCTGCACCACTATTGACATCGCTAGGAACATTAACGTCATATGAGTGTACATTATTACGTCCAATGCCTGCATGACAAAAAATAATGATTATATAATTAGTATGCAAAGATAAAATTAAAAATTGCATTTCTCGTTTTTAATTAGTGTAATCAAAATTTTACTACCAAACTACGTTTTTCTTATGTAAAACCTAACAATTAAGTTTTATCTAAATTAATATATGAAGGAAAAAAAAAAGATGCAAATTGTGAGAAAATAAAACTAACCCTGGTGTCTCGTCCTGCATTGAGTGTGACTAAAGCCATAGTTCCTTTGGTGTTCATAAGCGCACCAATAGCTAAAGCATCACGCAAAGGGATACGCAAGAAGAAGGAGCAAACAACAGTGGACAAAATCTTCACCATAAAAGAAGAAGAAATCACAAACACCATCATTCCAACGCTCGTGTACTTAAACATGTAATTAAGATCGATTCTTAAACCGCAGATGATGTAGAAAAGAGGCATCAATATCCCCGAGAGGAAATCGTGGAGCTTCTCTTCGATCATGTTTCGAATGATGTGGTCGTGAGGGATCGAGAGGCCGAACAAGAAAGCTCCTGTGATTGAGTGGACTCCAAATGTGTCGGTGATCAAGCTGCATAGAAGGACTCCTGCTAGAGTGAACCATACGTGAGTGTCTCCTACGTTTCCTCCTTTGACAGTGTTTGCAAAGGCCCAAGCGATTCCAGGACGCATCACGTAGATGCAGAAAAACACGAATGCGATGGTTGATACTATTGCGTATGGCATCATTTGGTTATATATACCTAATATTTTCCCATGTTTAATTTAAATAAAAACATTCAGTACTAACGAAATGTTTTATTTAATACATTTTCAGATATATTTGTAGGAACGATCATATAATTACCTTGTTTGGTAAAAGTTGCAATGCCTATAACGAGGAGAACCCAAGTGCACAAATCAGTAATAATGGCTGCACACATCGCGGTGCGTCCCATATCCGAACGCAAGAGCTTGAGATCCGCAAGAATCTTGGCAAGATCGGGGAAATTGGTGCAGCCAAACGCAACCGACCAGAAGAGACAACCTGCGAGGATCTTGTCGGAGTCTCCGTTACCGGGAATGTAATATAAACCAGCACCGGCTGCTAAAGCCACGAGGAGGCCAACGATAGCTATGACCAGTGGTTTGACTTCTTTGAGTTTTATCATCCTCAAGTCCATACCGAGACCGAGGAGGAAAATGTTGTAGACGAGAGCTAAGTTTGCGAATGTCTCGAGGACCATTGTGAATCTAAATGGGAACAAATGTGTGAGGACAAGTTCGTGTCTGCCGAGCACAGTCGGGCTGAACAGTAATCCGCACTGCAAATTATAACCGCAAGAAAACAAATCAACCTTTACATAATTACATAGGAAATGGAAAATAATATGTATAAATATAAATATTGCAAATGAATAAATCTTAGTTAGTTATTTGGCATTTCCCATTTTTTTCTTTTAGAAAAATGGCTAAACCGTCGTTTTCTAAAACAAAGCAAAAACTGATTTCTTGTTTTTTTCTATAAAAGAAAAAGGAGGCAAAAACTGACTTTTCATTAGAACAATGAATTTAGCTGGATGCAAATCAAACTCTAAATCTCTAATGTCACTTTTTCTTCTTTTTTTCGTTTTTAAAGAAAACAAAATTAATTTTCCGTCGTAAAAGATTTGAATGAGACTGTTTTTCCAACAATGATATGTTTTTGCTGGTTTCAAATAACATCAAGACTCTAAAGATGAAAATGCTTAGGAGATAGCTAACAAAGAACCTATTCATTTGCAATAGTCATGACACACAAGTTTAGAAAAGAAAACAAAAACAATTCAAGATTGAATGATAAATGTTGAGTCAAACTAATTTTTTCAACATTGATTAACTCACAAGGATTTGAGCGACAAAAGGAGGAAGACGTAGCGGTCGAATCAAATAGTAGATAACACGGTAGCTAAAATTGGCAACAAACAGTTGCGTTACAAAGAAAGGAAGCACGGCTGCAAGAGAGCTTCCACTTTCCCATCCATTATGATCTCCGATCACAGCCGCAACAGTTTGGTTATAGCATATTACACTACCGTACCGGGAGTCACTAACATCATATTGCAACTCTTCTTGTTCCGGAGGAACTCCGGTACGACTGGCCATCTTTTGGGATAGAGTCCAATGGGATTCTCTAAAATCCCACAAAGGTTTTGGCCGGCCTCTGCCTTCAACAAAATGTTTGTGTTCATCATGTGCTTTGGTTTTATTGCATTAATAGGTGAGAGCCTACAATCTGTTTTTTTGCTTTCTCTTTCTTTTCTTGTAGTTGCTAATTATAGGTTTTGTATGTTTTTGATGTCAAGGAGGAGACGAGACTACTACTCATTTTAGCTGTTTTTTGTTTTCTCTTTTGAGACTGAAATTAGTTAAATTCTGTTGGTGTTCTTATTTGGTCTTTCTTGTTTTAAAACGGGTGGTTATAAAAACCCAAATTGTGATGTTTTCCTTGTTTTTCAAATAAATAAAAAATTACTTGAGTATCATTTTGTTTAGAATAGATGAGTTATTAGTTTGTATATAAGATAATTTGAGAGAGTTTTCTTTAATTATACTATTGTGGAAAAGGGCAAAAGTAAAACACAGGGTTGCACATGTAATCATGATGTTCTTGGATCGCGAAATTTGGAAAATTAGACAAACAATGATGCAGGTCTGAATATTATCTAACCTTGTAGTATATTAAAAACTTTAGACCATAATTAAAAAGAAAAACAAAAACTAAAAAAAGCCAAGTCTAGTTGGAAAAGTTAATCCAAATGGCCCAGCTTCGGACACCGGCTTCAGCCGCAGCCGGAGATTCCCCACCGGCCATTGCCTTTTCACACACATATAAAAATAAAACAAAATAAAAACATGAAAGTTTGAAAAATCTGAAACTTTCAATAAGATCTGACAAGTTTACACTTTTAAGGTGATGACTTCAAGTTTAAGCACCATGACAAGTCCCTTGAGCCTTTGCCTCTGCTGCAAGAGGAGATGGAACCAAACGTAAAGGGCCTACATGTCTTTTTTTAAACGAAAAAGAGGAAAGACATTCACTTTCACAGCTAAACAGTACCTGGCCATGGACGATCGAGAGAAAAGTTGGTGCAGTTGCTATATCAAAATGTAAAGCAGGCCACTTTATTGTTCTAAAAGCAGCAAATTTCACATTTAGTTTAACCTACGAGGACCCCATTCATGCGCAAAAGGAAGCACAGCATAAAGCTTTGAAAAGGAAAAAAATATGAAGAGTGACCTTAGACCAAACAGCTTCCGATCGAATGCTCAAGCATGGTTTTCAAGCAAATGACCCGAGAGAGAATATCTGAAAACAGTGGATTTGCTGCATCTTAAGCTTTAAAATCTGTAGAAACAGTTAAGAGACTCGGTGGAACCCAGAGGTGAGGGAAAAGGGCACTTTCTTAGCTAAGAATCTCCTGCATTTTCTTGGATTCATAGTCACCTTTTTCTTATTTATGATTCATCTCTCTCTCTTTTTCTCTCTCTCAAAGAGCTCAATTCTCTCTTTCTATATTACCTTCTCTTTCGATCTCTCTGTTCTTCAACTGCTGCAGATAGTCAGCTTAAGAGCTTGAGTTATGGTAAGCCTTCCCATTAATTTTATGTTGCTTTATCCTATCATCTCATCTGAATATGACTACTGAAAATCTTGCTTTGATGAACAATGTTAGGGGACTCCTGTAAATATCACACTCGGGTCACATGTCTGGGTCGAGGATCCAGAACTCGCATGGATTGATGGAGAAGTGACAGAAATCAAAGGCACCAATGCCACAATACTCACTGCAAATGAGAAAACAGTGAGGAGCTACTTTTCATTTATTATATCTAAAACAACCCAAAATGGAGAAGATTTTCGTATGGACTTCTGCAGTATAATTCACAGATTTTCTACAAAATTTTTAAGTATATGTTTGTTTTTTTTTATAGATCGTTGCTAGTATTTCTAGTATCTACCCAAAGGATACAGAGGCGCCACCTGCAGGAGTTGACGATATGACTAAACTTGCTTACCTCCATGAGCCAGGGGTCCTCCACAATCTCGCTTGCCGGTTTTCTTTAAACGAGATCTATGTCAGTAATTAAGAAAGATAACTTAAACATCCCATTGATCAAAACTTTTGAAAGTTAGATGTTGAGATTATCTAATTGCAAACTCTTGAAATAGTGCAGACTTACACCGGAAACATCTTGATTGCGGTGAATCCTTTCCAAAGACTTCCGCATTTGTATAGCGTTCATATGATGGAGCAATATAAAGGAGCTGCCTTTGGAGAGCTAAGCCCGCATCTGTTTGCTGTTGCAGACACCAGTTACAGGTACAACTCTGAGTAGATATAGACTTCAAGCAGTTAGTGTACAAAGCTAAAGGTTTCCATATATACCAGGGCGATGATAAATGAGGCAAGAAGCCAGTCCATTTTGGTTAGTGGAGAGAGTGGAGCTGGAAAAACAGAGACGACCAAAATGCTCATGAGATATCTTGCATTCATGGGAGGGAGATCAGATACCGAAGGGAGAAGCGTTGAACAACAAGTTTTAGAGGTGAGTTTCTTGCTCTGATTTTATCTGCGTCGAATAAACACTTCCACCATTCTAAACTGTTCTGTTTCCAGTCTAATCCAGTGTTGGAAGCTTTTGGAAACGCAAAAACTGTGAAAAATAACAATTCAAGGTGGTATCTATTAATAACACTTACTTTGGACATAATTTTCATTCTTTTCTCCTGGTATCTTTTGTTTTGGCTGTTTGTAATTCTCTGGCGTTCTTCAACAGTCGGTTTGGAAAATTTGTTGAGATCCAATTTGACAAGCGTGGGAAAATATCTGGAGCTGCAATCCGAACTTATCTTCTCGAACGGTCTCGTGTTTGCCAAGTCTCAGACCCTGAGAGGAACTATCACTGCTTCTACATGCTCTGTGCAGCACCGCCTGAGGTAAATGATCAGTAACAATCATGAAAGCAATAGAGCTGGAAAATTTAGCAATACGACAATTATGACAATATGTTCGAGTGTTTCAGGAAGTCAAGAAATTCAAGCTAGGGGATCCAAGGACGTTCCACTATCTGAATCAGACAAACTGCTATGAGGTTTCCAATGTAGATGATGCAAGAGAGTATATGGAGACCAGAAATGCCATGGACATTGTGGGCATTGGACAAGAGGCACAGGTTTGTCTCATGACTCTCATTGTAAACATAGAAATTTCAAATACTGACAAGAAACTTCAACTTAAGGATGCCATATTCCGCGTCGTTGCTGCCATCCTCCACCTTGGGAATGTCAATTTTATCAAAGGAGAAGACGCGGATTCTTCAAAACTCAGGGATGATAAATCAAGATATCATCTTCAAACAGCAGCAGAGCTACTCATGTATCTTCATCTACCAATCCTTAAACATTTACACCTCGAAAATTCTGCACAGTTCTAATGACAGATTTTCAATTATTCACTTGACGCAGGTGCAATGAGAAGATGCTCGAGGATTCACTCTGCAAGCGTGTAATTGTCACTCCGGATGGTAACATCACAAAGCCACTTGACCCTGAATCAGCCGCCCTAAACCGTGATGCTTTAGCCAAGACAGTTTACTCCAGGCTGTTTGATTGGTGAGTAAATCCAACCCCTGAAAACAAAAATGGATATTTTGTCAATCATTAGGTGGAAGCTGCTCTGCCCTCCACAAAAGTTGTAATGGCGCAGAGAAAAAGTAGTTTTCCTTCAGGACTTTGTCTAATTAAATAGTTCTCAGTTTGAGAAATCTCCAACAGTGACCTATGCACAACTCAATTATGGCAGGATTGTGGATAAGATCAACAGTTCAATAGGTCAAGACCCGAATGCTACAAGCTTGATCGGAGTCCTCGACATTTATGGTTTTGAAAGCTTCAAGATCAACAGGTAAACCTGACTGAAAATAAATACCTGAATGATGGGTACACATAGAAATTAAGATCTAATACCACTATTTGTTTGATAGTTTTGAGCAGCTATGCATCAATCTCACAAATGAGAAGTTGCAACAGCACTTCAATCAGGTAGGATATAAAAACACTGAAACCAATTCACACTACAAAAACTTTTACATGGACCAATTTTTCTCTGCAGCATGTATTCAAGATGGAGCAAGAGGAATACACGAGGGAGGAAATAGACTGGAGCTATGTTGAATTTGTTGACAACCAGGATGTCTTAGATCTTATTGAGAAGGTATAAACTATGACATTGACTCCACAACCTGCGCAAGCACATAAAATAATCAATGGCATCTTGTTTCTTGCAGAAACCAGGAGGCATCATTGCCCTACTTGATGAAGCATGGTAAGTGTGTCAGCAAACTATACTACTTGTTAGGGAAACTACATTTTCACAATATCAATCCATAGTAAAGTAGAACTATACTACAGTTTCTCTCGGCATAACCATAAGTTTCATCCTTGCAGCATGTTTCCTAAGTCGACCCATGAGACGTTTGCACAGAAGATGTATCAAACATATAAAGGACACAAGCGATTCAGCAAACCTAAGCTTGCCCGAACAGCTTTCACTGTCAACCACTATGCAGGAGATGTGAGGCAAACACAATTTTAGACGCTAAGCTAATGTAAGTACAGTAGCTAGTTACTGAGCACGCTTCTCTGCCTCAGGTTACATACTCAGCAGAGTTTTTTCTCGACAAAAACAAAGATTATGTGGTGGCAGAACATCAAGCTTTGTTGGATGCGTCTAAGTGCTCTTTTGTCGCCAATTTGTTTCCACCACTTGCAGAGGACGCATCAAAGCAGTCCAAGTTTTCATCGATTGGGACCCGTTTCAAGGTAAGCCGTCTGAAAACATATCATTTGCACATTTCTCAAGATCTTGATTTCTTACCTTAACCTACCTCCAGCAACAACTCCAAGCTCTAATGGAGACGCTAAACACAACAGAACCCCATTATATTAGATGTGTGAAGCCAAATACAGTTCTAAAGCCAGGGATTTTTGAGAATGACAACGTCCTAAACCAACTAAGATGCGGAGTAAGCCTTAAGCCTCAGGTTTTCTAATTGAAAAAGTTCATGTTTTCCCTTAAGGTTTTTGCTTATAGCCGATTTGGGTAAGTGAACAGGGTGTACTGGAAGCTATAAGAATCAGCTGTGCTGGTTATCCAACAAAACGAGCATTCGATGAATTTCTTGATCGTTTTGTGATGCTAGCCGCAGACGTACCAGAAGGGTATAAAATACACAATTACATATTTTGAAAGAAGACAGATTATCACTTTGATCCTATTCACTCCTGATCCAATCAACACTGAGAAACTTACATCATTTATTGACAGATCCGATGAAAAGTCGGCATGTGCTTCAATCTGCGACAAAATGGGTTTAAAAGGCTACCAGGTATGAAAAGCACTGGGTACAGGCATGCCAAATATGAATAATTAAAGCCACCCATTTCAGTCTAAACTTGCATTTTGATTTTTCATTTTCAGATAGGGAAAACAAAGATATTTCTTAGGGCCGGACAAATGGCTGAACTAGATGCACGAAGAACCGAGGTTTTGGCTGGTGCCACTAGACACATTCAGAGGCAGATCAGGACTTATTTGACAAGAAAAGAGTTCCTTGGGCAGAAGAAGGCTACAATCTATATGCAAAAACTTTGGAGAGGTTTTATTCTTTTACCTTTGTCTCAACAGTAACACCCTACTCTATACTAAGCTAGGAATTAAACTGTTATATTAATAGAGCCCTTTATACTAAGAAAAAAGGTAGAATGTGAACATTCTTATCTAATATACAATCTCATAAGCTGATCCAAATATCAGTCAATACACAACGTTTTTCATACTAACTGTGTATCGTGTGTATTACATATATAGCACAACTTGCGCGCAAGCTATATCAACACATGCGACGGGAAGCTGCTTCAATTTGCATCCAAAAGAACATTCGTGCAGATAGAGCAAGGAAATGCTTCACTAACCTCAAGGCATCAGCAACAGTTATTCAGTCTGGTTTACGGTCAATGGATGCTCGAAACAAACATAGACACAGAAGAAGAACAAAGGCAGCAATTATAGTTCAGGTACTAGATTTGGACTACTTTATACAAGTCATGTTTTTATCAAAATATCAGAAGTTTCTGGACTTGTCTTCTTACTGATATATTATATAACAGAGGGAATTGAGAAGATACCAAGCTCATAAAGCTTATAGCCAGTACAAAAAAGCAACATTAGCACTACAATGTCTGTGGAGAGCTAAAGTAGCTCGAAAAGAGCTCAAAAATCTCAAAATGGTAAGTTCCATTGATATGGGGGTACTTTGAGTGATTTATCTCATAAGAATCAATCTACTCTGTCTAAGAGGCAGGCATGCTTCACTCTAATTTACTACAAAAATTCTAACCAAAAATTTTTCCAAACAAAGGCTGCAAGAGAAACTGGGGCACTCAAAGAAGCCAAGGACAAGTTAGAGAAGCGTGTGGAAGAGCTAACCTGGCGTCTCGAACTAGAGAAGCATCAAAAGGTGACTTTTAAAAAAATTAGAAACTGGAGTTCTTTGTTCTGCAACCTAATTGCCTTGGATGAAAGTAGCTAGAGTCAAAAGCACATAGTGGTTTAATTCTAAAAAGATTTGTCATTAGGTTGATCTCGAGGAAGCAAAAGCACAAGAAATCGCAAACCTACAAAATACTTTAACTGGTTTGCAAGAGAAGTTAGATGAAGCCCACGCTGCAATCATACGAGAGAAAGAGGCAGCAAAATTAGCCATTGAACAAGCCCCACCAGTCATTAAAGAGGTTCCAGTTGTAGACAATACTCAACTGGAGTTACTGAGCAGTCAAAACAAGGAGCTGGAGGTAAATTTGAGCTACAAGTTCAACTAACAAGCAGATCTTATCCTGATACAATATCTTTAAAATTCAGGTTGAGGTAGAGAAATTAAAAGGAAAAATCGAGGAGTTTGAAACAATATGTTCTGCACTTGAGATTGATAGCAAGGCAAGTCTAACTGAAGCAGAAGATGCAAAGGCAAAGGCCATTCAACTTCAAGAGGTCATTGAAAGGTATATATAATATTCACTCAGTACTTTAAGGAACTAAAATCATATTTCTATATTACAGTCACGGTTCATGAGTATTATTGGTAAATTCCAGATTACATACGAACCTGTCAGACCTTGAATCCGAAAATCAGGTCTTGCGCCAACAGGCCTTGGCCGCTTCAACAAGCGCCGAAGAGTCTGGACACTTAAACAGGTACAGTCTTGGGAGCTGAACAATTCTCTCATCTTAGTACATTCTATTCTTCATAACTGTGTGAATTTGAAAATTTTCAGTACCTGAACTATAAAAGCAAAAGAAAAATTGATATGAGTTTGTATCTGATATCATCACATATCTGAAAAAAAGAAACAAAAATATACCTCTTATCAGCCTGAAGGATAGGGTTGCAATTTTAGAGTCAGAAAATGAATCTCTTCGAAGACAGACAGCTGCTGAAGAAAAGACAGTGCCTCCTGAAGAAGTTTTTGGATCCGCAAAGGTGCAAAACTTCTGTCAACCAATAATTTTTTTCGTAAAAAAAACAGTTATAACATTTGCATTAATGTAATATGACACTGCAGAATCTTGAAAATGGACATCAAACAGAAGAGATTCAGGCAACAAAGGTCTGTTATCTTTGCTAGGCCCAGTTACGAAACATTACTCTACAGTTCCTCACCCCTTGTTATTTGTTTCAGGAGCCAAGGAATCCAGTCATTGTGTTAGCAAAACAAAGATCTCTAACAGATAGGCAACAGGTATCATTCGCTAACTTGTCTGTACTAAAGAGCCATACGTTGATATCCAACGAAAGCAAGCAAAAGTTATTTCAATATTTGTTTCTTTACAGAAAGAATTTAAAATGATTATTACTGGACAGGAGAGCCATGATGTGCTGATGACATGCCTCACTGACGAGAGAAGGTTTGATAACGGCAGATCTGTGGCAGCCTGGATAGTTTACAAGGCACTACTTCAATGGAGATCATTTGAAGCGGAGAAAACAAATATATTTGATAGAATTGTTCATAAAATTAGATCATCCATTGAGGTAATAAACTAAAGACAATGATAGTGAAATTCTTAAATCTTTGAAACCAAGACAACATATTCAAGTTATACTAATTCTGGTCCAGAAAAGCCAAGATGACACAATGGAACTAACTTATTGGCTCACAACAAGCTCTACCCTCTTATATCTTCTACAATCTACACTCAAATTCAGCAATACAAATAAAGCGGCTTCAGGACGTAACAGATCATCCCGGACTACATTATTTGGGCGATTGGTCCAAGTAAGCTTCGTAAAAGTGAGCCTCCGATTTATCCATTTTGTAAGAGCCTTAGTAATTTTTAGTAACAACATTGTAGGGAATGCAACCATCTGCAGTGGGCTTGGAAAAAACCAGTGGCTACAGTGGGATGGTTGGAATATCAAATGACCAAGAGATGGTTGAAGCTAAATACCCGGCTTTACTATTCAAGCAACATTTAGCCGCATACGTTGAGAAAACATATGGAATGATCCGAGATAACTTAAAGAAAGAGATAAACCCATTACTTAATCTCTGTATCCATGTCAGTACATCATTCCTCAAGTTACTACGGAACGTATCTTAGTGATTAGCTAATCACTTATGTTAACAATATTGTGGTATATGTGAGATGAAACAGGCACCAAGACCAACGAGACCCAGAACATTGCGAGACGTGACTAAAAGCATCCACTTGTCCACAACTGCCAAGCAACAGACATCATATGTACAATGGCAGAACATCATCAACAAGCTTGAACATACCTTGACCTTTATGGCAGAGAATCATGTAAGAGAATGCACTTTCGAAGACTTTCATCTCAAGCTTAAATTTTTCTTTTCTGTTCGTTGACCAAGTCTTCACGATCTCCAGGTCCCATCTATGATCACAAGGAAACTTTTCCATCAGGTTTTCTCGTACATCAATGTCCAGCTCTTTAACAGGTACAGAAGAATATATAGAATAGGACACAAGTAGCTACACTTAGTTACGAGGTTGCTTGAATTACAACGTTTATCTTCTGGCAGTTTGTTGCTTCGCCGAGAGTGTTGTTCGTTTAGCAACGGAGAATATCTGAAAATGGGTTTGCATGAATTAGAGCAGTGGTGCCTGAAGGCAGAAGATGAGGTAAGGCTAAAGCATTTATAATCATATTATGCGAAGAGCAAACAAGAGAAAATGATTGACTTACATTGTTATTTTTCGTTTTTTTTTGTTGTCTCCTACAGGCAGCACGATCACCATGGGATGAACTTCAACACATTAGGCAAGCGGTGAAGTTTCTGGTACTACTTCGAACCATATCTATTGGTGAAAATACATAATTGGTGAGAAAATTCGGCATTTGATGACATACATTATCACTCTACAGGTCCTGCATCAAAAGACACAGAAATCATTGGAGGAGATCACAAAAGAGATATGCCCGGTAAAGACCTTAAACCACAACTTTATGCAAAGCATACATATAGAAGGATCATACTCTGGCACAAATTATCTAGGGACATCTTGATTATGGAAAATAGCTGCAAAAATTTGCATAGAACTCTTTCTCCTGATTTGTTACAAATCTCAAATTATAATTATTTTGTTTTTGCGGAGTAGGTACTAAGCATCACACAAGTATATCGAATTGGGACTATGTTTTGGGACGACAAATATGGAACTCAAGGACTCTCCCCTGAGGTAAGTAATGGACCAAACCAAACCAACTCCAAAACCTTCTTCAAGAAATTTCACAGAATAAATCCAACAAAAACACAATATGCAAAAATGAGAACAACCTGGACTCATGATCCAACGATTTGTGCCGTTTACAGGTGATCAAGCAGATGAGAAAACTAATGACGGAAGATTCAGTCAACATGACTTACCCTTCTTTCTTGCTAGACGTCGATTCAAGGTAAGCTAAGGAAATTTTCAGAGTTAATGGCAGAAAAAGTTTCTTGCTTTCTTCTCAATTTCTCTCCCTAATTACTCTCGAATCCTGAAAGCAAGTCGATTTCCGGTATTGTACAGCATTCCTTTCTCAGTGGAAGAAGTTTCGCAATCCTTCCACGGCGAAACCATTAGCCTCTCCGACGTCGATCCACCGCCGATTCTCCGCCAGCGATCTGATTTCCACTTTTTGTTCCCCGACATTGCCTGAGTAATGCAGACATCAAGATGAAACCTTCTCTTTCATGCAGAAGGCAACGGCTGCAAAATCTTTTTTCTTTTAAATTATTTGTTAAGCCTTGGTTTTTTCATAAATTACAGAAAGGGAAGCCTTTGCCGTTTTAACATTTATGTTCTCACAAGAAGCAAGAAAGCTTCTTCTCTTCTTCTATGATTTCATTTTTTTTTGGTTTGGGGTTGCTTTGCTATATCCTTTACGTTTTACACTTGTGTATAGGTTGGGTTGGGATTCATATAATACATGTTGTACTCTCTTTTTTGGCCAAATCATACATGGTGTATTGAATATTGTATATGTTATTGAGACTGAGGTTTTGTAACATTTTGGATCTGATAGAAAAATAATTCAGATTTTTTTTCATATCTAATAATGTACTTCACGTTTCAACCATAAAAATCAACCACAATGCAAATTGAGTAGTTACATAAGAAACCTAAAAATATATAAAATGCT
The DNA here is from genome assembly GCF_000478725.1 of Eutrema salsugineum. Classification (NCBI taxonomy): domain Eukaryota; kingdom Viridiplantae; phylum Streptophyta; class Magnoliopsida; order Brassicales; family Brassicaceae; genus Eutrema; species Eutrema salsugineum. The sequence goes on along the minus strand of NW_006256908.1, from coordinate 6,585,367 downwards.
AAACATAAATTATTTAGAATACGGTTTTTTTTTTCTGCTAATATGAACTAAGTCATTTTCTTAATAACACATTTCAGATTGTAATTTTGATGTACAAATTATAGAGATTCAAGGGACTCAAGTCTGCTATTACGGGACCTTTTGCAAAATGGACATTTCTAGGAAGAAACTATATTTGAAGGGGATCATCGGACATATGGAAATTAGTGGGAATGTTCTGTAAGGATGCCAACTTTTGAGGGATCATTAGGATAATTGATATCTTTGAAAGCAAACACTAATAAATGAATCAGAGGGTTGTAGCTAAAACCCAGCTTCTGTGTTAAAATCTCAGCAACAGAGAGCCATCAAAATTCCGATTGAAGAAGATGGAGTGTGTAATCCCACTGTGGCGGTGCTTCTGTCTCAGTCCACCGGAACTACGCCACCGCATCGTTAACCACAGTCGACGCCATCTCCATCTCTCCTCCTCCTCCTCCTTCGTAGCAGGTCGCTCGCTACTTCATTTCCTCCTTCTTTTAATCAATTTTAGCTATTATAGCCTTACACTCTCTTTGGTCCAATTCCAGGGATATGGCCTCTCCCTGATAAGAAAAATCGATTTCTTGCTCCAGTCACGCAGAGGACTTCCTTGAATCGCCGTACGGGATCACTCGAGCACCTTCCTCTTTCCCTGGTTAGTTCTAGGAAACTTTCGGAATTCTCATTTCATATAAATATGGAAATGATTAGGTCAAATGAGTTCTTGTGCTGTTTGCTTTTATTGATTTTGTCTTCATTTTTATGCGACTCATGATGCTCGTATGGTGTGGAAGGTTTTTGGATAAGGTTGCACAACAAATTTTCAATGGTATCTAAGCTGCTTGTTTGTTCTCGTATTTTCATCTTTTTGTGTACTGTTTCAGAACTCGTCTGTGATTGGTAACTCAGAGGAAGAACTCGAAGAAGAAGAAGAAGAGGATGATTTGGATTGGGAGTCAGAATTTCTTGGGGAGATTGATCCGTTGGAAATCCAACCTCCGAAGAAGAGGAAAAAGCAGGCAAATTCGAAAGCGCTTGAAGATACTGAAGGGATGGATTGGTGTGTAAGGGCAAGGAAACTCGCACTTCAATCGATTGAGGCTAGAGGATTGTCTTCTAGAATGGCGGAAGTGATGCCTCTTAAGAAGAAGAAAAAGAAAAAGAGCAAGAAAGTGACTGGAAACAAAGACAAGGTCAGGATCAAAAGTGTTCCCGAGGATGATTTTGATACCGAGGAAGAAGATTTGGACTTCCAAGATCGATCAATGGAGGATAAAATGGGGGAACTCCGGAAGAGAGTTAGCTCATTAGCTGGTGGAATGTTTAAGGAAAAGAAGGAGAAGACGAGGGAGCAATTAGTTCAGAGACTATCCCAGTTTTCAGGACCTTCTGATCGTATGAAAGAAATCAACCTGAACAAAGCTATAATTGAATCACAGACTGCTGAAGAGGTACTGGAAGTAACAGCTGAGACAATCATGGCTGTTGCCAAAGGCTTAAGTCCATCGCCGTTGTCTCCTTTAAACATTGCCACTGCTCTCCACCGAATTGCCAAGAATATGGAGAAAGTTTCGATGATGAGAACACGTAGGCTTGCATTTGCTCGGCAAAGAGAGATGTCAATGCTTGTTGCTCTTGCAATGACTTGCCTACCGGAATGTTCAGCTCAAGGCATCTCAAATATATCTTGGGCGTTGTCAAAAATCGGGGGTGAATTGCTTTATTTGACAGAGATGGATCGAGTCGCAGAAGTTGCCACGTCAAAGGTTGGGGAGTTTAATTCTCAGAATGTTGCTAATATTGCAGGGGCTTTTGCTTCCATGCGGCATTCTGCTACAGAACTCTTTGCTGAGTTGTCAAAGAGGGCATCTACTATTATCATCACCTTTAAAGGCCAAGAGATTGCTCAACTATTGTGGTCATTTGCCTCGCTTTATGAGCCAGCCGATCATTTACTTGAATCTTTGGATAGTGCTTTCAAAAGCAGTGACCAGTTCAAGTGCAGCTTGACGAAAGAAACATCAAACTATGATGAAGTAGCAGACGTTGGAGTAAGCGATGGTGCTTCAGGACCTCCAGCACTTAGCTTTAACAGGGACCAGCTTGGAAATATAGCATGGTCTTATGCTGTTCTTGGGCAAGTGGAGCGACCTTTCTTTGCCAATATATGGAATATCTTAACCACCTTGGAGGAGCAAAGGCTTTCAGAGCAGTATAGGGAAGATGTCATGTTTGCTTCTCAGGTGTATCTTGTGAATCAGTGCTTGAAGGTTGAGAGTCTCCACCTTCAGTTGTCACTTTGTCATGGGCTCGAAGAAAAAATAAACCGCGCAGGAAAAACCAAAAGGTTCAATCAGAAAATAACCTCATCTTTTCAGAAAGAAGTTGGACGCCTTCTCATAAGTACAGGGCTTGATTGGGTTAAAGAATATGATGTGGATGGCTACACCGTTGATGTTGCGCTGGTCGAGAAGAAAGTTGCTTTAGAAATCGACGGGCCAACTCATTTCTCAAGAAACACCGGTAAGTGCCAACACTCTGTTTCTCTATTTAACTTGATGTCTAGTGAAGCCAACCCAAACTCAATGATCATTTCGGCTTTTGTGTCTTTACAGGACTACCATTAGGGCATACAATGCTGAAGCGGAGATATGTTTCTGCTGCTGGATGGAAGGTGGTATCCTTGTCTCATCAAGAGGTGTGTTTAAAACGTTAAAAACTCCATTTTCGAAATTGAGTTGCTAGGATGATGCTATGGAATCAAGTAGACATTGTTCTCTATTTTTTTTTAAAAAAAAAATTGTTAATAATGTTTGTCCATCTCAGTAACGAGTTTAAACATCTGAACATGTGTTGACTTTGTTTTTATTATTTTTCTAGTGGGAAGAACATGAAGGCAGTCATGAACAGCTGGAATATCTGAGGGAGATTCTCGACGGCTGCTTATAGAGAAAGACAGAAACGAAATACGTATGGCATTGTGATTCCATGGTTGTTAATTAAAGTTCTCTTTTCCTTCATGTATATAGGTAAGATTGTTGTATTAGATTCATGATTTATGTTTAGAGCCATAAAACAGAATTAAATTCCATTTAAAACATAAATACATCTTCATCACAAGCTTCTGCCATAGTTATTTCTCATGCGACATGAAATCTAGAAAACACATATAAAAGCAAAACAACATATCATAGAGAGACACTAGTGCTTGATCTGGGTCAACATAGTCCTGACATCTTTGCTGTTAGGCCTCTGTTTCGGATCAGCCAAAGTACAGTAACAAGCGATTTTCAGAACCAGAAGCATCTGGTCATCGAATCCTTGTCCCATCAACTTCGGATCAATCGCAAGGCTTGGATTCTCTGATGTTATTGTGTTCCTCATCCACTTTATCAGACTCATCTCCTCAGTATGCTGAAAAAACTCATCTGAAGGAAGCTTTCCAATCACCAAAACCCCAAGAATCACTCCAAAACTATAGATATCACATTTGTCCGTGAACTTGAAAGTTTGATGATATTCTGGTGCTATGTATCCCACAGTACCTGCACAATTTGAGAGGGTAATATGTGTGACCGCATCAGGCATTTGCTTTGCGAGCCCGAAATCTGCAATTCTGGCCTCCATGTCATCATCAATAAGAACATTTCCTGGCTTCAAGTCTCTGTGAATGATTCTTGGGTTATGGTCCATGTGAAGGTACTCAAGCCCTGCAGCTATACCTATAGCAATCTTGTGCCTTGCTGGCCACATTAACTCTTTGGTTCCAGCGGACACATCAGTCAATATATCTTGCAAACTCCCGTTCTTCATGAACTCATAAACGAGGAAGTGGCACTCGGGTCTCGGTACGTGAGCCAACAATGGTAGAAGATTCCGGTGACGGATTTGGCCGACTGTGTTGATCTCTGATCTGATTTGCCTCATTTTCTTGTTCAGAAACTTGGATTCTTCGTCTGCAAGTTCAGTGGCGTCTTTAGCCGGTTGGATAACTTTCTTAACGGCAATGATCTTCCCATCGCTTCCGGGTAGTTCTGCTTTGAAAACCTCTCCACAACCTCCTCTTCCAATGATCTCCAGAGAAGATAACGCTTCTTCGTTCTCCAAGAAAGCTAAATCTTCGCTCTTTTGATCAATGGGCTGAATATTTAATCCAAAGCGA